>NW_024370705.1:0-131898 GCF_014805655.1 Passer montanus | reverse complement strand
TTCCGATCTGCCTGCCGCGCCCGGGGCCGCGCTGCGCCGGGCTCTGTCCGCGCTGTGGCGGCGTCGTGCCGCCTGCACCGACCCCGTGCCGCCGGGACCGCAACGCCGCCGCCGCCGCCGGGGCTGGACGCTGCCGGGAACGCTGTGGTGCGGCGCGGGGAACTCGGCGGGGAACTGGAGCGAGCTGGGTACGGAGCGGCGGGGGGCGGCGGGAGCACCCGGTCTCCCTGCGCGGGGCCGCGCTCATCGGCGCCTCCGCAGGACTCTTCCGCGGCCCCGACCGGTGCTGTCGGGAGCACGACCAGTGCTGGGCGCAGATCACGGCGCTGCAATTCAACTACGGTATCCGCAACTATCGCCTGCACACCGTGTCCCACTGCGATTGCGACGCCAGGTGAGCCCGGGGCGTGAGGGGACGGGGGGCTTGGGGAGCCCGCCCTCCTCACCGGTCCCCTGCCCGCAGGTTTCGGCGGTGCCTGCTCTCCATCAACGACACCGTCTCCAACATCATCGGCGTCACATTCTTCAACCTGTTGGAGGTGCCGTGCTTTGTGCTGGAAGAGAGCGAGGAGTGCATCCAGTGGCACTGGTGGGGCGGGTGAGTTCCTGGGGGTGCCCCGGCCCTCAGCGTTTCCTGCCCGGTTGCCTCCTCGGGCACTGGCTGGGTTGGTGTGCAGGACCTCACAGTACGTGGTGTCCCCAGGTGTGAGCGTTATGGAGTAGTGCCTCTGGCCAGGATGGTGCAGCAGAATCAGTACCACCCCAGCCTACCATCGGAGGAGAGGGGCAGCCCCACTGTGCAGCCCCCGGGCAAGAGGAGTTTCTCTAGAACAGGGCGTAAGCGGTTTCGACAGGAACTGAGGGCAAAACCTGGGCGCCGCCAGGCACGGAAACCTAAGACAGCCCAGCAGCCACAGGTCCCAGGTACCGCTGCATCGGCCAGGGACAAGGCTGAGCTCACAACCAGGCACCCAGCAGTGCGGTGGGGGCTAGAGCCTGGCCATACAACAGCATTGACAGTGTCAGGACGGGATTTGGTTGGCGTAGAGCAAGGAGCTGGAATCTCAGCACGTCCTCGGTATGGCAGCCTTGGACCCAGCCCAGCCACAGCGCAATGTGGAGCCACCCCCGTGCCGGCAGTGAAGGGGCACAGGCAGCAGGGTGAGCTGCTACTGTGGGCAGCGTGTGCACACCACAGCTGGGGTGGCCCAAGGCCTCAGGCTGGTGGGGTCATGTGCTGGGGGTTCCCATTACTTCCCCACTCTCCTCAGGCCCAGGCAGGGGATGCAGGTGCAACAAGCACCTGGGTAAGTGTGAGCACCAGATTGCTCCCCATGAGATGAGGTACCAGCTGCACAACGCGGACAGCCGGACACTCTTCCACTGCAACTGCACGCGCAGGTGTGAGTCCAGGAGGAAAAGGGCACTATGTGCATACAGAGAAGGTGGGATGACTGCCCTGCCCAGCACCTGGTGACATGTGCCCTCCTGTGCCTGCAGACTGGCACGGTGCCTCCACAGGGCAAGGGACTGCAGTGACATGGACTTGGCTGTCCTGGCTGACCGCATCACCACGGACTGCTTTGTGCTAGAGCTGCCTGCTGCCTGCAGCCCAGGGAGGGGGTTACAGCACAGGTAAGTGGGGAGGGCAAGAGGCCAGGGCCTGGGTGGGGCAGGAAACTGGTAGTGCAAGCGTTGGTCCCTACTCTGCTGTGCCACAAGCAGGCTGCAGGGCAGGGGCAGTGGATGTTGGTGCTGCAGGGTTACAGTGATGCTCACAGCTTTGCTTTTCCAGCAGCTGTACCATGGTGACCAGGGCTGTGCTTGTACCTGCACAGCGGCTCAGAAAGATTCTAAGACGCTGGGGCCCTCTGCGTGTGAGCTCCAAGGCCAAGCATCCACACTGGAAGACACATGCCGTGGGAGGCACCCCCTGTGAGCAGTGCCAGCATCTGGTTGTAGAGCAGACACCAGCGTGGCCCCACACAGTGCTTGGATGACACCCAAGTGGTGTTGTCATGGGGAGGAAGATGTGCTGCGCAGCAGCTGGGAGCTGCTTGGGGTCTGGTCCTCAGGTCAAAGGATGGCACTGAGCATGGCTGTTAGCATGACAGCATGGAGCTGGGGACCACAGCCAGAGCAGGCAGAGGGACTGAGAAGCCTCTCAAGGAGCTGTGGCTGCCATCCATGAGTATCAAAAGCAAGGGGAAAGAAATAGGAGGGCTCAGGAAAGAGGAAACCCATTGTCCCTTCCCTGGTGTGCTCTGGGGCAATGGGAATGGCAGGACACCCCACCCCTAGATTGGTGACCCTTCAACTGTGGGGCTTGAGCAGAGAGGTGTAATCCTGCCCAGGCAGGGTAGGAGGGCTGGGGTCAGTACCTGAACACAGCAGAAAAAATAAAGGGTGGTTAGTCAGAGCATGGTGTATGGTACAAGAGTTGAGCCTGCTGTCCCCTCTTGACATTGTGGTCCCCACCCCAGGGCTGATGCTGCCCCCAGCAGTGAGCACAGTGCAGCTGGGGTGGGAAGGATCATTTATTTTGTCACTTACACTATGTTCAGGCTGAGGCACAGTGGCAGAGCAGGGAAGGAGCAAGCTTTGATCTCCAGGGTACCCTGTGGTAGTCCTTGCTCTGAGCCTGTCACCATTCCTGCCAGAGCCCTGCCCTGGCTTTTAGAGCCACCTCAGGTGTGAGGCCAGCACTCCTCCCATGGGACAAGAGTCCTGCACTCGGAAGTTCATGAGAGGTTCCCCAAACCACATGAGACCAGTTTTGCCCACCCTCCCCTGTGTGGGGGAGCAGCCCCCCCAGAGCCCAGGGCAGGAGCTTGGGCTGGGAGCAGCAAGGGGGGCCCTCTACTTGCCAGGCACATAACAGGGGTGAGGAGTCACTGCAATAAATAAGGGAGGGAGTGTCTCAGCAGGGAAGTGGCAGAGGAAAGCACACAGCAAGCGCGCTACGGGGAGGAGGAAGGGAGCCACTGCGTCAGCGGCCCATGGCACAGCTATGTCTGTCCAGTTCCTGGGGGCTGAGCCCCTCCTTTGGGGAGGGGCCACAGCCTGGGGGGCTGGTGGGGCTCATTCTTCGGCAAGGATGATAGCCCTGGTCTGCACTCTCCCGCCGCCGGCCCAGGGCCTGGTCAATCATCTCCAGGCGCAGTGCAGGCAGCAGGCCCAGGCTCCGGGGGTCAGCCCTGGCCAGGGAGCTGTCAGCAGAGACACGCCGGAGGCCACCTTGCTCCTGCACAGTCTGGTGTAATGAGCTGCTGTCTGGGCTCTCAGCTGCCTGTCCCAGCTCCTTGCTTTTGACATCATGGTGCCCCAGCTCCTCATGGGGCAGATGAATGGTGGGGATATTCCTGGGGAGGCTGCAACGGCTCTGGGGTGAGGGACTGCGGCTTGTACCCCTGTCCCGGCTTGATGGCCGAAGGATGAGGCCCTGGAACTTGGCCAGGCTGGGGCTTCGGCTCCGGTGACGTTTCATCTTGCCCGGGCTGGGACTACGGGATTTGGGAGCCAGGAGGACAAGTGTACTGTCATCCTCTTCTGAGCTGCTGCCTGAGCTGTCTGTAGAGCTGCTGCCCTCCTCTGACCTGGGTAGGGAAATCTGCACCCCTGCATCAGCACTGCTAGCTGACCCTCACAGGGGACTGTTAGGTACACACTAGCTGGCCTCCCCCATATCCATCCCCCCCACACCTCTTGGCTGTGCTCACCTGAAAGGGCTCAGTCACACCAGCAATGCTACTGGAGATGTTGCTGTAGTATCCAAGGATGTATTCGCCGTTCCCCTTGGGCAGTGCTTCCTCAGAGAACATCACCTGCAGCCCAGAGACACCTGATGGGCACTGGGGTTGGCACAGGGGTGCCCCCGCTCCCACCTCCAACCCCAGCCAAAAGCACAAATCTCTGCTGCCCATACCATGAGCCTGCCCCATACTCAGCAAAAAGCAAGAATGAGGTGCCTGTCTCCCCCATCCAGGGGCACAAAGGGGCAATTGTCCTCCCACTATGGGGCAGAGGTGCCAGCAAGACAGCAGGGCTGGCCCCAGCTCACCTGTGCACACAGCTGCTTCTCCAGGCAGCGCTCCCCTTCATCACTCCTGGCCCAGACATAGGACACATAGTCTTTAGGGTGCCGAAACCCCACCTGTGCACAATACATAGGACAATACAAGTGAGTGGAACAATGTGAGCCCCACTCAGCACAGTCACTCTTCAGTCTCCTGGTGCTCAGCCAGTTCTGCTCACACAGGGTGACCCAAAGCTGCCTTCCACCCCCCTGCAGGTGTGCCGTGGGGCCCACAGAGCAGGGGAAGAAGGAACTGCTGGACCAGAGCCTCCTGAACCAGGACCACGTCATGATGCCAGGGGAAGGGAGGGCACAGCTCCATGCCCCACCATGTTCGCTGGTGGGGAGTAGCTCAGAAGGGACCCCGCAGTGCTGTGCAGTGCTCCCCGCTCCCTCCAGCCCCAGCAGCCCCCAAGCCCCTACCCGGTAGAGTCCTATCCAGTCCCAGGAGCTCCGGTGGAAGCCAACAGCCATCTTGTACCTGACAACTGCTTGCTCAGGCCTGCTCCATTCGTCAGCCACATAAATCTCAACCAGGGGCTTGTCCACCTTAGAAGCAAACTGTCAAGAGACAGGTATGTGGTGAGAAAGGGCATGGCAAAGAGCTGCCTCTGCTGCATAGGGACCCCATGCATATACCCACAGCAGCTCCCAATAAGAGGCAAGGCAGCTGAGCTCGCCAAACTGAAGCTCCCCACACACGAGGCTGGACATTCTGACCCTGCAGCTCCTGCCTGTGTTCCCAGCAGCCCGGGACAGTGCTCACCTGCACGGCAAAGATGGCAGCTACTGGCTTGTGGTCACTGACGGTGTATTCCATGTGACTGCAGTAGCACAGCTGGCTCACTGACAGCACACCCTGGCTGGGCCGGTGCCCGCCTGTGCCCAACCTCTTGCTGGGAGGTTTTATCTTCCACAGGATGCGGTCAGTCCAGGCAGGTTTTCGCTTCTTGGCACTGCAGGGCACAGAGGGGTGTGTCTTGCCTGGCAGGGGCAGTGGGCTCTGCCCCAGACTACCTCCCCCTGGCACTATGGCACATGTGAGCAGAGGATGTGGCTCACCTTGGCACTCAACACAGCTGCAGGGACAGACGTATGCTGCCGCCAGCACTGCCATCGCATCACAGTCCAGCCTGCACCCACCCTAGCATGGCTGCTCTCCCCACCCATCCACACCAGCACCTGCACTGGCTATGAGCCCCACAGCTCCTGCATCTCTCAACCCCACCTCATGCCCAGCTCTGCTCTCCTACCTGCTGTCATACTTGTTGGTGCCCACATCAAACTTGAAAGTGGGTGGGAAGTTCAGGGGTCCCTCCTGGAAGCCTCTGAGAACAGGCCATGTGCTTTTGGCAATGTTCAACTGTGGGGAAGGAGCACAACAACCCCCATAGCCAGACCCCTCCAGAAATCCTGCCAAGATCTCCCCACCCTCACACACTGACATCCCAGTCCCATTCCTGCCAGCTCCTACAGCTCTCAGGGTTTGTCCATCTATGCCAGCAGCTAGTCTGTAGACTCAATGCCTCAGCTCTTCTTCACACACTCATGAAGTAAGTGTGCCCAGCTCCATCCAGACTGACCTGGGATTCTGCTGTCCCTTCCTCCCTCAGAGATAAGAGAGCCAGGGCCCTTTGTGTCCTACCAGTTGCAAGAGGACATGCCCTGTCCCACAGCTGCATGGGCAGTTTTGGGGAGAGTCAATGACTGCTAGGGGTCCAGTGTAGGCTGGCAGCACACCCACCCCTCACCTGATCCTTCTCCCAGAGCTGGCTCAGGACATTGCTGTCAATGGCATACTTCACAAAACAGATGTCCAGGCTCTCGATGCGGAAATTCAGGTCCCCAAACCAGAACACGAGGCTGTGGATGGTAGCAAGGGCAATGGGCTGAAAGAGCTGAGGCTATCAGAGCCAGGGACAGCAGGGGTAAGATGGCCCCAGCCTGGGGGCAGCCTTAGCCCACAGCACAGGTGCTCTTGGGAACACTGGCACAAGCCACTGCTCAGCCAGCAGCCTGGCCAGCTGCCAGGATTCTGCAGGTAGGACCAAGCACCATTAGCCAAATGGGCCAGACTTCCCCAAGCTGAAACCAAGGGTGGAAATTTCCACAGTGAGGCACCCATTGGATTCAGATCACAAAGCCAGGACACAGGGACAGAGCTGGCCCCGCTGACTGGTCCCAAACCCCAACAGTGCTAGTAAGGCAGGAATTGTACCAGCCCTGAATGTGGTGAGACCAAGACCCCTCTATAAACACCTACCCCACCATGCTGAGTAGTCCATGCTGGGCCAGCTCTGCAGGCAAGACCTGATCTCCAAGCTGTGCTGGGATGCAGGGGAGACCCCAGACCCTACATGGAGGTGATCAAGGACTGGGACTGGTACTAGAGCCCAGACTGGGAAGCAAAGTGGTGGGGTACGCACTCATGGTCCAGGATGCCGTTGGCCACGGGCCCCTCAAACTGCTGCATGTGCAGTATGGTGGCAAAGTCCTCCTTGCGCTGCTCTGCCTTCTCCAGGTGTGCTGGCAGGTGGCAGTTCAGGAAGCAGACCATGTGGCCGAAGATGGAGAGACGAACACTCACCCCACCCTTGTTGCCCTGCACCAAGAAGATCCCATGACTCCTTGAGAAGCCAGCCCCTTGCAATCTCCCCCCAGGGCCACACTCACCCAGTATCCCCCCAGCCCTGTCCTGGTGCAGTCTGTCTGGATGTCCTGAAGGAAGGGCAGGTGGTAGTACTTGGCAAACACCAGCAGGATCACACCTTGCATCCGCACTGTGCTGACCTGGAATTGGAGCAAGGGCTGGAGTAGGATGGTAGAGAGCCTGGGGACAATGCCCCCCGCTCCAGGCCATGGGGCAGCACCTCCACCCTTTGTGTGCCCCTCCACCCCACAGATGACTAACAGCACATTTGGTTCAGAGATCTGTGCACACCCTCCTGAGCACTGACGGCCAAACCTGAGCCTCCGTGATGCTGCGCTTACATATGCTCTGAGACAAATGCCTTCATGAGCTGAACCTGTCTGGGAGAGCTGAGCCTGCCCTGAGTCTCATAGGCTGTTGCCAGCAGCACCAGGCAGTTTCCACATTCACCTCCTCACCCTGGTTCAATGCAGGGGCAACATAAAGTCACCCCAAAGCATCAGAGGGGAAGCATAAGCGCAGGAAAGGCAGCTGGGTGGCACAAGCCAAACAACTTGCTGGGTGAGATGCAGCAGTGGTCCCTGCTGTCTGGATGGCTGCAGGCTGTCCTTTCAGCCAGCTCTCCCACTGCACCTCCCTCACAGCTTTCTATTCCTGTGTCCCACCTGCCTGGCAGGCAGAGAGAACACCAGTAGCCAACTCCTTTAGGACTCCTTACCAGGATGAAGTGGAAAGGACTCAGCACATCCATGAAGAGTTCACTCCACTGATCTGTGAAGAGGGCATCCTTCAAGCGCTTGTTTATCTTGGAGTTTACCTCCTGCAGCCTGACAGGAAATGTACAGGTCCTTCAGCCACACCAGGAAACCATCTGTATCCCAGTTAGTGAGAACTTGGGAGAGAAGCACAATGCTGGGCAGCAGGACAGGGTGGGAAGGGCAGTTCAAGGGAAGACATTGATTTTGGAACACAAACCAGCCATGTCCTTGCTCCAGTGATTCTGGGCCATGTGGTGGCAGGAGGCAGAAGTGGCCCTGAATCCAGGAAGCTTTGGCCCTTTCTAAAGCAGAAGCAGTTAAGCTGCACAGGGTTGAGCCTAAAGCCCATCTCGGTGTGTAAGAGGGGCTTACGGGGCCTTTCAGTCTCTACAGAGAAGTCATGTCCCAACAGCACAAGGTGTCCAGATGTATTCAAGCTGCGTAGCTGAGAGCAGCAGCAACCAGAAAGCTAACAGTGCTTCTCCCAGCTCGGCAATTAATGAAGAGAAGGAAAAACGTCCACAGAGAACAGCACAATCAGGAAATTTCTTGCCCAAAAATATCGAGTGCTTAGAGCACAAAGATACAGGTCAGAGGAAGGACACAGCCAGGCAGAGATGCCAGGAAGTGAGGAGTAGCAGGACACCCTGCCCTAGCCAGAACATGGTCCCAGCAGGTCTCTTACTATCAGCGACACCCCTCATCCCATTCATCCACCTCAGGTTGACCTCTAACATCCACATAGACCCATTGCACTGGCCTGCATTGCTGAGGGGACTGAGAGGCTGGCTCCAACACAACGAGCTGGCTCCAACATAGTTCCAGCAGTGTCAGCCTTTACCCTATGCCCCTGCAGATCCTGCTCGGGGTTAGTCCTGGAGGCAGATACAGCTTTTCCACCTCATACCTATAGGCAGAGGCTGCTTCCTGCTCCCTGTGCAAAGACAGCACATCCCTGGCTTTAGCAGGAATTCATACACCACTGCAGTCCTCAAGGGACAGCCACCCTCACCTCACCAGCCTCACCACAGCGCTGTGGTACTGCCCTGTCAGCAGGTCTTTGTAACAGGGGAATGGAGCCAATCCAGCCTCAGGAGAACAAGAGATCTATGCCCTTGATGCCTGCATGCCACATGCAAAAGCACATAGAAGAATGCTCCCAGAGGACTTGGCCAGGTGAGTCAAATGGTTTGACAGACCTGACCCAAGGACTGCCACAGCTCGCAGCAAGAGCAGGGCTAGCTTGGTCCAGCATAGCCAACCTCAGGCTCGATGAGTATTCAAGTCTAATCAGTACTCAAGGTTTACAGTTCCTCTCAGCACTCCCATTCTACCAGGAGCTGATTCTCCATCACCTTTTCTGACATGCTATCATTTGTGATGCACACCCCTCCCTACACCCCATGCCCCAAGGGAGGCTGGGGCTGCAGCTCTTCCATTCCTTGTCCCCTGGGGCTTTGGGGATTCCCCCAAAAGGGGATTTGCCAGAGGGGGGAGGGGAAGGAAAAGGAGGAGCTGCACCTCATCTTCTTACCCAATGGCGATCATGTCCACATCGTTTGTCTCGCCCGTGTTGAGGTGCAGCAGGGACGTCACATCATTTGGGGGCATGGCTGTACCTACGTTCCAGGTGACCACTGTGATGCTTGAGAGGACAAAGGAAGAACAGCTAACACGAAGGCTCAGAGGGGTTCCTTGTAACCCTGCTCAGCCCCCATATCCAGCAAGGAAGCTTTCTGCTGGCAACAGAAGTAGCCAAGGCTGAAGCTTAGTCATGGCATATACACCAGGTCCTTAACTCCCACATGAGAAAGACAGATCCTTGCCTCCAAGATCCCCCAGGATCTTCACCTGAAACTCTAGAAACCAACACAAAGAGCCCTCGTCTTCATCACCACCGGCTGACACAGGCAGGCTGTGAGACAGGGTGTCTCTGGAAAACCGCTTCCCCCCATTCCCCAGGAAGGTTCAGGCTCCGGGGGAAAAAGACCCGGATCTCAGTTCCCAGCCCCTGCCAGCCACAAAGGCCAGAGCAGCGCATGTGACAGCGGTGCTGCAACCCCGCAGCGGTGTCCTTCACCAACGCAAAGCCACATCCGTCAGAACACATTAATGCCACTGCGCAACGGGCACCAGCAAAGGGCCCGCAGGCTCTTTTGGTAGTGACAGGAGCCTCAGTTACAGGGGAGGCGATTCAAGAGGGAAGAAGAGCTGCGCCACGCTAGCCCCAGTGCTCGGGGACAGCCGGGGCAGGTAGCACTCACTCCACAGTCGGTGTCTATCACGATATCCCACACGAACAGTGGGCGCCAGACATCCTCGCCGCCGGGAACTTGCCTGCAGCCCCTCACCCCAATCCGCCACAGCGGGAAGAAGGGGCACAGCGGGTGCTGCTCCCACGGCACTGCGAACCCCGTCCCCGCGAGCGCCCCGCGGCCCCACTCACCGGAACGCGCCGTCCTCCGAGGCTCGTCCCGGGCAGTCCGGCAGCAGATCGCAGACGTCGCTGGGGCCGAGACGACCGAGGGGCCGGGCGAGAACGGGCAGCTCGCCCGGCTCCGCTCGGGGGGTCAGGCCCGCCCATCCGCCGGCGAGGAACTCACTGGACACGGCCTTGGGCAGCGTGGGGGCGCGGGGCACCGCGGGGCCCGCCCAGGCCGCGATGTGGTCGCTGGACTCCGCTTTGGGCAGCATCTCCCGCCGCTCCGGCGGGGCCGGCGCGGGGAATGCGACCCGGCCGGGCGCTGCCGGGGACGGGGGGCTACCCGGCCCGGGGGACAGCAAGGCCGGCAGCGGGAGACCCTCGGGCGGGGTCTGGGCCTGGGGCCGCTCCTCGGTTCCTGCGCGCCGCGGGCAGCCGTGCCCGAAGCCGTGCCCGTCCGGTCGGGAGCTCCTACGGCCGCCCGGGACGCCGCCACCGAGGAAAGGCGCCGCCGAAACCCCAGCGTCGGGCGGGAGGCGAGCCGCGCTCCCGGGGCCGCGCGGGGGACCGGGTCGAGACCCTGCGGCGGAGGCCGAGCCCCGGTCGGCGCTGCCGCGCCGGGCCAGGTCCATCGGCGGCAGGAGACCGCAGCGGCCCCGGCCGCGGCCGCGGCCCCGGCCCAGCGCACCTTGCGGCCCCGCCCCGTGACGTACCACACAGTGACGTCAACGCCCGCCACCTGCTCGGCGCCGTGAAGGCGCAGGAGCGGCCCCGCCCCTCGCTCACCTGGGGCCCGCCCCGCCGGCGTGAGCGCCGCGCGCCTCCCGAGCGCCTTTCCGCGCGCCCGCCCCTGCACACCTGGCCCTGCGTGTGCGCGTGTGCACCCGTCCGTGCACATCTGTCCTTGCTCGTGCACATCTGCCCCTCCAAATGAATGCCTGCCCTGGTGCATTACTCTGTATACGACTGTTCACGACTGCAGCCGTTGTGTCAGCTTGTGCCAGATATGTCTGTGGTCTGCTACAGAGTGTTTGCATTGCTGATGAGCATACACACCCTTCCTTGTGCAGCTGTGTGTGAGTGTGTTTGTGTGCTTGTGCCCGGCTCTGTGTGTATTTGCCTATGGGCTGCATGTGCTGCATGTGCATCTCCGTGTGTGTACTGGTCTGTGTTGCAGCTCTGTGCAACTGTGTGTGTAGCTGGGGATGTGTGTGTGTCTGTGTGTGCAGCTGTGTGTATGTGGGCTTTGTGTGTAGGTGCTGCTGTACCTGTGTGTGGCAGTGCCCATGTGCTCCAGTGAAGCACTTTGTACGGGCAGGTCTGGACACCTGTACTCGGGGTGCACACACACACAGGAGTCTGAGTGACAGGTCCATCCTCATCCTGTGCCTGCTACAGTGTCTGGGGAAGGCTGGAACTTGAGAAGACGGAGGACCCTGGTGAGTTAAGGAGTAAGGCAGAGGAGGATACTGGTCAGAGAGTATAAGATCCCTGGGTCCCCATGGGACTCAGGAGCCAAAGGAACTGTGGGAAGTCCCTGGCGTTGTGGAGGGGCACTTGCAATAATTTGTTATCAATGGTGGCAATTCGGAAAGGACTGAGGAGAGTCGATGTTACTGCTCTGCATGGACACAGCACTCCAGGGGTGGCCTCATAAGAGCCCCCGTGACCTCCTGTGGCCTGCTCACAACACTCCCCCAATGCAGCTCAGGATGTCATTCACCTGCTTTGCCCTGAGGAGATGGTGAGCTCATGGCAGTGAGGGTCAGGGTGTGTGTCTGTGTGTTGGTATGCATGTGTTGGTGTGTGGTGCTGGGGTGTGTGTTCCTGTTGTCAGTATGTGTTGTTTCTGTGTCGGTCAGTGCAATGGCGTTCTGTGTGTATGTGTAGTTGTTTGTGTGTGTTGCTCTGTGTGTTGGTGCTGTTGGTCTGTGTGCTGCTGATCTGTGCACAGTTGGTGTGGTGGGTTTCAGTGCTGGCTAAATGCCAGCACACTTACTAGAATATACTTATTCATTTCCTGCTGTGACATAGGATAAGGAGGAAGGCAAAGTAGGCTTAAACTTGAAAAGGGCATAAAGAAAAGTTTATTAATAGTAACTAAAAGAAAGAATAATAAGAATTATAATAAAACTTTTAGAACACTTCTCCCCCCATAACCTTTTCTTTCTCTCTAACAATGTACAGAAACAATGCAGTCAATTTATTACTTTTAGAATAGTCTTTCTTTGGTTCGCTTAGGGAGAAAAGTCTCTCTTGTTAATTTGTGAAGACTGCTCTATAAGAAAACAGTTCTCTCCTGGCTTTGAATTTCTATGAATAGTAACCACCAGGAAAATCTGCAATTGTGAAGTCCTTCCCATTTTTCACAGCTTTTCTCACAGCTGTATTTATGGGCCATGTCAATTTATGGGGTACTGTTTTAAAGATGAACTGTTTAAGAGCAAAGGTTCTATTTATCTATCTTTAAAATCACAATTTCTGGGAAGAGAGGTCTTCTTTTCTCCCTGGGGGCACAGGGTCTTCATCACTCTTTTCTCTCTATATATATAAACTTATAAAGTAGCTGTGATCCCATTCTTATGGGATCATAGCTACTTTAACATTTGCTTACTTTAAGACAGAGGCCTTTGCTAGATATCTACCATTTCAACAATTCATCTCCCCATACTTTTCAATGCATTACAAAGAAAAAGAGCCTGATGTATCAACTATATTCTTCTCCATATATTTATAAGAGGATTTTCAGCCTAAAACTAAAGGCATCTCTTCACCCCTTCCATCTGGGACTTGACTTCTTCTTCAATGTCTTCATTCACAGTGTCTTCATGCTGTTCTGCTACGTGTTTGCACTTTGTCCTTTTCTCTCACTCAAGGGAGGATTGAAGCACTGAAAGAGTTAATATCTCACCCAGGGCCTGCAGATGGTTATGTGACCCTGGCCAGGCTCTGTAGCTTGCAGCCAGAGCTGGGCTGGAGGGGAAAGCAGTTAGGATCTCAGCAGCCAGGCCAGAACACAGCAGCAGCACACAGGCTTCTCCTCCCCCTGCCCGGTGGGTGCAGGTGATGTGTGTTGCTGTGTCTCTTGCTGTGTCTCTTGCTCTGTGTGTGTTGCTGTCGCTCTGCGCACGCTCAGCGCTCGCGGCTACGTGCCAGTCACACGGTGCGCACGCGTCTGCCCGCGGTCTGTTTCCGTTCGCGCGCGCACGTGTCGCGCGCGAGTCTTCGCGCATGCGCGGTGCGCGTGCCCGCGCCGCGCCGGACGTGGCAGCGGCGGGAGCGATGCGGGCGCTGGGGCCGGGGCCGGGGCTGTGGCTGCGGCTGCTGCTGACGGCGGCGCTGGCGGCGGGCAGCGGCTCGGAGCACCCCCGGCTCCGCGAGACCGTGCTGCGGGACCTGGCCCGCGGCAAGGTGGAGGTGAGCGCGGGTGGGGACCGCGGGACGTGCCCGGGGTGAACCGGTGCCCGCCGGGCGCCTGACGGGGTGTTCTCTCCGGCAGACCTGCGGCGGGTGACGGCTGAACCGCCTCAGGGAGGTACGTACTGGGGCCGGGCCGGGCCGGGGAGTCGGGGCTTCCCGACACTGAGCCGGGCCCGACGGGCCACTCTCCGCAGGTGAAGGCATTCGTCACCCAGGACATCCCGTTCTAGTACCTGCCGGCAGCAGCTGCACTGCGGTCCCGATGGGATGGGATGGGATGGGATGGGATGGGATGGGATGGGATGGGATGGGATGGGATGGTTGCGGGACAAGATGGGATGAGTGAGGGACGGGATAGGATGGGTGAGGGACAGGATGCAAGGGAATGAAGTATGGGAGGGGATGAGCTGAGGGACAGGATGGGGTTTTGTGAGGAATGAAGGACAGGGTTTGGTGAGGAGTGGAGAATGGGTAGTTGGGGAATGTGATAAAGGATAGGATGGTATTACATGGGAAACAGGATGGGATGGTATGCAATGAAGGATGGGATGGTGAACAGAACAGATGGGATGGAAGGCAATAGAATATGAGAGAAGATGGGCTGGGATGGGGGATGGTACAGGATAGACAGGAATGGGATGTGACAGAGGACAGAAGGGGACGTGATGAAGGATGGGATGGGATAAGGGTTGCATGGGCCTGGTCAGTGCTGCCCACTCCTTGACACATTGCCCAGCCATAACCTGGAGATGAAACACCTGCCTGGTGCTGACCCTGAGCTTGTGCTCCTCAGCCTCCGGTATGAGGAGCTAGAGGTGAGTGGGCAGTGCGGCACCTACTGCCACAGGGCCTGGGGTGTTCAGTGCCCCATGGGTGCCAGGCTACAGCCCCTGTCTGGGTGCAGAGAATTCCCCTGAGCGACATGACCCGGGAAGAGATCAACCAGCTGGTGCAGGAGTTGGGCTTCTACCGCAAGGAGACACCTGATGCCCCTGTGCCAGAGGAGTTCCAGTTTGCCCCTGCCAAGTCTCTGCCAATACTGCTGCCCCCACAAACACCCACTGCTGATGGCGAGACCCCACCCAAACGTGACAAGGAAGAACACCCAGACCTCTAGCAAGGAGTGCCACCCTTAGGACAGGGTCCTGCAGCCAGTCCCCAGTGCAGGGAGTGAGTGCGTTAATGGCAGCTGGATGTGGTGTCACAGGGTGGCAAAGGTTTTCCCCCCCACTCTTGCTTGTGTGCTGGTTGATGCCCTCCTGCCCTTGGAGCCCATTATCCTTGGCCAGTCAGGAGCAGCAGCATTTCTTTCAGTCTCTTGCTGTGCCCAGATGTTTAGCTGCTCCCAGCACTGGGCAGCAGTATCCTGCCTGCTTGGGATAGGATGAAACCCTCAGCAGAAAGTGCCAGGTGCTAAGGGTAGATGTGCTGAGTCCCAAAGGTGGGAGAGCTGTCCCAGGAAGGGGGCTTTACCCCCCAGCAGGGTTTATGTCATATCCCGCTCCTAGTAAAGCTTTTATTTGCAGTCATCTGTACTGTGTCATCTTTTCAGAGGGAGCTTGGTGGTGTGCATCCCAAACTGCTCTGTTCCAAGGACAGCTGGGTGCCCCAGAGCTTCTCACAGAGGTAGGAGACGATGGCACAGTCATAGTCACTGCTGGTGAGCCACATACCAACCTACAGACCGACTGTGCTGTTCCTGTGCCACCCCTCCCCAGCATGACAGAGGGCTGAGGGTGGTGGGCACCATGGCAAGGGATGAGCTGTTCTCACGGGGTGCAGGGGGACGGTCATGAACCCATAAGTGAATCCTGCAGTGTTGAACCGAAGCCCCATGGCTGCACTGGCCCAGTGGGGACATCTGGCCCTCAGCTAGGGAAGGCAGTGGGGCACAGCTGCACTTGACCATTGTCTTGCTGGCCATGTGGAATCTTTTCCCTGTGCCAAGCCTGGGGCAATAGGGGGCAGTGAACCCTGGTCAGGGTGGCTCAGCTATGGACATCATCAATGAGGTGAGGAGCAGTACATGCCCCAGTGTCCCTCTGGCTGGGTAAGCAGTTGAGTTGCAGGTAGAGAGGCCTGCAGCAGCTAGACTGCCAGTGTTCCCCAAGCACTGTGGTGTGCAATATGCCACTGGTAGAAGGACCTAAGCCAGAGGCATTGCCCTAAATAAATCTTTATTATCTGGCTGGTGTTGGTACACATGTCAGCGCGGGTGTAGAGATGTGACAGAGGGGCGAGCAGCGCTGAGCACGTGGGTGGCCTGAGCTGGAGAGGAGAGTGGGGGCGGTTGTCCCAGCTTGCTCCATTCACCTTGCACTGCCCTGGGACCCTTTGCTGCTACCCCCTCCCCAGCCCACAGGTGCCCCTAATGTGGAAGTGCCTCAGGTGCATGTGGAGGTGGGAAGCAGGGAGTTGGCATGGTTGTGGAGCTGTCCCCAGGGAGGTGACACCAAGCAGGGCCTGCAGTGGGCAGAAAGGCTTCCTTGCAGGGGGCCAAGGGAACCACGGACAGGTGCTGCCTGCAGGATGTACCATGACCCTCGTTGAACTGCACAGCCCTGCTCAGCCACAGACCCATGAGGGGGCCTGAGTCTGAGGGCACAGCTGTGCCCACGCCACCCCAGGGACACAGGGATGGTACCTGAAGGGCAAATAATTCCTGGAGAACAAATAACTTAAAAAAGGCTGGAGCACAGGGAGCAAGCCAAGGTGGGAGCATCCCCAGCAGTGCCCACCTGGCTCTGCCCACAGGGTCAGCCCACAGCTGGCTGAGGCAGAAGCAGCTCTGCCAATGCAGAGGTGTGGGGGTGCCCTGGTGGAAGAATTCTGTTGCCAGTGCCAGACCCATGGGCCCCCAGACCCTCCCAGGCAAGCAGCTCCCTTGCCCGCAGGCAGCTCTGGGGTGAGGGCAGCAGTGGGGCTGCAAAGGGCAGGCTCTAGCACTCTTTCTGCCGCATGCGCAACTCATGGCGACGCAGGTGGTTATAGAGGGACTGCACGTAGGTGAAGACGCACTTGGCGTCAGGCTTCTTCCCCATGATCATCATGTCTTCAACCTCCACCAGCGGCACGCAGTCCACCAGCGTCCTGCAGAGATGAAGCCTTCAGCATAGCCTCAAGCAGGCTGCCCCTTGTGGGGGCTGGGATGGGCACCCCACACTGCCCAGGGCCTGCTGGTGTGGGCACTGCTGCCCTCAGACCTGCTGAGCTCCTTTCACACCCCACCCACCCCACCCTGGTACCCACAGTTCTGTTCCAGACACTGGGAAAAGCATGTGCTATCTGCCCTGGGAGGTGCCTGCCCCAGGGCACGGGTTGCCCAGTTGTTTGCACCCCTGGCTCCCCAGAGCCTCTCCATCCCACTTCTTGGTGCTGGCAGTCAACCCCTGCTAAAGCCGTGCCCACCCTCCTCCTCTTGCTCCTCCAGCTAATGCTGATGTCCTCTAGGGAGAGCCCAGCCTGGCTGCAGGTGTCTGCTGTGCCATTGCTCAAACCCTAGTATTTCCCCTATAGTTCCCCTATTTTCCCTACTATTTCCGTATAGTTCAGGGAAAGCAGGGGGTGGATCTTGGTTATGTGCTGCTCCTTACTCCTGCCTCAAGCCCTGGCACTGCTCTTTTGCTTTCCCCTAAGCCCTGCCAACCTGGCTCCCTCCTTTGCCCTGGACTGGAGCCCAGGGGCTACCTGCACCAGGCTCAGCACACCCTACTGCTGGAGTGGGCACTGCCCTGCTCCAGCTCACTCAGCCTGGCCTATCTCCTCCTCTCCCTGCTCCACCACAGTGCAGGGGTCCATGCAGGACCTGGCTCCAGGAGCTACCAGTCTTGTGGTGCCCTGGCAGATCAGCTGTGGTTGTGTCCCCATCCCCAAGGTAGCCTTGGGGCTCTGCCGCTGCCCTTTTTTAGGGGTGGCCCACTCTGCCTTGCCACCCATCCAGTTCCCTGGGCTATATCTCTGCCCAAGTTGGGGCTCCCTGGGCGCTTGAAGGGACTGACAACACAATTAGGAGTCAGGATGGCAACCAGGAAAGGCATGGAGGGGATCTGGCCACCTCTTGTCCCCTCCTTTCTACAGGGAGAGAAGAGGTAGGGGGCACAGAAGCAACCCTACCACTGCTGCCAACCCTCCTGGCCCTGCCCAGGCCCTGCACCCCTACCAGGCACTGTTTCCCCTTCAGGCTGCTGCTGCTGCTGGAGCAAGGGCTGCACTGGCACTGGGGGTGGTGCTGACACAAACTGGCAGCCCCTGCTGCTGCCACAGCCAGTTCAGCTGCTTTGGCCAGGGCTGCTCAAGGTTCTGCCCCAAGACTCTGGGTGCAAAAGGAGGATCTCCCAAGGCAGGGCCCTGCCCCCAAAGACAGGGTACACAAGGAGGGTCTGAATCCTACGCTTGCCACCCACCACAACATCACCCTCAACCTCTAAGCCCTGTACCTTCCTCTCTGCCCTCCTGCAGCAGCCCCACTGCACACATTTGCCCCCTAGAAGTGCTCCACCCCAAGGAGTGACCCCAGCCAGTGCCAGCCCCTAGGGAGCACCAGGGCCCAGGAGCGGCCCCCACCCTGGATCCCATGGCCCCAGCCATTGCATTAGGTCTCTGCTGCCTGCTCAGTGGGCTCCAAGCCCACAGCCTGGCTGGCACCAGCCCCACCTCATGATTTGGCCACTGTGTGGATGGGGGGGGATGATGCTTGGGGCCTTGGGAAAGCCCTTGCCACTGCCAGCCTGGCTCAGGGGGTAGTGGTGGAGCAATGACAGTGCACGGAGAGTGACTGCCCTTATAAAGCCATTGTTTGGGCCCTGGTGTGCCAGCACTGTGCAGAGCTGGGGGAGCCACAGCTCTACTGCCGGCCAGGATACCCTGACACAAACACTGCAGGACCTGAGCCTTGAGTCACACTTTCCAGGCTCCTGCTTCTGCCCATATATGAGCAGGCAGCCTCTTGGAGCTGGGCATGCGCCCTGGGGCAGGGGAATGAGGCAGCAAGTGGAAGCAGTGATGCTGCAGCATCCTGAGGGCCACCCACACTCAGACAGGACCATTCAGAACACCTTGAGCGGCATCCCCAGCAGCTGACCCTTCGATCAGGTTCAGCCATGGGGACACGGCTCTGTTCTAACTACTGCCCTCCCCATAGCTGGAGAGCAAACAGCACTCCAGGGTGAAACAGTCCCCCCTGCCCAAACCCCCACAGGTACTATTCCAGAAGGCTGGAGCCCAGCCAGCTGTCTCTGCCAATCTCCTGCTAGGCCATGTCTGGCACCGCCAGGACTTGCCCCTCACCCATCAGCATCCCCCAGCTTCATCCACAGCCGAGGCAGTCAGATCCCTGCTGAGCCCTGGTGGTGGTGGGCACATGGGCAGGTACTTGGAGGGGAAGGTTCTCACCATCAGTCTTGGGGGAGCTGACAATGGGCTACGACTTTTTGGTTTTTACCAGCCCCTTCTGGACCAGGCAGCGATAGAATTCCTGAATGTATGTGTACACACACTTCCAATCTGGCTCGCGCATCCGGACCATGTCCTCCACGTCCAGCAACTGTGGACAGTCCGCGTGCTTCCTGGGTGCAGGGAGAGAGAGGGGCAAGCCAGTGACCGCAGCCCAGTCAGGGAGGGGAGGAAGAGAAAACAAGAGACACAGATCAGTGCAGTTCCCATCCCACTGGCAGCTGCTCCGCTCTGGCATGCTCTGGGGATGCATGATGCAGGGGCAGGAGGGCTCCAGGCACCCCATGCCAAGGCCATTCAGTGATACTGGGGGGGCACAAGCAAGGGGGAGAGGGGCAGGTGAGTGGCGTGGAGAGGCGTGAAGTCCAGAGGGAAAGACAGATGAAGAGGAGGAGGAGTAGGAGGATGAGTGAGGTGTTCTGGTGCGCCAGGTGCTCGGGGTGCGGGTTCCAGAGTGGAGCGGCGCTCTATACAGCTCCTATATAGAACCGCTGGGAGGATGGCGGGGGGGCAAGCCCAGCCCTCCTGCCCAGCTCCACTTGGAACCGCGCGGCACAGCCCTGGTGCAGGAAGCTCGGGAAAGGACGCTCACAAGAGCTGGAGGAGGAGGAAGGACGAGAGGCCACCTGGCTTCCAGGCCGGAGAGATCGATGGCTCTCTCAAGTCCACGCACCAGTTTCCCAATTAAGGCAAAAAATCCATTAACAGGAGCACCAAGAGCCAGGCCCACAGCCCCCTTCTCGCTCCACCAAACAGCACCACGGCACCCTGGGAGCTTGTGGGAGTCCCCATCTCACCCTGCCACCTTGGACATCAGCAGGATGGGACCCCCACCCCCAGCCCTGCCCCCTGGCAGGGTGCTGGAGGAGAAGAGTGGGTGGGTGGGTGGGAGAGAGACAGAAGGAAGGAGAGAGGGCCTGTCTGCCAGCCCTCCAGCTGGGTGCACTCCCATCTCTCAGCACCCAGGAAAACCAGAAGCAAAAGGAGAAAGGAAGAGACTGGAGAAGGTGCAATGGTGTTTGAGCCCCTACAACTGTGAAAGGAGGAACCTGGCATAGGCCAACCCTGCTCCCCCCACAGACTGCAGTCCCACACCTGGTACCCCAGGATGGAAAGTACTGCCTGAAGCCAGGTGGGCTCATGGGGCTGCTGCTCTGTCTTTGGGTGCTCTGCCCCACATTCAGGAAACCAGACCCCCATACCCACCCTTCCCACACCAGACTGGGCTGCACTGGCCTCTTGTGACTCTGCCCATTCCAGCTGCTGTTTGCCCCCACAGCACCTAACCTTGTTGCATTGCATGGGGGGAGTGACACCTACAGGCACCCACCTCCAGCACCATCAACTCCACATATCCCCCCTCGCCCCAGCAGCGAGCAGGAGAGCCACCCCAAGCTGCTCCAAGCCATCTCAAGTCTCTGTGATGGCAAGAGAGGTACGTACTCTGCAGAAGAGAAGGCCACCTCGAAGTTTTGGCGGCGGTTCTGGGGTGTCAGCTTACTGTAGTCAAATGCATCAGGGAAGAAATTGTGGACCAAGGCACAGAAGGCCATGCCATCACTCCAGCTGGATGAGAAGTTCTGGATGTCCACATGCTGAGAAAGCAACAAAGTTACCAAGGGACAGAGTGACTGGCCTTGGGACAGGAAGAGGAGGTGGCACCCACCTCATAGCCCCGAGTCTTGGCTCTGCACCAGTCCAGCAACATCTGCTTGATACTGTTGGCGTTAGGCACGCCAAAGCTGGAGGAGCGCTGCACAGCGGTCTGTGATGCTGCAGGGTTTGAACTGTGGCAGGAGACATGGTGTATTATCCATAGCTGCAGAGTTGTTATTTGTGCAGCAGTCACTGCCCTGGCCAGCCTGCCCCAGGCCCAGCCTCACCTTCCACCCTCCTTCTGCAGCTTCTCCATCATGGCCTTGCGTGCCTGTGAGGCTGATGTCTTGGGCAGGCTTTGAGCCTTCATCAGTTCCTTCTTCTTCTCTGCCTGACGCCGCTCCAGTGCGGCCAGGCTGCTCTGCCGAGACGCACTCTCATCTTCACGGTCAAAAATGCTGGGAGAGAGACAGGCAATGCTAAAGGGACTGTGGCAGTCCAGAGGAAGGCAAGCAGTGGTCTCAGCTCATGGCCAGCCCTGGAACTCTGGAGACCTCCATGTCCCTGGGATAGAAGAGAGGTGGTTTAAGGTCCTCAGCTGGCAGACCTATCTCTGTGCCCAAGGAAGGACCCATGAGAACCTCTGAACACAGTGGATGTACCTCAAGGACCAGGAGGCTTTGGAGTCACATTTGCATGGGGACACTGCAAGCTGGGTGGAGGGTTTGTGCAAGCAGGTAAGTGACAGGGACCATGTGGGGCTGTTTCCACAGGCACCTCTGCTCACCTGCCTGTCTTTTTGGATGAAGAGCTGTAGGATGATTTGGTTTGAACAAAAGTGCTGTTGCCATCTGCAGAGAGAAAGGAAGGAAAGAGGCCCTGGGCAGGAGCTGAGGGCAGCTGTGCCAGGAAGGCAGGACTCTGCCTGCATCAGGGCATTGACAGCTCAGCAACGATGCCCCAGGGTTGCACCCTGAGGATGCTATGGGGAAAGGGCAGGAAAAACTCTTACTGTCTGATCTCTTCACGTAACTTGACTCCATGGTTGTAGTACGGGAGGTCTTGGTGCCATCACCTGCAGGGACAAAGCAACGGGAACTGCTGGGCTGGGAGGAGCAGCACACACAGACACCTGCTGCTGCCAAGCATTCACACCCACTCACTGCAAGAGGGAGAAGTCCCAGGTGGTAGAGCCATGGGTGTGGCGGGCAGAGAGAGGACAGAGGGCATGTGCCCCCAGGCAGAGAACAAAGAGGCAAGTGCAAAGCAGCAGGGAGCTGGGGCATCCCTCAGTCCCTGCAGCCACTCAGCTTGAGCCATCCAGGGACTGGGAGAGCAGGGATATAGGAGACAAGACACAGGCCAAAGGTACAGATGAGGCCCTGCCATCCTGCCAGGGTTGGGGATTCAGAGGGAAGTCACCAGAACAAAACCCTTAATTATTCCCAAGCAGGCTCTGGGCAAACCAGAGACTCAGCTCTGAAACACTGTCCTGCTCCCAAGACAGTCTAGCCAGACTCAGGACAGACAGTGAATGGCAAAGGAGCTGTGGTGGCGGAGCACTGGGAAGCATTCTGCAAGGCCCCCAAAGAGCTGGCACATCCCCTCCCGGCCCAGCCCATACTAGACTGGACGAGACGCTCAGTCTTGGTGACGGTGCTGCTTGCTGAGCCATCGGCTGACTGAGTGCTCTGTGTGGTGGTGGTCTCTGTGGCATGGCCAGCTCTTCCTGTCACAGATTGGCTCCTAGCCTCCTGCAGCCGCTGGTCCCGCTCCTTCTCCCGCTGGTCTGCAAACATGAGAGGGAGATGGCATCAGCAGGGAAGTGGGGTGGTGGGCACGGTTCCTGCCACACCAGGACTCCTGAAGCTGCTGCTGGCCCACAACTGGTTTGTGGGAAGGATGATGTCCTTGGCGTTGCAAAGCCAAGGGGGCAACAGAGGAACCAGCACACACTCTCCTACTGCTTCCCCGCGGCTGGGCAGCCACATTTCAGTGCCCTATATTGCCACCACCACCATTCTGACCCCAGCAGGGATCACCATCCCCGAGTACCTCGCTTGCGCTGCCGCAGTTCCCGCATGGCATTTCGAATCAGCCGTCGTTCCTCAAAGTCTGTCGTCCGATCCAACTACAGGAGGGGGAAGTCATCATTAGTCTTCTGCCATCAGCTTGAGGTCCCTTCTTAAAGGAGCCCAAACCAGAGGAAGAAGTACCATCTTATCCAGAACATCCTCATCCTCAATCTTGCTCAGCTCCTCGACATTCAGCTTGCTCTTTCTCTCCACCTCCCTCACTTGCACCTTCTCCATGCCGTTGGGCAGCTCTGGTTCTTGCCTTGGTGCCTGCTGCTGCTCCACCACCTCTGGCTCCATCTGCAAGGACATCACTATGCAGCTGAGCCTCCTGCCAGCTTGGCCATGCCCCCACCTCTTCTCAGGGTCCAGTCCCTCATCACCCTGACACCTGCCCACTGCTACAGGCAGTGAGAAGTCTAGACAGGATGTGCCACATGAGGCCTAAGTGCTCTTAGCTGGTTGGTGCTGCAAGCATCTGCAGTGCCCAAGGCAGGTAGGGGGACATGACAATCTGCAGCACTCCATGCCCCAGGAAGGCCCAGCAGTCCCTCTCTTCCTTGCAGTCTGGCTGCCATAGTATCTCCAAATCCTTCCTGCTCCCTGGCAGGAGGTGGCTGGGTCCCCCAGAAGGCAGGAGTTGTCCACGGCTCTGGGCTGAGCAGTGGGTGTTACCCAGCAGTGGGCAAGGTGCTGGCAAGGCCAGTGCACACCATTAGCAGCACAGGGATTTCCATGGAATTAAGGGACTTAGTGTAGAGAAGAGCTTGTGCAGGAGGTCAAGAGCTTTCCTCTGCATCCCTGCCAAGATCTAGGCCAGTTCAGCCCCTGCCCAAGCATAGCCAGGACGCCAAGTCCCTTTCAGCACAACCCCCCAGCAATGCATAGCAGGCAGTGGGCCAGGCCCAGAATAGGGCACAGGGCACCAGAGATGACAGAGTGGGGCCAGAGTGGCCAGGCACACACCTGGCCCCATCCTGCATCCTGTGAACTGGTAAACCGATCCATGGCAAAGCCATCAGCCAGAGCTGACACTGGCCACATGTGCCCATGCCACCACCTGTGCCTGGTGCTGTGGTGGGGGCAAGACTGCTGCCTGTGGCCTCCCACCTGGCACCCTGGGAATGCGAAACAGGTGGGTGCACAGCCCAACCACAGTGAGCCCAAGGAGCGGCAGATCCCCATGGTGCCGTGTCCCCGTGCACTGCTGCCACAGTCACACCTTGTGCCAGGGCTACAGATACCCCCAAGAGCCCTGGGGGCTGG
Organism: Passer montanus; assembly: GCF_014805655.1. NCBI lineage: Eukaryota > Metazoa > Chordata > Aves > Passeriformes > Passeridae > Passer > Passer montanus. Next base: position 108,185 of record NW_024370705.1, on the reverse strand, counting down.
TAACCACCTCCCTTCCCCCTGTCATGGGGCAGAGCTGCCCACACTCACGCTGCTGTTGCTTCGGGAGAGATGCAGGGTCGATTGCTGGCGCGTACTGGAGAAAGTGGGTGGATGGGCCACAGGGCCACTGGGCTCCTCAGTGCCCTCAAAGTGAGCGCAAGGGTCCTGTGCTTCCAGAAAGAGGGTGCTGATGTCCTCCCCGGGGGGCACCTGCAGCCCTGGTGCCAGCAGATCAAGGCGGCGGCCCAGGCGCCCCAGCTCTGCCCGCAACTCCAGGTGCTCCTGTTTCAGTGTCTGCAGTTCTTGTGCCAGTGCCTGCACTTGCTGCAGAGCCCGCTCCAGTTGCCCCTCTGCTGCCCCCCGGAATGCCACCAGCTCCTGCCGCAGCTCTGCCAGCTCAGCCACCCCAGCCTGCACCAGCCCCTCCAAGCTGAGCCCCGGCATGGTGGCGGTGCAGGCACTGCGGCGAGCCCCGCTCAGCTGTCCTGCTGCCCTTTATAGGGGCCCAGGCACCCCCCCAGCTGGAGGCTGGCCCACTCCCTGCCTGTGGGCTATTCTGGTCCCAGCAGCCGGGGGTCCCGTGCAGGGGTGCTGAGCCAGGCGCCACACTTGGCAGCACATCCGGCTGTGGGACCAGGTGGCTCAGCAAGGGGAGCCCTGCAAGTGGCCCCCCCACCCCTGGAGGCTTCCAGGCCAGATATCAGCCTCGGGGCTGTGGGACAAAGTGGTGACCACGGGTGAATGAAAAAGCCAGCCACTGCTCTGTTCTTCTGTCTAAGCGCCTTCCCACTCTGGGCCAGCATCACCCACAGCACAACATCTCCAGCCCCAGGCTGGCATTGGTGCAAGGGCCTTGGTCACAGCATGGATTTTAGGTCTTCAGACGCCTGTGCTCCCCAGTGCCTGCCCCAGGGGGAGCAGGTGCCTGCACAGATACAGGCAGTACCCCACCAACGAGAAGACATGCCACCATGGCTACTGCCCCGAGGTCCCTATAGCCTGCTGGTCCTCCAACCAAGCCCTACATGGCAGGGCTGCCACCACCACTGCCTCATCCTCCTCCTCCTCGCTGCCCACTGGGAGCATACCTGGAGGCTGCATCTCCTGCCACGCAGCTGATGGGTCTCAGGCCCCCCACCTCACTGGACAGACCCACTAATACCTTAATGAGAGCTGACAAGTGCTTGGGCCAAGCATGCCCGTTAGGGAAGTCACCCCACTGCAGCCAGCTGCCCACAGGCAGGACCTGCTGGCAGGTGTGGGCAGCACCTGTGGGCACTGCCTGCCTCATGGTGGCAAGGGCTGGGCTGAGGATGGGGTGAAGCCAGTGGTACCACAGTCACCAGTATGCCCCAGGTCACGGGTGGTACCACAGCCACTGGCAGTGACACAGGCCACCCACAGTGCTGTTCCTGCAGAGGCAGCCAGGCGTGCGCAGGGCCATGAGTGAAACAGAGCCACGTTTGACATCCTGGCTCCTGCCAAGGCGGCACACGGGCGCCTTGCATTACCCTAGATGGGCAGGAGCAGATTAAAGCACTTGAAAGGCTGTCTCCTGTGTGCACCCAGCCCCAGGATGGCCACAGCCTGCTCTCCCCGCAACGACACTGCAGAGGGGTTGTTTTTTCAGTTTTTTTTTCTCCAGTTGCACCCAAGAATCCTTCCTCAACAGGCTGGGGCTTTGAGAACTCGCCACTCAGGATGGCACAGCAGAAACATGAAAGACTCCAACCCACAGCTCCAGGGGTAGCCCCCTTCCAAGGCAGGCTCCCGAGATACATGACCAAGGTTCATCCCCACGAGGAAAAACAGAGGGGTGGTTGGCAATGGGTTTTTCCCTGAGCTGCTGCCACCCTTAAAGGTGTTTAAAACAAAGTGAGACCCACAAAAGATTCGTTGTCCCCCTCTGCCCACCTCCCCAAGTGTCTGAGTACATGGTGGCACAGTCCACAGTGCAGGGGGCTCATTTGGGGGTGTGCAACCACACACAAAGTCCAGGGTCTCTTTATGAAAAAAACCCTATCAAAACAAAAGCACCAACCAAAACCAGACAGAAGCTCTGGAGCATGCTGCCTACACTAACTTCTTGGTCACTGGTCCCCATCCCAAGCCCTGGAGCTGACCAGGTGGGGCACAGCCCTACAGACCCCCAGGGCTCTCACCTTGGTGACATTGCTGCTGACACTGCTGATGTTGCAGATGCTGCTGACGCCGCTCGGGATGGTGGTGATACGGATGGGAGTGCTCCGCAGATCCAGAGTCACCTCTGCAAGGGGAGCAAGAGGCATGTGAGGTCTGATCCAGCTCACAGGCTCAACGCCACAGGTGGGGAGTGGCTCTGGCTGGACTATATGCCTGCCCCACACATCCTGCCCAGGCAGTGAGCACTGAGCTCTGGCACAGGGAAAGTGCTTTCGGGGAAAGCAAGAGATGGGGCAGTCAAGACCCCTCTCTGCCCTGGCTTCTCATCCTCCCCAAGGAAGGGTGCTTTCTGCAGTGTTTCAGCTGGAGCCAAGACCCCCCGGTGAGAGGATGGCCACAGGAGCCATCCTGAGCCAGCCACATCTGCGGGCAAGCAGGGTTAGGGCAGGGCTGGAACAGACACGGTGCAGCAGTGGGATGGAAGAGAGCAGGATGGCGTGGGCTCCCCTGAACCAGCAGGTCAGTGGGGAGAGGATGGGGTAGGGCTGCAGGGGCAGGGCAGGGATTGGGGAATGAGTGCAAACATAAACATGGTAAGACAGTGGGGCTACGGACAGGCTGCAGGGCCGGATGGTCTCCCTGAACTGAGATGCTGCAAGCACAATGAGAGTGCATGCCAAAGGATGAGGGCTACCAGGCATGCTTTGTTCTTCTGGAAGCACTCAAATGCCCCTGCTGCCAATCAGCACCCACCTGGCCTGGCTCAGCCTGCCTGCCTCCCCCTGCCCATTTGTGCCCACCAAACGTCAGTGCCCGATGGCCCACTGGACCCACCTGCTCCACTGCCCAGCTGTGCACACTGTCATATTAGGAGCACAGTCCTGTAGTGCTTACAGCCCGCTGGATGTCCATTTCCCTGTGGTGCCCACCTTCCACAGAGATCTGCACCTTTTCCAATCCCACCTCCCTGCATGACACCCAAGTCCATCACCCCTACAGTGTCAAGCCTCATGACAGATGCCATCTGCCCACTGGAGCTGTCCTGCACACCCCGTACCCCGTCAGTGCCCACCTGCCCGCTGGCTGCCGGGGGCGGCCGTGATGCGGGGTGCCAGGGGCTGCACGCGCCCATCCTTGATCTCGATGGTGAAGAAGGTCTTCATGGCGTCGAGGCGGGAGCCGGCGGGGCGCGGGGCCGGGCGCTGAGCTGCGCTGCCGCTGCCCCGCGCGTTTTGAGCGGGCGCCGGCGGGGCCGCGCCGGCCCGAACCGCTGTGCGCGCTCCCGCACCGAGCCGGCGGCGGGGGAAGGTGGGGGTCCCGCGGGGCGCGGCTCTGCGGGGAAGGGCGCGGGGTCACCGGACTGAGGCCGCCCGCGCGTGTCCCCGCCGGGGCTTCGCCCCGCGCCGTGCATGCAGCGCCCTGCGGTGCCCCCTGCGACACACGCTGCCCCCCATCCTGGGGTGCCCCCTGCCATGCATGCTGGCCCCGCCCCGGGATGCCGCACTGTGCATGCAGCCCCTCCCAGGCTGCCCACAGGACGCACAATGCCCCCGGAGCGCCTGACCACGCATGCAATCCCTCACGTGCTCACGGGAGGTACTGCTGTCCCCCAGAGATCCCATGATACAGCCAGCATTTCCCAGGGTGGCTGCAGCCTCTCAAAGTCTCTGCTCCCTCCCCCCACTGGTGCCGGACGCTTGTGCACATGGATAGGAGGGAGGGAGGGAGGGAGGGATTCTGGGCAGGAAGCAAAAGGGCAGGTGGGCAGCCAGCAGCATGCTGCGGCATCCTGGCACTGCAGAGCTCAACACCTGCCCAGGCTCCACCGGGGACATCCGGCCACCGGGAAGCAGAGAATGGAGGCAGCCACCACTAGGATCTTACCCGTGGGGCTAGCCAGGCAAAGGGAGGAGGGCACCAGCTCCCACCGGTGAGTATTCAGGCGAGCCGGGGTTCCCATGACCTCCTGGGTGGGCACTGATGCTTGGAAAGAGACAGGCCAGGGAAGGAATGAATGAAGGGGGCAGAGGGTGAGCACGGCACAGGTGCTGCTGGCATCCCCCCACCCCAGCACAGCACCCTGCAGTCTCCCTCCCCTTCACTCCACACTCCCCAAAGCTTAGGGCCAAAGTCCATCAGCACTTGTGGGCTGCCCTGCACCCCAGGCACACGCTCCATCCTGCAATGCAAAACCACACAGCAGAAGGAAGGCTCTGTGCCCAGCAGAGCAGTAGGGGTCCCTAGGATCTGTGTTGATAGGTTGGGATCAAACCTGTCCTCACCAGGCCCTGGCATACCATCACCTCTGGAGAGACATTGAAGGGACCAGATGGCTCAGCCTTCAAAGGTGCAGGCAGAGCTCTGCCCTTGGGTTGGGTCATTGATGCCCATGGAGGGGGGAGGGGGCTCAGCTTATCCTCAGAATCCAGGTTTGAGCCTCCAGTGAGGCAAGGGTGGGGGGTCGGGTCCTGCACACTTGCCTCTACCCCAGGGCTGTGCCTTGCTGCAACCCATCATCCCTAGTATCTTCCCAGGGCTTCTTCCTTCCCAGGAGCCAGCAGCCTCCAGAGGCTCCTCAGAAGGACAGCAACCTCCGCCTGTCAGGGGAGCACCCCTGACCCTGGAAGCAGAGCTGCTTTTTGGTTTTTCCCCACTTCCTCTTGGCACAGCCATGGGGATGGTTTTCCCAGCAGTAGGAAGAGGGCAACTGCTGGACACTGGAATCCCTCAGGGCTGTGGGGAGGCCCTGCAGGGTGATGGGCCCAGGGTGGGGGTGGTCAGAGCCAGCTGTGCACAGCTCCCAGCCTTATTGGGACAAAGAATGCAAAAGGCCAGGGTTTGCTACTGGCACAGATTCCCTTTCATGGCCCTGCAGTAACCTGGCCAGAGTGGGAGCCCCAGTAAACAGCCCGCCTGGCACCCAGCTCCCTGGCTGGGGTGGGCATTGCCACCACTTGGCTAGGCAGCAATCGGCCCCCAGCTAAGGGCAGCCTCTGGCCTGGCTGTGTCCTGCACTCACAATCCTGGCCCAGCACACGTGGGCTGGAGTCATGTCCCCAGGGCTGCCTGGGATGTACATGCTGCAGGACAGGGGAGCGGGGGGGCCTTGGGGTGGCACTGCCCAGCTGGCAGGGGGCCACAGCTCTCATGTCACCCCCCTCAAGGCTACACTTACCCACTGATGGCCTCTCGTGTCTCCCACCTGGCCCCGGCACCTGGCAGTGTACCCCAACATGAAGCTGTGGGAGTAGAGGGGCAGAGTACTCAGCTGAGGGTTACATGCAGTCCCCCCATCAAGCTGGCTTCACCCACAGACTGCCAGCCCTGGGCAAGGAGGGCAGCGGTAGCTGCCACCAGTTTTGTACCTGACTGCCAGCACTGGGCTGGCCCAGGATGAGTCGCTCCCCTCTGGGGCTCTGCGCCACACTGGGCTCTGGGGCGCTGGCAGGGCTGTCCAGGTTCCCTTCCTTCCAGGCTGCCTGGGGCTGACCCTGCTGCAGGTCCTCACCGCCATCCTTAGGCTCTGGATGGGGCTCTGGGGCTGGCTGCAGCTCCAGGAGCACGAGGGTCTCTGAAACCACAGCTGTGGGTGAGAAGAGACTCTGCTCAGGTAGCCTGCAATGCATCCTGCAGCCCCTCCAGGCACCCAGCTGCCCTGCCCACCATTGTGAGATAGTATGCCCTCCATTGTCCTGCAGCTGGCCAGGCACAGCTCTGGCCCCAGGCACACAACCCTGACAGGATTTTGCCATGGGTATTTATGGGGACTCACCCTGAGCACCAGGTTTCTGGGGGTCTCTCGCCTGCTGGCTGCACAGCTCCTGCATCCCAGCTGGGACATGCTCCTGCTCCACCACATCCTCTTGCTTGCAGGCCTGGGGGGAGTAGAACCAGCCCCGCTCCAGTCTCCCACTGGGCCACCATGGCCGTGGCCCATTCCAGCCAGGGACACACAGGCTGTGGACTCTTCGCATGCTATCCAGGTCCCTGCCTGCATGCTGCTGGGAATTGACAAGCCAGTCCCTGCACAGGGGTCACAAGAGGCTCACAGGGGGACAAGTGTCCCCACACCCTGGGCAGGGAGAGAGACAGTGTCTAGTGAAGGGGGACCCCAAACCTGCCCCATGCCTCCAGCCCAGGCACTCCAGGGTTCCGTGATGTAGGGAATATCCAGGTTTACATTGTCCTGTCCCTGTCCGTACCACCTGCAGCTCTGCTTGGCAAATGATGAAATATTCCGAACATGGGACCACACACAGGTGATGGATCTGTCTGTGACATAAGTCTGAGCAGGGCTAGGGTGTCCTGGTGTCAGCTAGGGAACAAGGTGCCAGTCCTGGCTGTGCCTCTAGCAGCACCATGACTCTATGGCAGGGGGAGATTAAGAGGGGCCCATACCCTGAGGGGGCACAGGAGAGCCGGGCCCCAAACTCAGGAATGGAAATGGCCAGATCAAAATCAGCCAGCAGAACAGCCCTCTCAGCTGCTCAGTGATGTCCCAGCCCAGCCAGGCTTGGGGACAGCATGCCAGCACATCCAGATGAGGAGGCAGACAGTGCTGAAAGGTGGCACAAGGCTACATCCCTTTGGAAGTCTCTTGCTACAGCCCTGGGGCAGGCGGAGGAAGAAGCAGGGCTGGATAGAGGCAAATGGGAGAACCCACACCTTCTTACCTGGCTGCGGGTACACCCATTGCTTCTCCTCTTCTCACCCCCACCCTCAAAGGGCAACCCCACAGGGCTGGATGCAGAGATCGCCTACCACCACAGAGTCTCTGCAGCGTCATCCCTGCTGCACTGAAAACCCCAGTTTATTCCTTGTAGCTCTGCCTACCAGTTTATCCCTCCCCCATCCAGAAAGCTTCCAGTAGCTTCAGTCCAGAATGAGCCCTGGCCCCTCAAAGGCTGGCAGGAACAGCCATCATGAGAAGGGGGACAGGGAACTGAGGTTTCTACCCACACAGGAGAACTGCTGCAGGAGAGACGAATAGCTGTTGCCTCCAAAGAGCCCCATCCCCACGAACTGGAGCAGAGATGGGTGCACCACACGCACCAAGGGGCCCCCAGATCCCCACCAGGTAGCATCCTTGGGAGAAGCCCAAGGGTAACCCTGGCCTGAAGACCCAGCCCCAGCTCACCACTGCTGGGGTCATGCAGGCACAGCCCAGCTGTGTTTGCCCTGTCCTCAAAGACCCCAGTACCACCTGCCTCAATCCCTTCAGGCAGGCAACCACAGCTTGCCCAGGGTTCTGTGCTCCAGACAAGCTGGCACAGGAATCCCAGTAAAAGGTGAAAAGGTGCAAACTCTAAAAAAGATGAAACCTTGAACAGTCCCACCCCCTGCAGTGCTGTACACACTCACCGCTGAGCCTTTGGGCTGCTGGGCAGGGGCCTGCTTCACAACCTCCCTGTATCCACTCTCCTCTGGCCCAGCCAGTGCTGGCTCTTCATCGTCCTGGTGGCTGCTCTCCCCGCTCCTGTCTGTGCCTGGAGGCTTGGTGCTACCCTCACCACAGCTTTCTTCACTCCCAGTAAGGGCTGGTGTTTCAGCATTGTCCCTCTGGAAAATTTTTATTTCCCCAGGCACAGTGGGGGGCTTGCTGCCATCCTTTCGGCTGCTCTGCACATTCCCAGCCAGGGTCGCAGCTGGGTGGGAGCAAAAATGGTGCTCAGGAAGGAGCTACCCACATCTCACACTTTCCAGGGCTTCCCCCTCAGAACATGGGAATGGTGCCTCACCTTCAATCTCCTCAGCCCGCAGCTTACGGATGGCAGCTCGGATTAGCTTGCGTTCCTCATACTCACCCGCTGACCGCAGCTGCAAGAGGGAAGGACCCAGGAAAGCCCCAGCACAGGGTGACCCATGGTCAGCCCCAGCACAAGTTCCATCCCAGCAAACAGGCTGCCCCGGCACACAGTCACTTACCAGTTTTGTCAGTTCCTCCACGCTGGTGATAGCTTCGAGCTGCTCAGACAAGGCAGCCAGGGCTGCCTTCTGCTCCTCTTCCCGGTGCCGGGACCTGAGCAGGGTGGGAGGGGTGGCCATTTGGGAGCTGTCACGGGCACTTATAAGCAAAGTCCCCTTGTGGGCAGCTGGCAGATCCAGGCAACAGGCCCTACCATGTGCCAAGCTGCTCTGTGCATGCTGCTCCCACCCTCATGTTCACTCAAATCTATCCCAGCCACAGTGGGGCCAGCTACCGCAGCCCCCATCTCCTACGGCAGAGGCAGGAATGACTCCAGCTCACAACAGGACTCACTGTGGCCAATTCTCCTTGTTGTCCTGTCGATGGCTGCTGCGTTCTGGACGGAAGCGCTTGGATGCCAACGTCTCCTCGTCCCGCTCCAACTCCTGCCGCTGTAGCTCCCGGATAGCCGAGCGGATGCGGCGCCGCTCAGCCAGGTCCAGTGTGGCCTCCAGCTGGGTGCACAGGGCAGTGCTCAGCACTGGCTCTGGCCACTGAGTCCCCATCTCGATCCTGGTGCCACCCTCTCCCACACTGCCATGAGTTGCTCACACTCTGGACAAAGGCACTGTCTGTGTGTAGCACCCACGTGCCCAGTGCATGCTGCCTGGCACTGCCAGGCCCTGCAGGAAGTGGGCACGGCCCCCCTGGGACAGGATGCTGGGACCAGCCATAGTGAGGAGGGGCTGTCATGGTGGCAACGAAACCTCCGGGCATGTAAAGGTCAAAGAGACAAGCATGGGAAATGAACACCCACCAGTGGTCCTGCTGCCTGCAAGGGTTGGTGCCCTGCAGCTCTGCCCCTCCCAGTACCACCAGCTCTAGAATGAGTCCTCCTACTCACGCCAGCCCCTCCAGCAACGAAGGAACAGAAGAGCCCATTCTCTTCTCATCCTATGTTTCCCAGGAGGTGCTGGTTGAAAGGACCTCAGCATCCCACCAAGGAGTCGTCTTGTCCACCCTGCAGCCCTCCCCACCCTCATTCACTGCTAGCAGAAGGCAGGTGGCTCTTGGAACCAAATCCATGAGTGGGATCTGTTCTAAATCCAAGTCCAACCCTTTATGTGTGAGAAGCACAGCCACAACTCCCCCACAAATGCCCTCATGAACTTGTCACAGGCACTCCAGGTGCTCCTCACTCCACCTAAGGCCAGCACCTGGTATGGACATGCAGAGCTGTTCTCCCTCTTCCGGATCAGGTCACATCCCAGCCCCACTACCAGCTCCAGTTTTTCCAGAATGCTATGAACACACTTCCTGATGTTCAAGGGGCAGAAGACAGCCAGATCTGCAGTGAAAGGCCAGTCAGAGCAGGCATGGTCCCACTATCCTCACAGTATCCTGCTGTAGGACATCAACACTGCCCTGACATCAGGAACCTGGGAGGTGATTTCCCATGGAGCTCGTTAAAAATAAACCCAGTGACCAACAGCAACTGCTGGCAGCATCAAGCCCCATCTGGGAGAAGCCATGGCTGTGCCACAGCACAAGCACATCAGTCCCTTCCCTTCCTATCCCATGGGCCACTGACAGGCCACCCACCTAGGCTCTCTGGGTTCTGCTGCAGCAGGGATCCAGGGTTAGTCCCTTGACTGGACCTGAATTGAGCCACACTGGGGGACCCACACCACTACCTGTATGCAGTCTTCTCTGCAGAGAAGCTATCTCTCTGGAGAAGCTATTGCCCCCTGCCCTCTCTGCTTGCAGTTTGCTGATATGGGAGGGTATTCCCATCTTAGGGAAGCCAGCAAGCACAGAGCAGGCACAGACATGCCATGTGCCACCCCAGCAGCAGCCAAAACTGCTGTCCTCCAACACTTGACAGCCGCAAAGCCCAATAGGGAGCATTATCCTTCCCCAGCTGGGAAGATACCAGTGGCCAGGACTACCAACCCCTAGGGTGTGCAAACTCTAAAAATACACACAAGCTCTGGGTGAGCTGCCTGGAGCCAGGGTGCTCTTTCCTTCCCACCCCAGCAGCCCCTACCATGCCAGCAGGCAGTACCATCCCTTCCAGCATCCTGGCTAGACCTGAGGCCTGCAGCCCACTCTGGGCTTTTATCCAGAGCAGGCACCTCTGCCACCATAAGGCCAGGGAAGCAGCTGGGAAGAGCAGGAGCCATGGCACCGCCAGAGCAGTGGAGAGTGTTGGAGAGAAAACCAGCCCCTCCATCCTCATGGACCTCTCATTTCCTGTCTGCCCTAGATGGCTGCTGGCATGCCAAGGATGCCACTACAGTGGGGACAACTACCACCAGGACAATGGCATGGTCCAGCAGCAATGGCAGCCAGCCAGGAAGCCTGGATCACTGCAAACAGGGCATCAGCAGTGAGCTGGGAAGTGGTGGAATTTGGTTCAGCTCAAAATGAGGGGCTGGAGGCAGAGCTTTGCGGTAAGGACAGCTCTCCCTGCAGCCATCCAAAGGCTGAGGACAGGAAAACAGTCCTGAACTGCATATTGGGTGGCCAAGGCCTTGGCCCTTCCCTAAGTAAGCTGCTGGCAGTGAATGGCTTGGCCCCAGCAGCTGGGGCAGTGGGGGAGGTGGGGGGAGAGAGAAGAGGCATCTGCACAGCAGCTGTAAAAGTCGTGAGTGCCAGGAAAGGAGGACACAATGGGACACCAGCCCTGAAGACCCTGGTGCAGGAAACATGCTGGCACTGGCGTGTGTTGTGTGGCACCCACCTGCCACCTCTGGGGTCTGTCCTACCCAGGAGGCTTCAGCTGGGACCTGACATGCACCCAGGTCCTGGAAGGCTTCTCCCCAGAGGAGAAATGGCAGGGCAGAAGAAAATGCCTTATTCCAAGCCCACGTCAGCAGGGAGCTGGGATGAGGCAAATGCGCAGCTTTGGAAGCTCCGTAGCCAGTAGCATGGGAAAGCATGACGGAAACCACAACAGCTGCAAAGGACCAAGCACTCAACCCTGCCAGCACAGGAAGGCTCAGGGATCAGTACATGCCGGGGCCCCATGGGCCCTGCCCAGCTGCCAGCAAATTAATGGCTCCAAGCAAACACCCTCCTCAGCACACAGAGGGCCTTTATGAAGAGGCACTGACACAGCACCCATAGGCTGCTTCCCCACTGGTGCCAAACACAGCAGTGTGCTCAGACCCCTAGTGCAGTGGGCAGCTCCTCCAGGAGGGCTGCAATTAGCCTGGCATCCATCCGGCTCTTTGGAGTGCTGCAGCACACAGCAATTTGGAGGCTGGAGCCTGGCCACAGGGAAACTGCTTTGGGACATCGGATGAGCCTGGCACATTGAGCACCTCCTACAGCCCAAAGCTTCATTGTCACCTTCGGAAAGAGCCATGGGGAGCATGGCTGCCCGCCGGGCAGAGGAAAGCAGGAAGGACACTGGATGACAGGGATATGGCAGGGATGCAGTGCTTCCCAGGGCCATTGAAGATTTGCCAAAGGCTACTGGGTATAAGAAGAAGGGGATCTCATGGCAGCAACTTTCCTAGCTCAGGCCTGCCCTGACTCTGTCTCCAAAGGTATTTACATCCTCCTTAGTTAACCAGACTAAGAGTTGGAGGGGCTGGGGGAGGGAAGCATTCCCCAGCCCAAAGCTGGCAGACCACAGCCTGGAGCTCAGTACAGCTGTGAGCACTCAAACAATCTCTTGCTTCTGGACATCCACCTAAGGGCCACACTGCAATAGCACCCACCCCATCCCCCACAGCTCTCTCCTCCACCTTCTCCAAGCCCTTGGTCACCTTTATGCTGCACCATTGGTTCATCACAACAGGCCTCCCTGGGACTGGGATACCAGTGAGTAGCTGGGGAGGGAATATGGATGCCTATGGCAGAAGTTGCAGGGCAGAGGCTTCCTGGCAGCTCCCAGCCCAGCCAGCACAGGAGTGAGGGGGATGCAGGGACCTCCTCAAGTCCCCCAGCCTCCTTCTTTCAGTTTCCCTGGGGACATCAGATGCTGCTGCCTAGGTGTCACTTGAGAGAAATGAGGAGAAGCAAGGCAGAGTGGAGGGCTGGGGAGAGCAGAGAAAGAGGGAGGAAGCAGTGGGAGAGGCAGTTTTCCCTTATATGGACTAATCCTCTTCCAGCTGACTGGAGCCAAAAACCTAACCAGAAGAAAAATAATTCCTTCCCTGCCTCATGTCAGCTCAGATGAGGCTTCCTCCAGCCTGTGCCACACAGCACAGGGGAATGTGGGTCACAAGCACAGTGCTCTGGGGAGGAGAAGCCTCAGCATGTCATCGAAAAAGCAGCCATAGAAGCAGTGCTTGCTGCAGGATGAGATACACCTCCCTGGGCTGGCCAGGCACCAGGAACCCACTGCTCCTGGGGCTCCATCCCAGATCAGAGACCTCGGCTGGGACATGGCAGAGCTGGAGCACTGGCAAGATGGGAAGACACCCTGACCCACCCAACCCCATGCCTCTGGATGGATGGTCCATTGGCCCTGACATCACCCCACGAGAAGCAAGTGGGCTCCTCAGCTCGAACCAAGGGCAGGTCTGCGTGTCACTCAGAGCTGGCTGAGGGCTACAGGACAGAAAGCTCAGCCGGGGGCAGCTCTCGTGCGGAGGCACTGCACAGCCCTCACTTCCCGCCGGCATCCCGACTCTTTCCTGTTCCAGCAGACCTGCCTTCCCGGCTGACTCAGCTTCCTGCTGTGACTATTCCCCGCTGGCCCGGGCCACCCCGGCTTAATCCCCGGCGCAGCCAGCACAGCCCTAGTCCCGGCCCGGGGGTCCCCTGGGGTTGCCCAAAGCCGGGTATTTGTAGGGACTTCCCAGGACACCAGACCCGGCTGAGTATCCCGAGTCCCGTCTTCGGGACACGCAGGCCCTCGTCCTCCAGAGCCCACCGGCCGCGGCAGCGCACGACTGCAGCTCTCGCTTCTGGGACTGCTCCGGTCGGTGCCCCAGAAGCCGCCGCGCAGGAGGGGATGGGATGCAAAGCCATTCAGGCAGAGCTCGGGAAGTGCGCCTGGCACTGCGCCAGCCCCCGGCAGCGCGGGAGCCCGCAACGGGAGAGCGGGGAACTGTGCCAGCATCGGGGAACTATTCCCCGGGATCCGCCGGCCGAGAAGATGGAGCCGGGACAGGCAGTACGGCCAGGCGAGGTTGCGAGCAAAGGGCCAAAAGTGGCCAGAGCAGCGGGGCCAGAGCCTTCGGAATCACCAGAGCTCGTCTGGAGCTCACCCCGGCCCAGAGCCCAACCCGGGCCAGCGCGGGTCCCTCCAGGTGCTGCCGCCTGGGACCAGCGCTGGGTCTCCAGCGCTACATCCGCTCCCAGACATGGCTCTGGAATCCCTCGGCCGAGCAACAGACCCGAGGCCCGCCCGGTCCCATTCTGCCCGTGCCTGGGACAACAGCCCCCGGCCCGAGGGGGTTCAAGGAGCCGAGACACCTCCAGGCACGATCCACCCCCGGAACCGCCGCGGGCGCGCGCCGTACTCCGAGACCCGCAGCAGCCTGGGGACTCACCAGCTTCCGCAGTGCTCCCTCGTCCATCCCGAGGAGACTCTCCTGAGACATCCTGCGTGTTGGGCCCGCACTGCTGCGGCCGGGACTCGGTGGCGGCCGAGACAACAAAGCGCGGCCGGGGCGGTGCGGCCCTGCGCTGGGTTCGATTGCGTTCACGCCCCGCCCCGCTCCCCCCCTTCCCCGGCTCCGCTCCGCTCCCGTTCGTGCTCCCAATAGCGCCAACAGCAGAGCCACCGCTTCCCACCGCCCTGCCGCTTCCCATCGCCCCGCCTCGCCCCGCCGCCGCCAGCCCGGCCCGGCGCCGCCCCGCCGGACCTGTGGGTCCTGTACCCGGTGCCCAGCCCTGTCCCGGCACCGTGCACCAACAGTCGTGCTGTGCCGTGCCGCTCCGGACTCACTCCTGTCCCGGACCCCACGCCGCTGCCGTGTGGCGGAACTTGGGCCTGGCCCCCTTGGGGTTGCACCCCAGGGCGTATCGCTGCCCGCAGAGTGTCCCCGAGCCCTGCCTGGCTGTGGGGACTCCCCACCCGCAGGAGCTGCTGCGCCCCTCGGCTTGCGGGATGCGGGGCCACCAGCATCTCCTGCCTAGAGGCCCTCCCCATCGGGCCTGGGGGGTCACACCGTGGGATGCCCCTGCATGATCTGGGGAGCTGTTTGAGCTGCTCCCTGACACCGCTGCAGGATTAATGCCCAGGGCACCCCCAAAAACTTGCGAGGGCTCCCTGAGGATGTGTTTTGCTCCCCACATGATCCTATTGCTTGCTCCAACTCAAAAGCTGCTTGTGGTGCCCTTGTCTTTACATCCTGTTCCAGGTCCTAGAAGGCAGTGCTGGGACAGCCAAGCCCTGGTGTCTCACTGTCGAGAGGTTCCCCTGGAGACCCCAAGCTCCTTACCTGCAGTTGAAGTGCAGACCTGCTCTGTAGAGGACAAACATGTTGAAGCTCAATCCTGTTTCTGGGCAAAGGCCAGAAGTATTCCCTGGAGAGGACTAAGTACCTGACATAACCCAGAGGTGCTGTGGGCTCTGCAAAGCAGGCAGCTGCCATCTGACTCCAGCTTGTAGGTGAGGGGGAGAGGTGCTGCTCCCTGCCTTGTCCAGCAACCCGGAAACCAAGGGGCTTCTCCAGAGAAGGTTATAGATATTAAATTCACTGCTTTTCTGGGAGTTCCCAGTGATCTGGGAAGATGGATGGGATGGAGCAGGACCATGGCATCATCTGACACAGGGAAGAACCCATCATGGTAGGCCAGAAAGGTGGGGTGTGGTAGAGATGCCTAGAAGGTCCAGCAGTTTCCATACTGGGAATGTTGGTTCAGATGTCTCACTTCAGGCCTGTTTGCCAGGGTGGGTCTCCAGCTGCACTGGCATTCCAGAGCCCTCTGCTGCCCTAGATTCCTCAGCAGCTCTCCAGTCTCCAGGCCTGAGCAGCACTGGGCTCCACTGGAGCATGACAGCCCCTGCCCAAGCAACTACACTAAAGCCGACCCCTCCAATCACTGTGCCATCTAACATATCACTCTCTGCCAGTCTCAGCAGCATCATCATCTTCACTTGCTGGATGATCCCTGCCATATCTGTCACAGAGCCGCCACACAGGGGCCTGGGGTCTGCCGTGCCCTCCATCTCTGCTGTCACACAGCCCCTCAGGAACCAAGCACCAGCACACTCAGGGGTCTGCATCACTTGCAGCTCTGCTGTCACGTGGGAGCAGGCCCTGCCACATATCCAGCTCCTGGCCTTCAGGCAGCACAGCTGGTAGCAGCTCTTCTGCCCTTGCAGTATGGGGGGCACCCTACTGCCAACCTTAAGCTATTGAAATTACATCAGGTTTCTTCCCCAGCCCCTCTGCCAGCAGCAGCACTGGGCAGGGCAAGGGATACAGATGTGGGGCTGGCAGCACGGATGGGAACCTCCCTTCCCTGTGTATGCTGGCATTTCCAGATGGATCTGTGCATGGTCTTCCCATATGGAGCACCTGGAAGCAGAAGCATGCTGAGCTTTGTGGATAAAGTAGCCTTGGATGCACAGCTCTCAGCATGTGCAGCGGCACTTATCCTGCCTGTGCTCCTACAGGTCTGCACCACTTCTGGTTCCATCCCCCCAGGTAGTGATCCTGTCACATCCTCACTGACCCACTGCCACATACCCAGGATCACCACCCACTACACAGCATATGAAGGGCTCCCCAGGGCTGAGGTGGACATGCAGCCAGCCAAGCACAGACTCCAAGCAGACCTCCTTATTCCATGAAGTGGAGCAAGGAGATATTTACAAACCCCTTGGAGAGCCCAGGGCTTGTTGTGGTGCACCAGTTTAGTTGTTCTCTTGCACTGGGTGATTGGGAATTTGCACAGAATAGTCTTATATTGCACTGTATAGCTTATGTTATATCGTGTGGTTTGTTACCCCCTTTCCCCATCACATAGTCTTTCCCTCACCTGTCCCAGTACCACTTGGTGGTCTCTCCCCTGGGTTACCCCTCCCCTTGCCACTCCTCACTGGTGTCCCATTGGCTGTGGACCTCTCCCTCTGTCCCCATCCCGGGGGTATAAAAGCTCCCTGCCGCCTGGGAATGCTCTCTCTTCTCCCATGGGTTTGTCTGCCTGATGTGTGCCTTGGAATAAAGGACAAGGTTTCCCACATGGAGGAGAGCGCTTCTCTAATCTTTTACCTTTGTCTATGAAGTATCATGTGGGCAAGGGTCTATAGCTAGCCGGAGTGGACCCCAACAGCCCAGGCAACACGATTCTTCAAGGGCTCCAGCTCTAAGCCTGGCTCTGGGAGGGCTGTGGGGAGGCTACCCTGTGCATTGGCACAGGGCAGGTGAGGGAGTGGTCTCACCAGTTTTCAGCAATCACAGTATGCTGTTGTGTGTTCTGTGCTGACAAAGGTGATCATATTACCCAGTAGATGGGATGAACCTGCATCAGGGGGCAGAGGCCTGGGTGGGTGCACAGATCCTGGGGGCTCCCTCTGCCAGGGGATAAGTGCCGCAAAGGGAGGAGGGGCAAGAATCCTTTGGGTTCCCTTTGGGGATGCTAAACATAATGTTAAGTAGCAGTGATGGAATTTTATTGTGCAAGCACACGTCTGGAACAGGTCTGGGCACCTGCCTGATTCACGGATGGGATAATGCAGACAAGGGTAGGGATGTGACTAGTGCCAGGCAGGGAGAATTCAATCAGTTCAATTCAATTCAATCTCATTTGGGGCATAGCCCTTCCTCTGGGCCCAGGAGCACAGTGTGGGGCCAGCATTACCCTGCTGTTCTGGAAGCAAAGACCCTCAGGCAGTGCAGGGCTACACAGGCGGCAGTGGGCAGAGGAGGGTCCTGGAATCCATCACTTCTTCTTCCTCCTGAAGCTTTCCTGGTTTCATACCTCCTCTCCTGGGAACTTCTGACATGCACAGACCTTTGTCCATCCCAGTGTCCACACACCCAATATTTTGTTACTGTTCCCAAAATCACAAATTGGCTTGACCTGGCTGGCCTCAGTCCCAGAGGAAGCCAGGGAAGGGAGACCTGTCACCCCAGGTGTATGTTTGGGCTAGGCACCCACTCCTAACTGACCAAAGCAGCAGGATGAGCTAAGCGAGGGGGAGGGGGGGGGGGAGGGAGGAGCAGGAGGAGGAGGAAAAAGGGGAGGAGAAGGGTAGTTCTTGGCTCCACTGTACTGTGCTGTTTGCCCATGGTATGCACATGTGAACCCTGATGCTGCTACTCCTTTGTATGCTGACAACAGGGCAGGTCCCACAGGGCACCATGCTATTATCAACAGTGACATCATGGTGGTTGAGTTTTGGAGCTCTCAGACCTACTTCTTGGGGCCTCCCATGGCAGAGTACTCCATGGTTCCCAGCTCCTCGTGGCAGGAGAGAAAATCCTCCATCTGCCTGGGCTGCAGGAGAAGCTGGGCTCTCCCTGCTTCCTCTTCCTCTTCTCACTCCTGAGAACTGCAGCCTTGGGTGTGATGATGTGACAAGATCCTCCTTGACAGTAATTCCCTGGGAACTATGCAGCTTGTTTAATTCAGAGGCTGGCACGAAGAGAGGCCAGAGCAACAGGACCTGGGGTGGATGTAGTGCTGTACCCTCTGAGAGACGGCAGAACCTGGGTATGGGCACACCTCAGAGATGGGTCAGGGTAAGGGATGGGTTAAGGGCTGCCCTTGGGTGTGGATGGAGGCTGGGCAGCACAGAGTGGCCAGGGTGACGCACAGGAATGTGTCTTGGGACACATAGTGCAGCTGGAGAGCAGCATCAGCAGAAGGGCAGCAGTATGGAAGCTCTGCAGCAGCCAGACCAGCCACAGGGACCACCTGCCTGCACAGAACTGGTGCCACTTGCTTAGGATAGGATACTCATGCCTAAACATATCCCCATTTCTCAGGAATGATTCATATCCTGCTGGGAGCCAGGGCAGGATCAGGTGTAATGGATCCCTCACATCCTGCTGCTGGCAGGGGCAATGGGCAGCCTCCTACCTGCCTGGAGGTGCTGCTTCATCTGGGATAGGAAGGAGCCATGTGACAAGGAAGGTCCCACTTTTGGGGTGCTACATTGCTGCCACATACAGAGGGCTCCAGTTGTCCCACTTGGCTGGCTGGTATGGGCACCAGCATGCAGAAAGCACACACCACTTCCCTATGAACTAGAAGCAATTTTCCCCAGGTGTGGGTCTCAGGGGCTGGATCTCTGTTGTGCCTCTTTACCTGCATAGAGGAAGAGAACGGGCAGGTCTATCTGTCAATCTGCAGGCTCTTGTCTGTTGCTTGTGCTGGTATAGGAGTAATGCTGGTGAGTCCTCGGGGGCTCAGGACATGCACCTGCACTCCTGGTGGAGCCACTCCAGAGGGTAGATCCACACACAAGGTGCTGGGTTAGCACCCTTCCTGTCCATGCCCACCCCAGTCCAGCTCAATTTGTGCTGTGGGGGTTGCAGCACTGGAGCACTGAGCTCCTGCCTTGGCTTGTAGGAGTTAAAGCGTGACTCCATTTCCTTCCAGTGACCTTTGGCCCCTGTCCTGAACAGAATCCCCCATGGATCCTGTGAAGCGAGCACAGTCTATCCCATTCCCTGCCCTGCCACAGGAGCCAGTGGGTCTATCCTTCAGCACCACATCTGCCACAGGAGCCTGGATCTGCTTCTGCTGCAGTGCCTCTGACACAGCCTGCTCCTAGCTGGGCACCTCTTGGCCATAAGTCTACCTTGCCCTGTGCCCCAGGAAGGAGAGGAGAGGGAAACACTCAGTACCCAGCACTGCAGGAGCCCAGGAGCCCAGGGCACTGCACAGCACCCCACAGTGCAGCATGCAGCCACAAGCCATATCCACCAGAAGGAGAGGGAGCCCACAGGCAGAGGCAGCCATGGAACTAGCATCTGCTCAGGACACAACTCCCCAGGCTGCAGCCTGTTCCCTGGTAGTGGGTCCAGATGACTAGAGTGCTTGAAAACTGTCAGGGCCTTGGTGTTAGCATCTCCAGCAACCACAGGTCTGCCAGCCTGCAAAGAAGAGTGGGAACCTCCCTTCCCTGCTGTATGCTGGCATTTCCAGATGGATCTGTGCATGGCAACATGTGTACCCAGGCTGAGTGCATGGTCCCTGTCCTGTTGCACAGCCGGTGCTGCCAGGGCCTGCAGAGATGCTCTGTGGCATCTGAACTTCCCACGGAGCTGTGAGCCTGCTTAGATGGCACTGGTAGGCTGCAGAGTTTTCCCTCCAGCCTGCCCAGACCTTCAAATCCCCCTTGTCTGACTGTTCTTCCTCCAAGGGGTTGTATTCCTCCTGTCATGCTGATCCACAGGACTCTCATCCTGCTTTTCTCTGTGCCTTGAGCAGTGGTAAGAAACAGGGTCCCAGGGGGACTTTAGCTCCTGGTCACATCAGAAACTCCACCTGAAGCTGGAGAGAAGTATCTTTCTCTCCAGAATCTGTGCTATCAGAACTGAGGGAGGCTCCAGCTCAGCTGCAGCTCTGGGATCTCACATGAAGCCCTGGCCATGTGTTACACTGAGGGAGGCTGCTTCAGTATTTCGACAGACAAGGCATTCCTGAGAGGTGACCTGACAGCAATCTTCCATCCTGCCTTTCCAATTTCTCTGTCATACTGAATGAACACAGCACTTTTTTTTCCATTTTTGAGACACCTCAAAAGCCCATAAATGAAATGTTGAGATCTGCTGTGGCCAAGAAAGGGTTTGGAAAAAGAACAGGGATTCAGGAAAGATACCACTCCTGGTCACTTACCCCTAAAACCCAGGTTCCAAATGCTGCTCAGCCTGGACAAGGCTCTAGGGAGACCTTTTATTGCTGCCTTCCAGTGCT
The DNA here is from genome assembly GCF_014805655.1 of Passer montanus. Taxonomy (NCBI): domain Eukaryota; kingdom Metazoa; phylum Chordata; class Aves; order Passeriformes; family Passeridae; genus Passer; species Passer montanus. The sequence goes on along the minus strand of NW_024370705.1, from coordinate 88,300 downwards.
TAGTGGGGGCAGGCAGTGATAGGATAAGAGGGAATGGTTTAAAACTGTCAGAGGAAAGATTTATATAAGATATTAGGAAGAAATTTTTCCCTGTGAGGATGTTAAAGCACTGGCACATTGCCCAGAGAAGCTGTGGCTGCCCCATCTCTGTAAGTGTTCTGGGCCAGGTTGGACAGGTCTTGGAGCAACCTGGGATAATGGAAGGTGTTCCTGCCCATGGCAGGGGAATGAAATGAAATGAGTTTGAGGTCCCTTCCAGCCTGAGCTATTTTGTGAAACACAATAACACTTTCAGGGCTTTCTCAGAAGACTAGAGCAGCCATCTGCATCTCCAAGAATCCTGCCTGTCAGTTAGGAGTTAGGGGTTTTGACCACCAATACACTGGGAGGCAATCAAGGAATTGTTTTCCAGACTGCCTAAAAAAATGTCTTTATTTACAAGCTGTATGTCAACAGCAAGACGATTCTTGCAGGGATGGGTTTGGGGAAGGTCCCCCAAATCACTGGGACTGGAAACCAAAGTAGCACTACTGTACCACAAGCAAGTGCCACTTGCCCTAAGCAAGGCCAAACAGACCTGGGTAGAGGTGGCCAAACCCCCTGGACTGCCCAGGTCTTCTCTGCAGCCTTGTGCCAAGGCAAACAGAGTGTTTGTCCTGGAGCTGTGACACTGCCTGCATGGAGGGAGACACAGCCCCAAGTGCAGGGTTCAGCATGGCCCACACTCACAGGCTGGCTGCAGGCAGCCCTGACTATGGGCAGCCCTGACTATAGACACAATTACACCTACAGAACTGAGGAGCTGGGGACAAATCTGCCTCAGCATTCAGAAGCTGCTGTCTTGTGGTCACTGGCAGTGTGGAAACTGCATCACAAGCGCCAGCGACCCCAAGAAGCCTGAAAGCTATAATGTTATGGAGCACCTGTACATGATCAGACCTGCAAAATATTTAGATATTTGCTAATGAGACACGTCACATGCTGACACAAGACAGTTGGGTGTGCTGCTCCCAATGGGTCATGTCCTACCAACAGGTGGACAGCCTGGCTCTGTGTCACACCTCTGGGCTTTCTGCTGCCTGTGGTTGGTGACGGCTGCCCCATGCTCCAGGACTACCACATCCTCATGGATCAAGAGGATGAGGTTTCATCTGTTACTCTCTGGTGACAGGTCTGTTTGCCTCTGCACCTGAGGCAGGGGCCCTTCTGTCTCATTTATCATGTAAAATATTTTAAGACCAGACTCTTTTCTGAACATATTCTCTCCTTATAGACACTTGATTCTCCCCAGGACAGTCACAAGGAATTAAGAAGACTTGGAAAAATATTCCTGAGTATACTCTTCAGGGCTGTTCCTCCCCACGACCACCCTTCTCCTTTCCTGCTGTGTCCTCTTGCACTACCTGAGTTTTGTGGGCTTACCTTGAGATTTTTCTTGGCAATGCTGCACCTTCTGTGTGCAAAATATTAGATGTTTTCCTAGCTGTAATAAATCTCACTAGTTACTGTTCTTTTCCATTACTTTTATAGTGGTTTCTAGACTTTTCTCTGATGCATAGCTGGCTGCACTACCAACATCCTTTTTCTGTTCCCTTCCTGCTTTGTACAAGATCAGATATGAAAGCTGTAGACTAGAGACCGTCTGTGGAGGGAGAAATACTCTCATGCCAGAGCATTGCTTCTTCTTGTCTGGGTGGCTTACCTAAGAAAGAACCGAACAGCCACCTGGTCAGGAGTCTTCCCTGCCCAGCTGTGATTCTGCCAACACTTGCACTGGACTCCTAATCCTTGCTGCTATGCCTAATATACAACAGGCAGGCTGAGCTGTTGCATTAAAATGTCCTGTCCATACACAATGAGATTCACAGAGCTCTTCATGGAATCACAGAATAGTCTGAGATGGAAGGGACCCAGAAGGATCATCAAGTCCAACTCTTAAGTGAATGGCCCATAGGAGGATCAAACCCACAGTCTTGGAGTTACTAGCACCATGCTAGTAACTGACCAACTGAGATTGCTAGTACTCCATTCAGCATTTTGCATGTGGTCTCCAATTAACTTTGGAGATAGATTAATTTATCCACTGCAAAGCCAGTATGAACAAGTATGCAGCAAAAACTTCCACCAGCATAATGTGATGCTCTGCTGGCTCCCTGTGAAGTGCTTTCCCACCCTTCCCTTTTCTGGAGGTCATTCTCTTATGTCCCAACTTCAGTCACTGAACTAGAGTCAACTGCAGCTCTATCATGTATGGTGGTTACAAACCAGCATTTGGCTCCTTTTGATTCATTTACAGCTGTCAGGTGCATCCCAATCCAGCTATCTCCTTCCATGATATTCCTTCTCCCTCCTTCGTGGTATGATGGTACACAGAGAAATCTTAAGATAACCTTTCACAAAAATTCTGCCATCCCTTGCAAGTTGTGCCCGCATTTTAATGTCCCTTATGCTGTGTTTCGTCCCTCAAGAAACTGCTCTGTCTGCCACCCAAACCATGCCCCATTCCTATCCCCACTCCAGCAGCTGTGATGCAGGACACAAAAACCAGCTGTCACAAAGCAAAGCTTCTCACAATCACCTCACAGCATTTATGTTTTATTCTTAACACCCACACACCTTTAACATCTTGCATATCAGCAGGTGGTGTTACAAGGCTTCTTCTCTTCTCTCTCTTTTCTCTTCTCTTCTCTTCTCTTCTCTTCTCTTCTCTTCTCTTCTCTTCTCTTCTCTTCTCTTCTCTTCTCTTCTCTTCTCTTTTCTCTCTCTAGTACATGTTAAGATGTTCCTGGCCCCAAGTACACATGGTAAAGTGAACCAGCAGAATAATGAAGGATATCATCAACATCCACCAAGATCATAAAATGGATCAAAGTCTCCATCTGATGTTACAAAAATTCCTCACAATTCTTCAGATGCTCCTATAATGGACTTCTCAAACCACCCCATGGAAACACAGCAGGTACTGCCAGACTGGTCACTGAGGAAACACCACAGAACACACACTAACTGCCAAACTTCCCACCGAAAGCAAAAAGAGCAGGCAGCTTGTCCCACCAACAGCTATGTGTGACAAGACACCACTGCTCCAGGTTCCCTTGAACCCACATGCTATGCCTAGTCTTGTGGCTCAGCCTCAGTGGCAGCAGGAGCCTCCAGTTGGTCCAAACCCCATTAGCTACACCTCAACATGAGGCTGGGGTGATGGGCTCCCAGCTGAATGTGCTTCCCTGTGCTGGGCAGAACTTGCATCAACACGCTGCATGCTGTTACTTCTTCTCTTGAATCCTTTGGCCTCCAGTCTTCTCATCTTCCTCCATGTTTCAGGGAAGCACTTGCTCAAGAGACACCCAGCTCCTATCAGTTACTGGCATCCCAAAAGGAAGTTGGGCTTCACACATCTGCATACCTGGAACCCAGTGCCTGCTCGTTCCAACACCTACAGCCCAGCAGCCTGATCTCAGCTCTGCCACAAACCTGGGAGAGGGGAGAGCATGCCCAACCACTTGGGTGCTCCAACAGCAGTCATGCCAAGGCGCATCCCTCAGTGCAGGCTCACACTCCTCTCTGCCTGGTGCATCTCCAAACCATGAATCCAGCAGACACTTGTGAACATTTCAGATCCTTGTGTGCAGGGCAGGATGTTTCTCCACAGCAGGGACCATGTGGTGTGCCTAAAACCCTTTCCACACCATGAAAGCAGGCAGCACCTTTGCCATCCAATGGGAAGGCAAGCTCCTTAACAAGCAAAGGCTTTGGAGAACCTCAGGGAGGAGCAGGCAGGGACAAATTCCAGTTGTGGCACTTGACCCACACTGCCTGCTCTTCACCATGCTAAGCTCCAGGGATCTCACAAGCTCTGAGATCCCATGGCATCTCTTTCAAGGGCTCTCCATTTCTGGCGAGTGACCCCTTCCCTGCACAGCTGATGCAGCGAGGGAGGCTTGGTTTCTGCCCCCCAATTCTCCCATCCTCTTCCAATGTGCATTCTTTCATACTCCTCATTCGAAGCGCATAAGTCAGATGGAAAACTCTTCCCAGGATTAACTAAGGATGAATTCTTTTCTCCCCCTTGCTATGACAGTGGCTGGATTAAGACCGTAGCTATATGTGAACAGTGTAGGGTAGCCCTCATCACAACCAGAACCTGAGCTACATAATCAGAAAAGGTTTAAAGCTCTGTGAGGCGGGGAAAGGAAGTACTGTCTTAGAGCAAAATATTTAGATTCTGGAATATTGGCTAATTACAATATTTTTCTTCAAATAGAACATTTATAAGAACACTGAAACAAATATTTGAGAACACTATATACCAAAGCCTTGAGTAATTCTTGATACAAAAGTGTTCCCTCATTTTTCAGGCAGCTTTCTCATTTAGTGTTTGGAGTTGGGATGACTTCAGGTGGGTCTGAGTTGCACTGACAGGTCTGGTGGCATGTATCCCTATGGCCTGGAAATGCTGAATCCCTCCTGGCAAGGGTCACCTCCCAGTTTGAACCAAATGGCTGGGTGTGCTAGAGTGTGAGACATGCTGTCAACTTCAAAGACCCTGCCAGCCGCAACATGGGAAAGGGCCAGCAGAGCTCTTCCTGGGAAGTGGGAGGGCAGTTTATGACCTACCTCTGTCTTTCAGTCCTGTCTGGAGAGTTGCAGAGGGATGTGAACACAAACGAGATTCCTTAAATGGCCTTTTCTGAGATTCTGATGAACTGAGCTGCTAATTTAAGTCACACTCACAGCTGCCATGTCAGGACACTTGTTCAGTGATGCTGGGGGTCACATCCCACTACCATGGCTGCAGAAGCAAGGCAAACCACCCAGAGAACCCTAGCAGATTTGGTGTCACGCTCCCAAGCTGATGCCCACCCTGGCACCAAACAGCCCCATCACATGCTTTGCCTTCTGTTTTGCCCCTATTTCCCCCTACCATATGAACAACCTAGCCCAGTTCTCTCTCAGGCTCAATTTCTGCTGATTTTGCAGAAATTGTTCAGTGATTGTAGCCTTGGTGAGTGATCCCAGTCAGGCAGCACTGCTGATACTCTCACCCCTTTGTCTGGCTATTTCTTGCTTTCTTCTCAGCCTTTGGACAGGGCTGGCATCTCTTTGGCTTAGCGGTCACCTCTCCGTTTAACCTCAGCCCAGAGCCAGACACCTCCTTTAAATTTTGCACTACTGTCATTAATGCTGGTATTCTCCTACATTTCAGCCAGTGCCACCTGATGCAACACCAAAACTGACTTTCAACGCAGGCTGGAGTCTCTTCATTGGTTTTCACATACACATTATCCCACATGCTAGTAGGAAACAAGCCACCACGACACTCCTGTGAGCCCATGGATACTCTGCTCTTTCTTACATTAGGTGGGGCAGGATTAGGGAAGGAGTTTGGGAGAGGCACAGGCAAAACCACTTTCACAAAACAAAATCCTTTGTCTTTTCAAAATATTATGCAGATTATGTATTATGCAGATCACCAGTGCAGGACAAAGAAGCGAGGCTTAGGATGTATTGAACAAGCAAAATTATATCACACATCCTCCAAATGGGATTATAGGATTGATGAGGACTGGTTAAACCATCATGAGATGATTCAACTGTGCTGATAATACATTTCCTGACTTTGTTTCTCTTAAAGAAAAAAAACAGGTTTGGACGGAAGATCTGAGTGACAAGAAATTACTTCAGGGTGAAGTTGCTGAAAAAATGACACTGCCTCACAGATTCTTCTTTTTTGGCCTCCCAAGAACTTCCCAGCTTCCTGATAGTCCTAGCTCAGGCTAGGGACAGTCTCCAGAGCTGTGTACTGATAGCGTACTGACAGCTTTTTCCTGCAGTATTTCTGCTCCTCACACCATCTCTTGACTGCCAGACCGGCCAGCTTCCTGCAAACCATGACATTCCGGGGAATATATTACACATCTGTGAAGTTCTCTTCATTCTCTCCCACCAAGGCAATCAGTTCTTCATGTTGATGTCAGATTCCTATAAGGCAGAAGGGCAGCCCAGGGTTCTCATGCACCTAGCACTTGTCTACATCTAAAGCTAGGGGAGATTAATGCCTTCAGAGATGACAAAAGACATTTGATAAATGATGGCATTCACAGAAAATGCTAGAGGAGCAGTTATCTAGTCACCACTGAGAGATGCTTTGATGGGAATGACTGGCAAAACCCTGCTTTCTCCATAGCATTCCCCATGCATGTTCTGTACCAGATATGGTGATACATCTGTTCATCTCTTCATTCGTACCACAGCTCAGTCTACTTGGATGCTGCTGCCATGAGACACCCAAGAGATTTCCATAAGCTTTTCATTATAAGAGTATGTTTTTGGTTGCTTTCAAGTTACCAGACTGAAATCACCTGAACTACCCACGTCAGGCACACATCCATCAGCCTGGGTAAAACAGACACTCTCAGTTGGACCAAACCCACAAGAAACACAGTCCACATATTTCAAATAATGAGACAGGAAAAACTATTTATTCATAAAAAGAATTGCACTAGTTAGTTACCTTATTAAGAAGCCTGCACACATTCTTACATTGGTCGAAGCCACTAAAAACATCATAGTTACAGCTTAGAGAAGAAAGCCTCTGGGCTTGGGTCCTTTGTAGCATCCCTGTGGAAAACCATCCAACCTCGATCAAACTATCAATTTCGACAATGAGTTCATACCATCCATAACTCTTTCAAGTTTGTGAGGAAAAGTCTTGTAAGACACCACAATGTCTCCTTTTCTACCATCTTCTCATAGGCTCTTCTGCCTGTCTTTCCTGGCAAGGCAGAGTGTTTTCTGCAGTAGGACTAAGGTGGTGACATGAATGCTGTAACAGCTGTGACATTTTTTTCATGTTATAAATTCATTAATCAAACACGGGCTCAGGATACTGGGAGCCTGACTGGCAGGAGAAGATCCTCCCTGTTCACCATTCTGCTGACAATTCACTCCAAGATGTCTCCCTGCTCTCAATCACCCTTTCCACTCTTTTGCAAACTCATTTACAAAGTAATTCCTGACCACCAGTGTCTGACTGAGAATGGTACCTAGACTGAAATAATGAATTTAAATCCATGATGTGACATTCCCTGAAAACGAAGCATCGAGAAGGTCTCTGAACTGCTATGCCAGTACCTTCCACACATGTTTAGGTGCTCATCTTTGACTATCTCGCTCTGCACATCTTGTAAGGACTGATAAACAGACTGTTCATAAAACTACTGTTCCAGAGAAGAACTGCAGGATTTAGGCTTCCCTACACAGGAGAAAAAGACACTTCCATGAAGAGAGGTCCAACTTCATGATACTTACATTTAGTCAGCAAATTGCTCTGCTACTTGATGCGAACAGTGGAGAAGCTGGGCAGATGTGCCTATGAACACAAGAAATAGGGCTGCCCCAGGTCATACAGGGAATAACTTCTTACTAGGAGAAGCCAGGAGGAAAACACTTCCTTCTAAATGTTTGACTTCAGGGTTCTGTTCTTGGATTGTATTGAATTGACACGGAGATACAACTCATGCCCAAGAAAAGGAATGCTTCTGATGCTTTTTGACATAGCTCTTCTCTGAGTGAGACTGGCATGCTCTGTCTAAAGGACAACAACCCACGCCGGAGGCAGCAACATTCCGTACTCATGGCAGAAGTTCCCATTCTGTACTGGGAGACAATGAGAACTCATCACACAGCAGAGGCAGCATACAGCATGACATGAAAGAATAAACCAAAAAGTTGTGAGGCAACATGACTTCAAGCCTATTAAAGGAAGCTGCTTTGAAATTCTTTCTACAAACTCAGGGCAATGGAAAAGAGATCCATGCCAATCTGGTTACTGGGGCTTGCAACTGCACCCAATCTTCTTAGAAGTACCAAGGTGAATGCTCAGTAGAACAGCACTGACCTAGAACTTCAGCAGTTTCTGTCATGAGGTAAGACAGAGGACTCTGCATCCAGAGGCAATGCCATTTTTTCCTTCCAGAAAAACAAAGGATAAAGGCAGGACCAGTAAACACCTGAGGATTACTGGTGATGTCCCAGATTTATTTTTCACTGCCTGCTTATTTAATTCTGACACTGAAAATCTAATTTCTACAATGCAAAGTTTTACATTTCTTCATGTACATAAACACAGAATAAAGCTACAGTTAACTTGGGAGACCTCACAGGTGTGTGAAAAAGACACTTTTTTGCACTCACAGCACTTGTCTGGTGCAGAATCTAGTACTTACCATTATGATGGCTCCTGCATTAAGTATTGCCTTAGCAGGGTAGCTTCTTAAAAAATAGGGAGAAAAAGAACAATTGTTGACTCAAGGCCCACACAGGTGTAGAAGGCGGCTAGCTTCAACTTGCACAAAAGTGGCCACATAAATAAACTCCTCAATGACCTCAGCCTGGACTCCAGTGGAAAGAGGCCTAACAAAATGCTGTGCCAAAGCACCCAGAAAACACTACATGGGAACTCACACCACAGCCTAGAAACATATATTTTGAATCAAAATGTGTGGAATCAAAAGACTAGTTTTACAAGTGAAGTTGGGGATTATTTCAGAGTAAGAAACTCAGCCTTAGGGTTAAAGAAGAGCAGTACAGTTTGCCCCAAGCTCCACTTGTACGGGCTGCACAAACCACCAGCCACAGGTCATTTATGAGGAAAGTTAGTGCAGCAAACTGCTGCCTTCTACTGCACTGGAGACTTCAAAAATGAGGGGGTACTGCCTGTGACACCTGATCAGCCAGACTTGTTTTGTTCATTACTGTAAGATGCAGAGATCCTGGGACTGAACAGAAACTCAGGGAAACGGTGCTGGTAGCAGAAGGAAAAAAAAACCAAAAAGGGAGGTTACCTGTCATAACCAGTATAACTGAAAGATCTAGAATGATTTAAACAAAGTTTAGGGAGAGAGTTTCCAAGGAAAAACAGCTGCCCCAAAAGAGGACAAAGGTGAATTTCCAGTAGGAAGACTTTCATCTCTACAAAGTACTGAGAAATTCAGCAGTTTGCAGCAGTGGGACACAGGCCAAACAAGCCTGTTATGTCTCCATCCACAGACAGAGAGGTTCCTATCAAAGCATGGCTCTGCCGTGGCCAAGGCAAAGCTGTGATATAATCTAAATGCTGCTTTGCAAAAAAAAGGTGAATTCATTTCATCACACCTTGGGCCAATGTCTGGCAGCTGAGATAGCCAGCAAATGAAGGTATAAATCTTTCAAGACTTGGGCAAAATAGACCAAAGAACAGAAGTCAGGAACATGTCCGAAACCTACTGCAGAACACCTAGGGAAAGTGTAATAATTAAATTCTCACTTCACTTTTGTCAGATTGATCACCACCAAATGGTGAGACAGTAATGAGCAATTTCCCGCCTGGGCTGGCCAAATGAAATAGAACCGCATTGTACTGGTCTTCTACCAAGGGCCAGATGGAAAGGACTGGCATCCAGCTAGCCCACCTACAGAACAGGTCAGATCCCATAGGAGCAGCAGGAAGGTGTTCAACTGCTCTGTCCACAGCACTGCAGTACTCAGATAATGTTGTCAACCTCTCCAACACCAGGAAAGAAACATTGGTTCCTCCCTGAAGGTAAGATGACAAGACAAAATTCCTGGTAGGCACAGAGACACTCTGATTACCTAAGAGGACAAGGTTGATATGATGCATAAGTTCAGGCTCATGTTCCTCAGGAACACATATTTTGGTAATTACCTTGCACTTACACTGATAGGATATTGCTTTTGAACATCTGCTGCTGACATTGACTACAATGTAACAAAATAAAACTTAGCACAACAGACGATGTTACAATCTGTAATAGACTCATTGATTGTCATAAACCAAATACACCTAAACACAGTTATCAACAGTAATTTTTATAATTCTTTCATGCAGTTCAATGTCCTGCTGTGCACAGCTTTTCAGAGATAAGGCCTAAAAGAGCCACTGCACACACATGCACAGTGATTTTTTCACGCCTTCACAAGAACACACAGAGAAATCCCTGACAGGAGGAATGATACAACTTGCCGGCCTGAACAGGCCAAACTGAGGGTAAACAGAACTAAAGGCTGTTGTGGGAAGTGAAGTTCCCAGGACAAAGCTGCAGACTCATTAGGTCATGCTCATACACAACTGGGGATAGAGGTCAACCAACTGAAACATGAAAGTCAGATATTAGCCATTTACCAATCATGAGTAACAGATTTAACTTTTTACCACCTCTTGGATACCACAGAATCATAGAATCATGGAATGGTTTGGGATGGAAAGGATCTTAAAACTCATCTTGTTATACCCCCTGCCATGGGCAGGGACACCTTCTACTAGGCCACATTGCTTCAAAAGCCCTGTCCAACCTGGCCTTGCACACTTTGAGGGATGGAGCAGCAACAGCTTCTATGGGCACCCTGTGCCAGGGTCTTGCCACTCTCCCATGGAAGTCCTTCTTATTATTCCAATAACCCTGCCCTCTGGCAGTGGGAAGCCATTATCTCTTGTCCAAAGTCCCTCTCCAGTTCCCTTGGAGTCCCCATAGGTACTGAAAAGCTGCAGTAAGGTCACCCTAGATGCTTCTCTTCCTGAGGCTGAATAATCCCAACTCCCACAGCCTTCTTTTTTTTCCTCTGAGTTCGATTCTATTGTTGGAAAATTATCAGACAAAATTAAAGTGCTTCTCTTTTCTTTAACAAAACCTCTACCTTTTCCCTTTGGTGCCCTATAAATAAAGTGTCAAATAATGTTTATCCTTTTTAAATCTGAAATCTTATATGTTTCATTCTTGCTGGACATTCTTCAAGAAGAAATATACCACAATAATTTCTGCACAGACTGAATTCCTTCAGATTTTGGATATTAAGTTCAGATTCCTATTATCCAAGACAGAGCCATGCTGTTTCAGTGTCCATGTCAGAAGAACAATTGGAGTTGTTTTTCCACCGGACAAGTCAGGTGCTCAGACAAGTACTCCTAGTCTTGAGGGTTCCTGCGTTCAGGCTGCATTTTGTGAGGGTAGAGGGGGGGAATGATGGGTGAAGGACAGAGATAGGACAGCCCCTGAGCTCAATCCTTTCACATTTCAAGATGAACCAAAAGCACAGAATTGAAGAATATTTATGACTTTATATACCCTTTACATTAATGTTTTTTGGTAAGTATGGGCACTTTCAGGAGCTTCTGCTCGGTGACTTCACAGAGCCTTCACCAGTGCAGCAGGACCGGCACCCGCCGAAATCTGCGCAGAGCCTTCATAAGAGATCAGCAGCGGGATCCTTCCATCCAGACGGGTCCTGGAGCCACTCCCGCCGTTCGGGACCGGCGGGCCTCACCCGCTCCAACCTGGCACCCGGCAGTCCCCGCCAGCTGGTGCCCTCCGCGCACGCCCGGCGAACTCACCCAGGGTCGGAGGGGGCTCCCGCTCCCAGGCCACCTCACCGCGCAGCCCGGCCCCACCACAGCCGCTCCCCCGCCCTAGGAGGCCGCGGCCGCCGCTCCCGCGGCGCTGAGGCGCTCGGCTGCCGCCGGGACGGAGCCTGAGGGAAACAGAGGATCCCGTGAAGGGCCCCGGAGCGGCCACGCGTGCCGCACTCGCCCACCTCCGCCGCTCCCACCCGGCCGCGCGCGCTCGTCACGCGGCGGCGCAGAGCCCACATTGGCCGCGCCGAGGCATTTGCATCACGTGCCTCTTCTTGACCAATGGGGGGCGGCCGCGTGGCTCCGCCCCGCGGGGGCAGTTGCGGTGCAGGGTGCGGTCCCAGCGCGGCGGAGACAAAGTCGCACCGCACCGCACCGCACCGCACCGCACCGCACCCTCACCCGGCGGGGGCCGTGACCGGCAGGGGGCGGGGCGGGCTCGAGGCGCGCGCGGCCAACGGTGCATGCGGCGCAGGCCCAGGCCCAGGCCCGATGGCGACCACTGCCGCCATGTCCCTGGGTAATTACAGCAGCCTGAACCGGGCCCAGCTTACCTTCGAATACCTGCACACCAACTCGTGAGTACCCGGCTGGGGTGGTGCGGGCCCGCGGCATCTGGCCTGCTCGGGACCCCGGCTCAGTGCGATGGGCCTGGCCGAAGCCACGAGGGCTGGTGGGGCTAAGCGGGCCCCAGCCCCAGGCCCGGGCGCTTCGTGGTCCTTCCGGGGACCGCGGACAGGTCCGTGGATCACGGAGAGCCGGTGCGTGGGGACAAGAAGCCCCGGGAGGAACGGGGAAGCCCTTTGGGCAACCAGACCCGCACGGTCGGACCTCTGGAGAACAGTGTGTGTGCGCTGTCGTGCCAGCCACCATCCCTCTGTGGCATCTGGCTTTATGCGTGACTGTTTTGCAGGTTTATTTTTAACAGGATTATGATAACATTTTTTCCAGTCAGATTTTTACATGTCGCCAGTGAATGCCCCAAAATAATACCTCTTGAGAAGAGGCAAAGCCATTATTTAAGATGAGTTTCTCGTGGACACATGTCTAGCAAATGAGAAGCACCATCAGGAAGCAGCACTTAAGCGGGGTTAGGGTGCCCATCAACACCCGCCTGCTGCTCCTAAGCCTTGTAATGGCACGTATAGAGGAGATAGAAGAGCTTGTTCTGCCCAAACTGGAAGAACTCTGTGGAATCACTTGGCATTGCTTCATTTTGATCAGCTGGTCACCAGCGTAAGATTGTCTGCTGATGTTCTGTGGAAGACTTGGCTTACTTTTATCCATCAATAGAAGAATAAATAAAGTGCAGGTTTATCTTTTTGTTTCCCTTTTCAACATGTGAAGGATCACAGTGGTCGACAGCAGTCTAAAGAAGGCACAGGAACATGGGCAACTTGATTTCAAAGGATTTTTGTCTGGTTCTGTTGGTAATGAGATGCATCTACAAGAGCAGTTAAGACTAATCTCACATATGTGAAGACCATTACAATCCACTTATTTTCAGAATCAGGAAAGTAATGGGCTTTGAACAGGGAAATAAACCTAGTGGTGGCTCCATGTCACATTTGGGTCTGCTCTTTAGCTTGGCTGGTGGCAGTTGGAGTGAACAGTCTGGTGCCTGAAGATAGACAATACTGAGTCATGTTGTGGTGCTATTGTTGATTTGTGAAATTCTCATGTCCAGCTCTAGAAGACATTTTTTTTATGGATGAGAAGACTGTGCAGATGATGGCAGTGCTCTGTCAGCAGCTTGTGTTTGCTTACAAAACTCTTCATAAGAAGATAAAGCCTGTGCTAAAGACTGAGTTGTTGCTGCTGCTCTCAAGTGTATTAAAGCTACTTCATGTTGCCATTGTGTTTACGCTGTTGTCTGCTTGTGGTGTGCTGCATGTCTGCAGTGATACCTGCATTACCGAATTCTTGGAAAGAGATGGAGATGGAAGCCAATGCTTGGATAAGCCAAAGCCAGAGCTCCTCATCCATCGTGAACAAAGAGCCTTTTGAGGTTATGGGAATCAGTGCATAAATGAAATGCTTCCCTAAGAATGGCAATGGGAGTTATGGAAGTCATTATAAAAACAAAGCAGCAAACTGACCCATAACAACCAACCTCTCCTGCTCCTCCAGAAAAAAAAAGAGCAAAAAAGAAAACGAGCTAATCCCCAAATCAACCCAAGGCCAGTATAGAGATTTTGATAGAGGAGACTGGTCTCCTCTGGACTGCTCTCTTGCTGAGGGAGACCATCCCATCTTAGATAAATTCTACTTCAGTGCTAAGTGTATTCTCATAATCAAGGAGGTAGAAATTCTTTAAATTGCAGTGAAAGACCAACCATCTGACTGCTAGGGTGCAGAAGAAAACCATGTGTTGTTTTTTTTTTTAATTTTTTCTCCCCTTCCTTTTAAAGACTTTCTTTCAGAAAAGTTTCCATATGTCCAACTCAGAGCACTCAATCTGAAGTGCTTTACAGGAGACAGTTGATCAGGTCCCTGAGCTTGAGGACCTGCAGCAGATCTTTCCAATAGCAGCTTAATGCTTGCATGTCTGATGGCACATGGAGTTGAACCTCCAGCATCTACATTAATAGATTCAGTTGCCATATTTTTAAAAAGTAAAAATATCGCTCTGCTTTCCCAACTGATTTATTGATGAATAGTTGAGGGCAGACAGACTTTTTTTGTAAGTTCTGTAGTGATGAGACAGAAGGCCATGGCTTTAACATAAGAGTTCATACTAGATAGGTTCATACTAGATAGAAGGAAGATAGTCTTCCCTGTGTGGGTGGGAAGGCCCTGGAAAAGGGTGCTCAGAGAAGCTGTGGCTGCCTCATCCCTCAAAGTGTCCAAGGCCAGGTTGGATGGGGCTTGGAGCAACCTGGCCTAGTGGAAGGTGTTCCTGCCCATGGCCGTACTTGATGACCTTTAAAGGTCTTTTTCAACCCTTATGTTTCCATGTTAAAGTTCTTTTAAATCCTAGAATGAAAATCAGTGTGCATAAGCACATGAAAATTACATGTGAATTGTTTTATGACTTTCCAGCGTCACCTGCTTACCTTTGCATTGGTTTTCCTTAACAATTAAATGCTGTTACATTAAGATACATTAAGATACTTCCAAAGTTATTAATTGAGATGATGCCAAAAATATAACAGAGACCAACTAATTTGTATTTGCATATTTTGAATATTTATAATAAAAAATTGAATTATTTTGTTAAAAGTTGAGGACCTGTAATTGTCTTCTAGCAGTAGCTAGCCTTTAGCTTGCAACTTGTGTGTTGTTGTATAACAAGAATTGTCCTGGTGAATACAGTTGGAGTGGAAGAAGGTCACTCGAAGAGACTTCAAAATGACTAAATGATGGACTTGAAGAAAACTAGTAATAATAGACCAACAGTATTTCACTCCCTCACCAAATTCCCTCTTCATGTGCTTTTTCTCTATTTTGGCCTGAAACAGAGTGCATTATTTAGAGAATGGCTGTTGTTCTCGATGTGCCAAAATAAACTATTTTCCCAGATGTTCTCTCCTTCAGAAGAAAAGTGAAGTCTTAAGTCTCTCATTAGTAATTAGATACTTGTCTGCAGGGTCTGGAGTCCACCTAGGTTCAAGCAGGAGGTTCCTGTAGGAATTTCTCACAAAACAAGTTTTTCTTCCCTTGGGACACTACTCCAAATGATTCTTTGTAGAGGTGTTTGAAGTTGGTTGTGTTTTAGAGCCATCTAATTTGACCTTTTGTCACTTATGTTTCAATAAATTGCCAAATTCAATGTTGGACTCCCCTTTTTAGATTCCTTATCAAGCCTCCAGTTCTGCATGGAGCTGGCTCAAATGGAAGGCGCACATTGTGGGATGATCCAGGCCAGTCTTTGTCTACCCAGATGAGCTGTTGTTGACACTATGGATTTTGATGCTACTTTCCTCCCTTCCATATGTCGTTTCACCCATTGTATGGCAGTAATAGTTGTATTTTGGATACTCTGATGCAGGTTGTTTTTGCCTCTGATGATGCCTATCTAAAATAAGCCCACCATGTTTGCAGGTTAGTAGCAAGCTCTGATAGGCTTCATTTTGCCAACACTTTGTCTTGTTTTTTGAAGTTGTGCTGCAAGTAAAATCATCCCAAACTTTTTTGAGGAGGTGTGAGAAATGGTCACCGGTTGATCATGATGGATGTGAAGTATTTCAGGCACTTTTGACTGTAAGGCAAGACCATTTGGTTTGTTTGAGATTAGCTGATTAAATCAGGTCCCAAAGCACTTCATCTGACTTAAGTTAGATATTGACAAGTGTGTTCAAATTAATAAATTGAATGGAAGACTTTCATAGTATATATTCTTTTCTCTTAGTGATAAATAGGTGGAGTGAATTTCATTGGCTTGTGGCAAAGTCAGTAGTCAAGGTCAGTAGTGTTGGGCTATGCAGTGTTTTGTTTTGCCTTTCTTGTCACCTGTAGCTGTGCTATCAATTGTTTTGTTCCAGCATCTTTCTTTGGAAATCCTTATTTGTATCTTATCTGCATATTTTCTTTGAAGTATTCCTAAAATTGTGGAGTAAAAAGTGCTCATAAAGCATAGTTACTAGTGCTAAAGCATCCATTTGCTTATGGGTTCCTTCCTAAATAAACTTTGGTGATGTTGACCTGTGGAGCTGAATAGACACTTTTAAACTCAGGAGAACATTTGATATCTGTAATCATCTTGCATATCTGCTCACTCACCTCCCCAGTGGAATGGAAAGGTGAATGGTACAAGGCTAAAACCCATGGGCTGAGATAAGAACATTTCAAATATTGAAGTGAAGAAACATATGATGATAATAGAGAGGAATAAACCCCAAAAGTCAAGTGATGCTCAATACGATTGCTCAGCATCCACTGACCCATGCCCTGCCTGTCCCCCAAGAGTGATTGGCCCCTCCTGGCCAACTCCCCTGGTTTGTAGACTGGGCAGAACATTCTGTGGTACGGAATATTCCTCTGCCCACTTTGGGTCAGCTGCCCTGACCATGCTCCCCTCCAGCTTGTATAGCTGACTACTGCAGGACACTGAAAAGTCCTTGACTTAGGGTATGAATGGCTTGGCACCAGACATCAGTGTGTTATCAACATTGTACTCACACTAAATCCAAAACACATCTCTTAACACCTACTGAGAAGAAAATGAACTCTATCCCTGCTGAAACCAGGACAGCAGGAATTCCTGTTCAAAGGAAGGAATACCAAGATTGTGTTTCTATGGAAGCTTTCTGGTGGGGTAGATAGTCTTCCAAACACTGTTCCCATTGGTCTTGTCTCTGCGGGAGAGTGGAGATAGGGAAATCTCTGTTTCTGTTGTTTTAGTGGTAACTTTAAAGCCTGATGTCTTTTCCTATGACTGGAGCTGTGTTGATGGGTTCAGTGTAATCACCCTGAATATGGCTATGGAAGTGTGTTTTGTGGTTATTAACAGTGTGGACAGCTATATATTTTATGTGTGGGAAGTACCTATGTGTCTGTTCTTGGAAGGCTGAAAATATGAAGAAATACATTCTTTTTGGTCACCTGTTGGCTGTATGTGAGGGTTTTGTGCAAACTGAAACATGTTGATTAAACTGGTTTCCGAGGTCTTGGTCTCTTCATTGAACACCCTAGAGGAGTAACGTATTCCATCAACTGTTTCTCCATGTTTTTCTATTAAACTTATAGTGGATGTGGATCATCTATGTTTGAAAAAATTGTTAGATTTTGAAGTTAGGTTGCCAGCTTGGGCATGAAGTGAAGATATGGCATTTATTCCAACAGACAGTGTATTATAATGATTTTTATTAGCTGCTTAAGTTTTTGTCACTATCTGTTTCAGTTATGAGGCATATAATTAATGGCTTCCAAATGGAAACTGCTTAAAAGAGGTGTCAGTTAAGAGGCTGGAAATGAAACATGTCTCTTGAGATTGTGCTGAAGTGGTAGCTGGGTTCATTATTTTAGTGTTAATTTGGAAAGGTGGCATGGTACAGTGGTGTCAGAAGACTTTCTCTGGATTAGTAGCAGTTGCACCTACTGGATGTTAGCCAGGATCTGGAAGCATTTTTCTGTCACAAATAACTTCCGCAGTAGGACTGTGTGCATGGGGGAGACTCACCTTGTCAATAATGTTGTTCATGTCTTGTTGCCCAGAGTGGCTGTGGGCTACCGCATTCCCAGAAGTGTTCAAGGCTAGGTTGGACAGGGCTTGGAGCAAGGTGTCCCTACCCATGGCAGGAGGATTGGAATAAAATTTGCTTTAAGGTCCCTTCCAACTCAAACTGTTCTGTGATTCTATGGTAATCCTCATCTGGCCATATTTACTTGTAGGCAGTATTTAGTTGCTGTGAAAAGACCTGTCACTGTGCTGTATTAGGACTTCCATGAACTGTTGACTGGATCATAGGCTCATTGGATCATCATGTTCTCTGTCATGTCTGTGTAGCTGCAGTATGTTCTAGACCATAATGAGCTGCAATTTGGGACAGACTGGCTGCTGCATGGCTGCCTCTGGCAGACAGTAAATCACTCGTTCCTAGTCTGCTGTCAGCCAGACCATTGTGTTATACCTATTTGACTGGATTTTTTTAAAATGTAGTTGAGATTCTTGCTTATTTAAAGGTCTCTCTTTTTTTCAGTGTTGGTGTAACTCTGATGATTTCTGTTTCATTGCAGAACTACCCATGAGTTCTTGTTTGGTGCCCTTGCTGAACTTGTAGATAATGCCAGGTATGTAGCTGAGACTGCCTAATTCCTGAGGTAACTTTGGTTAAGATTTAATTCACCTATGTATTAGTTGATCTTAAGCAATTTTCACTTCTAGTAGATTTTACAAGAAAATAGAATTTTAATTTAGCATGAGTATTTCACTTTCTCCTCTTACATTGCCTCATCAACCCCCTTAAAAAAATATTCCTGGAAAGACAGGTTTGAATGAATCCTGGAACAACTCATATTGGAAAAGAATTTGATAGCAGACACAAGAGAGTTTTAAAGAAAAAACTAGTCTGCCCTTTTGTGTAAAGAAATTGCTAAAATAAATATTACAGGAGCTGTGACTCTTCTGATATCTAAAAAATCATAGTATCAAACATTACAATGAAAATCAAATCAGAAGTGGGATGTTGAAAAATAAAGCAAGAACTGCTAAAGGAATTTTGACAATTCAGGAGTTATGGTCTTTGGAAATGGCAGGTGTTGGGCCACCTGTCTCACCTGTATGTGGAGGGAATCCCTGCTACAGAAGCCTCCCAAGCCTTGTGTGCTTTTGTCTTGAGCTAGAGGAAGTACTGTCATGAAGCACTATGGAAGTATTTTGGGATTGTTTTCTCTCAAGTGTGATTTGTCACAGTGTGCATTTTGTGATGTAAGTAGTTGAAACTGGGGCATTTTTGAGTTGGAAAGCTTCTGTTCAGGGAATCAGCTCTGTGTGCGTGTGTGCACTCACATGCGAGCTGGTGCTGTGTTCATGGTTGCAACAAGGTAAGAAAAAGTAGGGGGCCTTTGGGGGTGGTTTTCCCTTCACCTCTTGGCTCCCCTCTGGCTATAGAGAGGTTGTCTTCTGGGAAGAAGTAGCTAGCCTGGGCTGGAGGTACAAAATTGAAACAAAGTGGCTGTGGCATTTGTCAAGTGGGGCTTTGTTACAGCTCTATAGTACCATGCCTCTAGTCAGCAAACCCAGGTTGGTTTGGGAAGAGAGCAGTGGTGCTGTACCAGCTATACTTTCAAATACAGAGAGGATGCAGTGTGTGAAGTGTGGCACTTCAGTGATCTTGTAATGGCAGTTGCCTGTAACAATCTTGAATGTATTGGAATGAGGCTTTATGTGGAGTTACTAAACATTTTGTAGGCAGCTCGACAGAAAAACCTATAGCTGTTGTTTGTTTTGTACAGGAGGGAGCTCAGAAGTGTATACTCATTTGATTCCCAGCCCCAGAATGACTTTTGTTAGAATGCCAGTGGTACTTCCTGTCACCAGACCCGTTTGTGTGCTGGCAATGTCTTATGCTGGAGTTTAGGTTCAGATAAACAAAATGTAGGACAATGTTTTCTGTCACTGATGACTGTGGGGCCTCTGTGGGCTTTGATCTCTACAGCCAGTTATTTTGGAAATGCTTGTGTATGCCGGGATTTTTAGCTTCATTTCTGTTTAATGTTTGGATATCAATTGTGGTTTTATTTCTTTGTAGAGATGCAGATGCCACAAGAATAGACATTTATACTGGTAAGTAACTCATGCTGCTACCTTGCCTGTCAGCAATTAAGTCAGTAGTTAACTTTGATTTAGGCTGCAAATGTATGTTGTCCTTGATTGAATAAGAGCGAGGGTGCTTATGCCCAATCCTGGGATCAGTACTGGGCCCCTCAAGACAAGAAAGATGTTGAGGGGCTGGAGCATGTCCAGAGAAGGGTAAGGGAGCTGAAGAAGGGGCTGAAGCACAAGTCTGATGAGAAGTGGCTAAGGAAGCTGGGGAGCTCAGCCTGGAGAAAAGGAGGTTTATGGGGGGCCACCTTGCTCCAACAACTCCTGACAGAAGAGTGTAGCCATGTAGGGGTTGGGCTCTTCTCCCAGGTAATAAGTGACAGAAATAAGAGAAAAGAGCCACAAGTTGTGCCAGGAGATGTTTAGATTGGATATTAGGGAAAATTTCTTCACTGAAGGTGTAGTCAGACACTGGCACAGGCTGCCCAGGGCAGTGGGGGAGTCACTATCTACCCATATTTAAAAAATGTAGATCTGGTGTTTAGGGACATGGTTTAGTGAACTCAACTATGTTACATTCGTGGTTGGACTTGATGATCGTAAGGGTCTTTTCCAACCTGAATAATTCTATTCTACCATTTCTTCTGTGCCGTAGTGCCTTTTGTCTTTCAAAAAGGAGTACCTTTACAAATATCTTGGGGAAGCAATTAAGTCAGCCTTCACCTGGGGTCAGGTGAAGTGAGTGGCTCTTTGTAGTGAGTGCTAAAAAACTCCACTGACACAATACAGTTTTGTAGTGAAGAAGTTCTTAGTCATTCTGTAACAAAAATCTGGTGCTCTTTCTTACTGCTTAACCATATTGCAGGTTTAAAAGTCCTATTTCTTGTGTTACTTTTGTTGTTAACATAGATCCCATTTTATGGAACTTTTAACTTCTGTTTATGGGAACAGTGAATAACTTTTCTCTTGCAGAGCGACGAGAGGACCTGCGAGGTGGATTCATACTGTGTTTTTTAGATGATGGAACAGGAATGGATTCAAGTAAGTGACAGAAAGTTACATCTGCATTTGCAAGCTGAGGTTTCATGTTCTAGTTTAAGTTAAATTAACAGCTTAGTTCCATTGAAAAGGACATGTTCCATGCCTGTGTACATGCTTCTGCCTCTCCACTTGCTCTTTCACACCATATTACATGTCAAACCATTTACCTCTTCCACTGCAGAAAACTAATCTGGTCAAAAGAAAGTTGTTTTGCTGCAATATAGAGTTGGATCAGCCTGACTTGAAGTTTCCCAGTATGCTGAAGTTGGCCTTGGGGCTGAAGGGAGAATAGTGGAGCAAGAAGGGTAACAAGCGCAAGGTTTGATGGCATAAGCCTTTTCCCCATCTGGCTGCCAGATGATTATCGTATCTCAACTCTAACGAGAAAGTGTGCCATGGCAGAAATTAAGGTTCTGCTTTGAAAACAGTTTGCCATTGTTTCATCATGGACGTTGTGTTTGAGATCAATACTGGACAATATAAAACCTTAGTAATATGAGAATATAGCAAATGTATTTCTGCCTTGTAAGAATTGCTGTAAATTGGCGTTGTATCTAGCAGGAGAAAGCGAAAAGCTTTTCTACTTTACTTTAGCATCAATGAGCAGCACTGTCAACCCACCTTTGAGTCTTGAGGATTGGTAAGTCATCCTGTGAGGAGTTTCATACACAGAAAGATTGGGTGAAATTGGGAGGTGAATTTGGAGAAGACAAAGGAAATGGGTAAATAAGCAACAACTAACATTTTTGCACTGATTCCTCAGTACTTTAAGTTCCTCTTGTGATATTTTCGTAGTTCAATCCCAGCTGGCAACTCAGCCCTACACAGCTGCTTACTCCATCTCCACTGGGATGGTGGAGAGAATCAGAAAGGTAAAATATGAAAACTTAATGGGTTGAAATAAAGACAGTTCAGTAGGGAAAACAAAACCTGTGCATGCAAGCACAGCAAACCAAGGAATTCATTCCCCACTTCCTGTGGGCAGGCCACCCCCAGAAGACAGGCCTCCATCATGTAAAACAGTGACTTGGGAAGGTGAATGCTGTAAGGCCGCACATGCCCCTCTTCCTCCTACTTCCCCAGCTTTATCTGGTGAGCACTACACCAAGTTGCATGAAGCTTGGAACAACCTGGTCTAGTTGGGAAAGCGTCCTTGCCACGGCAGGGGGTGGAACCAGATGGTCTTCAAGGCCCGTTCTAATCCTAACCATTCTGGAATTTTATGATCCTGTCTGGAATCCCTTGGGTCAGTTCGGATCAGCCATCCCAGACTTGTCCCCTCCCAGCTTCTTGTACAACCCAGCCTGCTTGCTGGTGGTGCAGTTTGAGAAGCAGAAAGGACATTGATGCTATGTAAGCTGTGTTCAGCACTAATGAAAACCCTGTATTAGCAACACTCTTCTCTAAAATACATTCCCATGCCAGTTAGCATGGAGAGATTGAACTCTATCCCAGCCCAAACCCATATAGATATGAAGCATTTAATTCAATTTAATTTGTGCTTTGATACACAGATTTGTGACTTCCATAAAGGAATTTGGTTTGAACTATTGGTACCTTCTGTATATTCTTTGGAATACAATTAAGGATGCTAAATGGGTCTCCTAAGAGTACTTTCCTGCCATCAGTTTAGTTGAAGGAAACCGTAAAGCCCCATCCATAAATAAAAAGCTCTGAGATTGAAGTGTGGCCTTCTGATAATCTTTAAGATCAGGGAGAGGAAAGTACAACCTTCTCTGCCTGTGTGGAAAACTGTGCGTTTCTCTGGAAGGTGCCAGATGTCTGTTCTAATGCCGCAGAATTTTATGGCAGCTTTTATACAGTTATTGCATCTGTAGTGCTGATTTTTAAAATGGGATTTAAGTAGTGGCTATTGTCTTGGTTTAAGACAATTTAAGGGGGATGCTCTGAAATGAGTTATATCCCCTTAGTTTTAACCAACCCCTTTCCACAGAAAATAAATGTGTAAAAATAAGTGAAAAAATAACAATTTACTAACAAGCAAAACAGCAACAGGTACAAACTAACAGTAAATAGTCACTAGATACAAAATTGCTAAATGTCATGGACTCCTTGGGAACAAAGAGGAAACTCAAAATGGCAGTGACACCTTTCCCCAAGATGACGCTTGCCATGGGCAACTGTGTGTGGGGAGACAAAGGGAAAATGACAGCAGCTTCGTGGGTATATGTGACTGACACACTCTGGCAGCTGGTACTCAGTCAAGGACTAGGACCTGTGGAAGGACTTCACCTTTGTCTTGGCAGAGGATGGCAGGGCAGCCAGTTAAGGTGGCTCAGACTCTGTGATTTCTCCTGTCAGCTGGGTGCTGCTGGCAGCTGCAGGGTCTGGGGCCTCTTCACTCCTCTTAGCACCATGCTGCAGCTGCAGACACATGTTGCAAAATTCACTCTGAAAGTTTTTTATTGTGACATGCAGCATCCCATTTTGTGGCAACAGTTGCTACTGTTGTGAGCACAGAAAACCTACCTGAAACAACCCCCTCTGGAGGTCAGAGAGAAACAGAAGAAAAAAAAAAACAACCCCAAAGCAGAGCCTCTGCCTTGAGCAAAAGCTATGAGAGGAGAGAAGGTCTGCCTGAATGCTTTGACTTTAAAGAGCTTGACACTTGCCTGTCCCCATCCCCAGCCCTCTGGTTCTGATTCTGGCTGCACTGCTGGGTCTTAAAGAGACTTTCAACTTTGAGCACAGATGGATATGAAATATAATAATATTTGGGTTACCTAGAACAGCTATTAAGTGGCTTCTTTTGACTAATCTTTCAGCTAAATGTTGAAGAATTTTATCCTGATAGCCTGAAATGCTCAGTAAGGAAGATTGGCAGATACTGTGAGTTGCAGGGGTGTTTCACAGCACTGTGAATTTATATATAGCAAATTCCATGTAATTCATGTTCTTTGACTGTCTTGATGTTTGACCAAGGGCTGCCAGATGGAAGTTCTATGTGCTGCACCATTTGCTTGTCAGCATGGATGGAAGCAGCTAAGGAGAGTCTTTCATTCAAACTTGCTGCATGGGACTCTCTGGTTCCATCCCTGGATGTAGGGATATGAGCATAAATTTCTCATATTGCAGGGTCTACCAGTTTTAAAGATATCCTGAAGATCTCCTATCTGACTTTAAGAGATGTCAGCAGAAAACTTTTTATTGGACTTTTCTTCCTCAGTACAGATCTTGCTTCAACAGAAATCATGGATCTTGGGAGTATTTTATTTTTATGCATGATAACTTCAATTAAAAATCATTTTTATTGTACATAAAGCTGACATGTTAAAAAAAATACCTCCATGACTTGCTGTAGGGCTGTTGTAGCCCATGCTAGTATGGGATCTTCACAAGTCAACTGAAAGGATGGCTTGGAAGGCTGCCACCATCGGAGAATGATAAGTGAATAAACCCAGTTGCATCTGGGCACTTCTGAATGGAGGAAAGAGATGCAGGGCTTAAGTTAACTGTTCCAGTAACAGTTTGTGTTACTCTGTCTTGTTGCTGTTCTCTTTGGTCTTGTTCTGTCTTGGGCAATTCTAGATTAGTCTTGGCAGGCTCTGAAAACGGAAGGGTATAGTGAGGCAGTTGGTCATATTTGTGTGCTCTATCTGAATGGCTTCTGATTAGCAAGCCAAATGACAATTCCTCATTTCTAAAAATGAGGGGTGTTTGTCAAGTGATTCCTGCTGCAGTTGCATTCAGTTTTCACTGCATTGGCTCTCTTAATGATCACTCTGGGTTGTGTGGTCTCAAGATCAAAATACGTTTGCACTCAAGCTGGAGACATCTCACATTGTAGTCATGAGTTATCATGAGGTCCAAGGATTCTGTGATGTTATAGGACAGCTCTTTTCAAAAGAACCATCACGTCACAAGGTATCAGAATTATAGAATCTTCTGAGTTGGAAGGGTGGGATTTTGGGGTGTTCTGTGCCTGAGAGAGTTGTCCAAATGCTTCTGGGGCTCTGTCAGGCATGAGACCATGACCACTGCCATGGGGAGTCTGTTCCAGTGCCCGACCATCCTTTTGGTGAAGAACCTTTTTCTAATTTCAAATATTAATAAATATATTATTATCCAGTATATACCCTCTGCTCCCAACACAAAATAATAATACTGGTCCAAAACTGGCTCTTTTGTAAGAAATAGGAGTCCATAGAAAACCAAACAATAGATCTCATGCAGCACATCACATTTCTCATACTATCAGTGAAATCACTACTCAGACTTGAAATTTTACCTAATGCCTGGCTCTGGAAGTGCTGCGTGAATTTAAAGAGTCAAAATACAGGTTGAATGATTCAATGAATCAACTTGTAGGTTGAGAAAGTGTAACAAGTAGTTTAGGAAGTGACTGTAGTTTTATTCTTAAGCAATTGAAGAAAATAAATCTACCTGGCATTTTCATCACAGAAGTGCTCAGGTTGGAAAGTACCTTTGGATCATTTGTTCCAGCCTTTCATGGGAAAGGGAATAGATGATTTAGCACCTTGTCTCTCCAGTGGTTGGGGACTCCACCACACACCTGGGGAGGTTTTTCTAGTGATTGATTAAATGACTGATTGATCTCTAAAAAATTTCTTACTTTTTTAAGAAGAAACCTCTCCCAGTGCAACTTGTATCTGTTGCCTCTTTTTCATGTGGCTCCTAGGGAAGTGTAGCCTTTGTAGCTACCCTTCAAGTACTGTAATACTGTGATGAGATTCCCCTTGGGCCCTCTTTCCTCAAGAAAGGAGACCTAGTTCTTCTCATAGGACAGTTTCTGCTGCCCTCTGATCATCTCCTTGTTCCACCACCCTGTTAAGTCTGTCTGCATCCTTCCTGAATTGAGGAGACAAAACTGGACACAGTACAGCAGGTGGGGGCCTGACAAACACAAAGTTGAGTGGGCTAATCACATTTCCATCTCTTGGCAATGTCCCTGTGGATACAGTCCAGGATCCTGTTTGCCTCAGTTGCTGTTGTGGGACACTGCTGGATCATACTCAGCTTGCTGTCTACCAGGATCCTTCCAGCAAGGCTACTCCTCCCAATCTGCTGATTCCAGTCTGTGCTGGGCTCTTGGGTTATTTAATCCTGGGTGCAGGACTTTACAGTCCCTTGAACTTCAGACACAATCTTGCTTGCCCACTATTTCAGCTGGTCCAGGTGTCTAAGAAAACATTCCTATTTACCCCTATCAACAAAGCTGGTGAGGATTCAAAAGCACCCAGCTGTCCAGATCCTGTTTGGAGATGTTGAGGAATGTGGGGCACAGCATCAGTCCCTGGGGTCTCTGCTTGTGACATCCTGCCAGCCAGAGTGAAAACCATTGATGATCACTTCTGAGCATGACCCATGAGCCAATTCTCTACTTGTTTTATATACCACTTGCCTGGTCTGTGTCTCCCCAGTTTGTCCAGGACCAGGCTGTGTTAAACTGTGTCCAATGCTATGTTGAAGTCCAGCCAAATAACACCCACTACTCTCTCCATAAATACAGGAAGTGCTGCCTTATAGAAGGTGACCAAATCAGTCAAGTGTGACTTGTCTTTGTAAATCTCTGCAGACTTAGCCCAGTTAGCTGCCTTGTTTGGTTTCTAATACTTTTTAAGAGGGCTTGTTCCATTGTTTTTTGAGAGATTGAAGCAAATATATCCGGTCTTACCTTTTTCAACTGTATTTTTGAAGTTTGGAAGCTCAAAACAGCTTTTGTTTTAATGGAAGCAGTTAATTAAGTAGCTGTGTCTTGGTTGCTTTATTAGTATTTTAGTTTTTAATATTTGCTGTTTAGTATTTTAGTAGTTGCTTTATTTGTATTTTAAAAATACTGTTTATCCAAGGCTCACAGTGGTGAGGAACAATGTTTAACTGGAACTCCAACTCCTACTTTAGAGTGTATACACAATCGTGTGTGTGGACGGTGACTCTTGGGGGCTACTTTCAGGGGAGCCACACAATTCTCAGGAGAAAATGTCTCTTTAACCTTGTTTAAGGTTAAATCTTTAACCTAAACATTGATGTTTCCTCTAAAGTTAACACATTTTTAAAACAAATTACAGGAATATATATCAAAGCGATTTGTCAGTCACTGTCTGTTTCCAGTCACTGCCCCATGTGGGGCTGGTGTCCTGTGTTTGTTACAGTGATAAAGGACCACAGCTTTTCCCTTGTT
Organism: Passer montanus; assembly: GCF_014805655.1. Taxonomy (NCBI): domain Eukaryota; kingdom Metazoa; phylum Chordata; class Aves; order Passeriformes; family Passeridae; genus Passer; species Passer montanus. The sequence continues at coordinate 61,483 of NW_024370705.1, read as the reverse complement.
CCCCCATCCTCAGAAAGTTCAACTTGGCTTTAGGCTGATTTCCCCCAGGTAATGAATTAAATCCTGCCATCTTGACCATCTTGAGTGAATTTCTTCAGCTTGTTTTTTCTCTTCTTTGTTTTGCATAGATCTCCCTTCTCTATCTTTCATGCTGGGGAGTTTTGCTTTTTTAAATCCAATAACTCTGAGGCACAATGAAACAAAAATAGGGTGACTAAAATAGCCTTAAGTGGAAACACCCTCCAGAGCCTTTAAAGAGCTGAAAAAAAAAATGTCTTGATTCTTGGGAGGTTATAAATATTAAATCTCTCCTAAAGACAGCCTGGAGAGGGGTGCTACCTCACATTCCCCTCTGCTCAGCATCACTTTTGTCACTCTGACCTGAAAGAAGAGTCATAACAGGGTGGTTTCAGACATCCAACATTGAGTGATAAACCATCTGGTAACCTTTCCTGAGAGGGGAAATGCTTTGGATAATTACTCTTTACCCTTTTTAGACTTTCTAAAAGTTTTTTAAAAATAGTTACTGAAAAATGTTTGTGGAGCAAAAATGTTCCAATAGTCCTTCTCTTTTTAATATCCCGTATCTACTTTCCTCACCAGGCTTTAAAATAACACAGTAATAGTAGTTAGAGTAATAATAATTGGATGATGATCATCATTGCCAACATCCTTACCCAGATCTCAAATACAAGACATTTCAGTGTTTTCTTTCTTTGGCTAGAAAATACTACAGTAGTCTGAAGGGAAGGCAGAGGTACTCTTATCCAGTCCAAAGCTGTTTCTGGAATAGCTGTGGAGCTCCACTGAGAACAGCTGCAGTTGAGGCAGTGAGGTGTTTGCACAGTTGTTCTCCTGCATTTATGTCTTTAAATCTGAATATAGTTTCAACTGAAAATGGTGTTCTGATACCAGCTCAGTGGTGTCATGTCAGACCAATGGTGTTAGTACTGAATATTTTACTGTAAAACTGGTCAATGCTGATAGGCCTGTGTGAGTCTCCTGCATCCTGAAATCTAGCCTGTCCATGGGCTCAGCCTCCCCCCATAGTTGCCTGATGGGGTGAATGTGTCTTGTGCTCCCTTACAGCTTGTGTATGCTTTTGTTTTTAGCCCTCACGGTAAGGCACTTTGTGTTCCTTGTCTCTGGAATTAAACTTCAGTAAACTCTGGTGAAATGATTACTATCTCTTGGGGGAAGGGAAAGGAATCGTTCTGTCCTAGGGATGATGTTAAAAGTCTATCCCTTGAACAATAGAAAGGCTGGAACTAAAAACGACAGACCCTCTCAGCTGTAAAGCCATTGTGTCCTTTCATTTTGTCCTGTGCTAATGAAGTCCTCTGCTAACTGCTGTAGGACCTGCTTGTGGTGACTTTCTCCCAAGCTGTCTGGCTGCCAGGAGTCCAGCAATTTGCTGCCAAAGTTAGCTTGTGTCCTACTGGTGCTTTAATTAACCAGAGTGTTCAGTTCAGCACTGTGAAGAAATAGGAGTGTTTATTCTGGATTACTGACCTTTTTAATAGTCCTGACTTATGCTCTAGTGCCAGTGCTCTCAAGTGTGTGGTGTCAGCGGGACATGGGATACAACAGACCCACTGTATCCTAGGGTCTTAATTTGTAAGAATTGACAACTGTGATGGACACAATAGATCATTTTTGTGAATTTTTTTTTCCAAAAGAAACATCTTCATGCAGTTCACATGGGCCAGTGGACTAGACTGAAACCAAAACCGTTTTTGGTCATCATCAAGGCACCTGTACAAATCTTCTGGTAACATCAGTGCCCTCAATCAGCATGTATCTCGCAGGGCTCTGTGGTACAGCTTCAGGATGCAGCTTGGGCTTTTGGCCTCTTTTTCTGGCCTATTTCCAGTGGTGAAGGAGTTACCTTCCTTCTTTATCTAAAAGATGTGTCTGTGTGTGTCTGTACACTGAAATAAGCCTTTTGTGTTCCCTGTCTCTTGTTGCAGATGAAGCTGCCAGTGTTATCCAGTTTGGTAAATCAGCCAAGCGATCACCTGAGTCCACTCAAATCGGGCAGTATGGGAACGGCTTGAAATCGTAGGTACAACGAGAGCCAGCCTGCTGAGGCTGGGGAGGTCGTAGTCTAGGTGATCAATGTACTTTTTGTTCAGAGGTGTATAGCTTTTTTCCCAGAAAAAAAAAAAAAAAAGCAGATGAACTCTAAGATTCCCTGGTTTGGTAGACAGGAGCTCTCTCAACATCTGTTGTAGTTTTCCAGTGGCCAAGAAGGCTCTGTACAGCTGACAACAGTGATTTGGGACTATGCCTGCATAAGGCAGAGGGTTAGAGCTTGGGGAAAATAATGGAAGAGCTGGAAACAAAATGGTCATCTCCCTGTTGCAGACAGGCAGTAAAATTTGAGCAAAATAGTGCTTCAGCCTCCCAACAGGAAAGTTATCTGGTGCAAGGCAGATGGACTTAAACCGTTTATTTTTGTTCTTAAACCAAACAAATGCAGGGAGAAGGGGAATGATGGAAGCAATGAGAGGAGGGGTAGGATTAAGTGCAGAGGAGCACATGTGGGAAAGGAATCCTACTGGTTGGAGTGGATTTGCTAGGAAAGAGGAAGAAGTTTGCTGTGTCTTTGGAAAAGTTACAGGGCTTTGTGACTTACTCCAGCTGTTCTGCTTTGTGCTCACCCATGTGGCTTGATTATATGCATCCCATTGGGAAATCAGTGGGACTCAGTAACCTGGGGGAAAAATTAGGGGATCTTTTTAGCTGCAGTGCAGGACAGATCCCAGATCCTGACTGTATGCTTCCAGGACAGATCTCTGTCCTTTCCTAACCTTGAGCAAGAGGTGTACTTTATTACATCAGAGAGATGCTGCCTGAAGCCCCAGCACATGCGAAGATAGGTTGTGGAACTGCTGTGGTATGTACTTAAGGCAGTCTGAAGAGAAATGCTCTGACATAACACCCATACTTCTTTTGATGAAATGTTAATTGTTACCTGTTAAGGTGTTTTGGATGAGCTTGGTAACAGGATAACTTGGTAGAGAAGATTGAGAAGATGCAAAGACACTATTTTGGATAGGAGAGTGGGGAGAACGAAGGGACTGTTTTGGATGAGCTTGGTAACAGGATAACTTGGTAGAGAAGATTGAGAAGATGCAAAGACACTGTTTGGGATGGGAGAGTGGGGAGAACGAAGGGACTGTCCCTTTTTGTGACAACAAGCTGCTAAGCTGCCTTAGCTGAAGTATCAGTAAGGCTTTAGTTAGGTTAGGAAATGAATTTTCTGTCTCCAGACTGCTAAACTTGATTCTGGGTACAGTGAAATGAAGAATGTGCTTGCTTTCACACTGACATTTCTGCTCAGAGATTTGAAGGTTATTGTTACATCTCAGTTGTCTTTTAATTTTTTTTAAATTTTTGTTTAAACTTTCTACATAGTATGAATCTGCAGTGCTGTACACCTTTTAATTGTGACTGATGTTAAATGTTTTGAAACATTGTGAAAATGCTCAAATTGATATGCCTTCTGAAAGGAATGAGATGTTTAGCGAGAAATGATAGTTGCTGTTTCAACCCTCCTGCCTAACTCGGTTTTGGCATCTCATAACTGAACATAATGGGAAGAAAGCTCATTAATGTGGCCTGCATTCTGAACAGTATGGTGCATCAGATGTAACACACAGTTTGACCTCTCCCTACAGGGGTTCCATGCGGATTGGGAAGGATTTTATCCTGTTCACAAAGAAAGATAACACCATGACTTGCCTCCTTTTATCACGGACGTTCCATGAGGAAGAAGGCATTGACGAGGTTTGCATGTGCTTCTTGTAATGAACTAATATAGTGAATGCTGCCTCATCTGAACTTGCCCAGCTCTCACAGAAGAGTCTGTGTCAGGGCTGTTTGTGACTCTGGTGGGATCAGTGTAAGGCTTTCTTTTGGTATTATGCTGTAGGGCTTCTGCAAAGTCAACAATTTTTTTTTCCTTTTTGTTTTAATTCTAATTCAGAAGTCTCTCTAGAGTAGAGCAAGTTTGGAGGGCTTATTTCAGTCACTTAAAGGTGTGCTTATGCTAAGTTCAGGACATGCCCAGACATGTTGCATTTTCCTTTTCCCACAAAATTTGAGTTTGAAATGTATTTAATTTTACTGTGCTGATTTGATTTTGTGTAGAGAATTAAAAGTGTTTAATGAAAAAGTGAAGTTGCTACCCACGGGTCATTAACTGCAGGTGTGTCTTCTTACAGATATTTTTGATTTTTAATAAAAAGTCAGTGTAGTTCTACCTATGAAAAACTTGCATATTTTAATAGATAACTCAGGCATTGTTGTTCCAGGAAGGGTTGATAATTTAAATTTGCACTGGGATGGCATCTCAGAAAGCATCTTGTAGTATGAGGGAGGGATTGAAGGGACCTGTGCAGATAAGCTGGGGAGGGGCAGTGCATGCTGGTAGCCAGCCCATGACTGAAGCAGATTGGGAAGAGTAAAGTAAGTCTAATTGCCCCAGCAGCTTTGGCTAATTTTTTGGCTTGACCACAATTCTAGAATGGGATTTGTGTCATTGATGTGCAGCTGCAGTTTATAATTCTGTCTATATTTTTACTCTAAATGGGAGAAACCACCTTGCTAGCATCCTTTAAAAAAATCAAAGACTGAGATCAGGATAAATATGAGTGAAGGATATCCGAATTCAAGAGAGGAATTAAGCCAAAGTGGATTTTTTAGTATTATGAAAATTGCTACATGAAAAGGGCAACAAAAGCCATTGAGTGTGTGAGTAGCCAGTACTAATGTGACTTGGGAATGGTTCACTCTGAGACTGGTATTTTAAGAAGGCAACTCAGAGGCTGGCAGAGAGGGTCTGTGAGCATTTGACAGACATGCGAACTACTGAAGAGCTGGAAAGGGCTCTCATGGTGACTTAGGGGGCTGTCAGGAGGGGTAAGTCACTGGACCATGACCTGCAGGAGGGGCTGACTGGAGTGGGAGAGCCTGAGTCACTCTCAATACAATGGGATTTGCAGGTCATTGTTCCCCTACCCACCTGGAACGCACGGAGCCGTGAACCCGTGACGGACAACATGGAGAAATTTGCTATCGAGACAGAGCTCATTTACAAGTATTCCCCTTTCAAATCAGAACGGGAAGTGATGGACCAGTTCAATAAGATACGTGGTGAGAAAGGTACATGCGGATGGTGCAGGTCACAAGTGAGGTATTTGGGGTTTGGTTGGGATTCACCTGGCTGACTTGTTACTTGCTCAGGCACCCTGGTGATCATCTTTAACCTCAAACTAATGGATAATGGAGAGCCAGAGCTGGATGTGACTTCTGACCCTCAAGATATTCAGATGGCAGAAACACCCCCAGAGGGAACGTAAGTGTGACTGGTGTAACAGGCCCTGATCAAATTTGGTGTAGGGTATGGCTATATACTGTGTGCATGGATTTTTTTTTAAATTCTCTTTTTGTAGTGAATTAGAGAATTTAAAAGATCTGTACTTTGTTCTTAAGTATTTTGGGGTTCATGTGTGTGTCAGCCCATGGGTGTTGTGGCTGTGTTTGGGGTGAATGCCTGCAATGGCTGATCTCAGCTTAGCCATTAGCTAAGAAGACTCACTGTCCTTTAGGCACCATAAAAAAGGAGCCTTAATTTTCTATACCTATCAAAGATGCTTTCATCAGAATGCTCCCAAATTGCTGTTCAGTTTTGTGGCAAAACATGAGGTGCTGCGCAGGTCAGCCTCTGTAGGTGGATAATATGGAAGGCAGGTGGGGTGTATCATCACATCTGTCAGGGAGCAGGGAGCACTTCTTCCTGCAGAGGGGCAAGAAGGATGTGCTCAGAGGGCAGCTGGAAGAGCACAGGCTCCTGTTTAGAGAGAGCTGAATGTTTGCTGAGTTGATCACCTGTAGCCTGAAAACAAAAAACTGAGCTGAAATGAGCCGAATATCCCAGAGCTCCGTGGGCACACCTAGCAAGCTTTACCTTTTTGATGAGATTACATGCTCTTTCCCTGCAGTAGTTGAATTTTCCATAGGAAGTTTCAGACCCTGTAAAGCAGCTCTATGTATTAGAGTGATGTTACTGAGCAAATTCCTTGGGGCCCTCCAAGGGATCTCAGTATCTTTAATGCCTGTTTGTAAGGCAAGCATGATTTCCACTGATCACTGCCTCTTCTTTCGGATGTTGTGGTACCATGTGTGTCAGTGAGTAGTGCAGGTTCTGTGGCAGTATACCACTGACTCACTGAAGGATGGAAACGCTTTGGTAGGTGGACATCCTTTTAGTGTTAAATAGTCCAGTTTATAGATTTGTCCATTATTATCCAGATGTATTCAAACTCCCTCTTCAGGTTGCAGTAACATGAGTATCAGTGTCTTGTAGCAGTAGTTGTGATGTACAGTTCAACAAAGAGTCTGGAGAAGACATAAGTAGAAAAAATGTTAAAGAAAAGCTTTACTTAATGTAGCTTCATGGTAATTAAAACAGAGAGACCTTTTCTTTCATCTGTCTGTTTTGCTAAGGGTATCTCTTGGGCATATTCTGAAGTAGATGGCTCTCTTTCAGCAAGCCGGAGCGCCGCTCCTTCCGTGCCTATGCTGCTGTGCTTTACATTGATCCCAGGATGAGGATCTTCATCAATGGACACAAAGTACAAACCAAACGACTCTCATGCTGCCTCTACAAGCCAAGGTAAGTGTTGGATCCAAGATCTGTGGGTGTGTGGGACCATTTGGAGTTAGAGAAAATATGTAGTGTTTTGCTCTCCAGGTGTATCCTGCATAATTCCATTCCTAACCTTAACGCCACAGAATCAGACGATAAGAGAATGGCGTGTGCTGTTGACATAATGGGAAGAAAGATACATATTGGAAAAATCAAATGCCTTTGAAAATTGCATGAGTCATTGGTGCAATTTGGCTCCCTTTCAGAGCAAACAAAGAAATTAAGATCCTTGTTGTATGTAATGCCATATTCACACAAAACTGTTGGGTAACTATGTTGTTGTTTTTGAGCAGAAGAAGGAAATGCATATGGTGGGTGTTAAGATTATTTCCAAAAAGAAGCTAGACTGAGTGCTTTGAAACAGTTGCTTTTATATGTAGCTAATCCAGGTTTGAATAGAGTTTGAGAAAAAGCTTTCCCTATATTCCTTTTAGATTTTCTTAAACAAAAAATGTGACAGTGAGCTGGGGTGTGCTGTCAGTTCGCAGAATAGAGACTGGAAAAGGTTACGGGGATGGGATGGGAAAGGGAAACCTGTATTTCAGTCTGCTTGAGGCAGACTCTCTCTGGGAGCACACAGTCTGCATTCTACATACCCTGGCAAAATTTATTTGAATCAAATAGTAATAATTTTGTAGAGTATTTGTGGTTTTTTTAGTATAGCATTTTGGGCTCATTCTCAGCCTACTAGGCACTGTTAGCAGCCATAGGCCAATGTTACACCATTGTTAGTGCCTGAAGAGCCTGGCTGGTTTTTAACTTAGGCTTCCTCAGCTCCTTACATGAGATTGTGTGAAATGGTATCAGAAACCTGACCAAAAGAAAAGTATTACACCCACTGCTCCTCATGCTGGCCAGGCCAGTTGTTCCCCTGTGGAAGGCAGGGAACTTGCCACTGTAAATCCTGATTTACTGGGTAGAGAATCTCTGGATTTCTGTATTTTTGACTATGTTTTATCTACATGGGAGGGCCTTGTGCTGCTTCTGCTTGTGCTGTAGTCCATCAGAAGTACTAGGGAGGGAAACCAGGGGAGGACACAGATTTTTATCTCATCAGAGACAAGCTTCTTGTGAGACTCATAAACAAGATGCCATCATTGTGAGTGATGCTGCCTAGCATCATGACAATATTAGGTGTCCCAGGTCACCCCAGATGTTCATCTACCTCAGTGTCTTCTTCAAGTGGTCAGTAGTCTATTCTAAGGAGCCCCAAGCTGATGTGTGCTGATGCCAAGTGTATCTCACAGATCTGCTTGTGCCACATCTGAGCAGACTCCTGTAGATCTGCTTAGAGTGATAGGCCAATGCAAATTCCTGAACATTGTAAAGACATCTACATTTAAAATCCCCATTCCTGCAACAGATCAGTAAAGACTGCAACGCCTTCCTGCAGAGCACAGTGTAAATCTTCTCAGTCTTGTGGCAATTATTGTGGCTTTTTTGGGCCTCTCTGGAGAGTGTCCAGACTCCTCCCTTCTGTCTGGACTTCCCAATGCTGGCTTTGGGTACTAGAAGAAGGACAAGCCATCAAAGCCTTTACTGTGGGTTCTGAGAGCCAGCACTGTTCTTGGGGTAGATGCCGTGCTGTGCCCTTGGCAGGTTGAAGAAGTTGTCTTTTTCGTCAGGAGAGCTCAAATCTGCCTTGGGTGGTTCTTTCTAAAGGGAAAACCAGTAAATCAGTCCATTCTGAAAGTGGTTACTTTGCTTTTACTACCATAGCTGTAGGGTTTTTTTACATTTCTCTCCCTGAACCTGCTGAAAAGGGTCACTTATGCCCTCACTTTCCCTTTAGAGCTGAAGCCAGAGCTCACCATCCTCATTTATCTACTAGGCTTTGAGTGCTCTGCAGGTTAATACTGGGTTAATCCCTTGCATTTGTGCCAGCACTGTTTTGTCTGTGAGTGCATGGGGGAAGGGACCTCCATTATGGTGCTCCTTTGGGGTCAGCTGATGTAGCAGTGATGCTCAGCTCTTCAGCATTGGCTGTGCTTCTGGCCCAGTAGCCTGGGCCAGGTAAATGCTGAACCTTCCTGGTCAAGCAAAGGGATGGGGAGCAGACAGTGGAGGTGCTGCTGCCTTACAGCCTGAGTAGCCGGTGTGCTTGTCTGAGACATCTGAAGGGCTCTTTTCTATCAGAGGGGGCTCCTTCCTGCTGTCCGTCAGGTTGTCTTTATCTCTGAGGGAAAAGGCTGTACAATGGCTTGTCTGTAGGTTCTGGTGTTGGTGTTAGGGGACAATGTATGGAAATCCACTGTGGATTTAGGGTATGTAAGTGCCTTTACTGAAAAAAAGATTTTGCAGCCCTTGCACTGTTTTTCAGGAATAGCACTGCATCACCTGAGCAGGACACTAGTTTTCTGTTTGTCACCACCCATGTTTCTGTGGGAGAGCCTTCCCCTCATCTTTCTGGAGCTGATAATGTTGTGGTGGCAGAGGCTGGATGGTTTTGTGTGGATTCTTCACCAGCCTTTGTGGTTGTGTTACCACATTCCCAGCTTCCCTGGGAGTGGCCTGTGTCTCCTGAAGGATTGCTTCCATCTCTTCCCCAGTACCTGTTGGACCTTGTTTAGCAGTATGGGCTGTGCAGGTAGAAATAGCCAGGCCACATGTAAGGCTTGTGCTTCCATGAGGGCACTCCAAGGCAGTTGGAATGAGAGTCTTGAAGGTCATGATGGTTCACGGTACCATCATCTAGGACACCCAACAGCTGCTTACAGTGCTCCCTACAGCAAAGGAGTGCTGTCGCTACGGTCCCGCCAAGTGCTGCCCTGCCTGCTGAGCTGGGCATGGGGGGATAATTCAGCTTCACCTGCTTCTCTGTCTTTTTATTTTTGCCTTAGAAGTCAGGCAGGTGTGGGTGAAGTAGTGTAGTTATGCCAACATGTTGAAAGCAGCCTGGCTTTCAAAGTGTGCTGTCTCCCGGCCCCAGATAGCTTTCATCAACCTTACATAGGTTAGAGATGATGCCACCAAAATCCTGACTCTTTAGCTCCTGACATGATGAAATCACCAACTGTGATTTCCGGAAGTCTTAGCACTCACCTGCTTTTTCCCCAGGGAGGAAATCCTTACAAATACCAGAAGATGAGTTTAGCAAAATGTATTTCCGGGAACTGTGCTTGTGGTATTAATTTTTTAGATTTGGGATCAAGGGATTCCTGTTGGTGAGACTATGTCTGATGTCAGTACCGTGTGTGCTCACCCACAGAAACAAACCTAAACAAAGCTTTTCATAAATACAAGGTTGTTTCTTGTGAATCCTGACAGTTTATCTGCCATCTGGGGGGAATTTTGTCGCTTATTAGGGTCTAAGTGTGATTCCAATCAATTAGCCAGTCAAGTGTTACATCCCCATGTGTTTTTGCCTCTCTGTAAAAACAGCATTTTTAATGGCTTTTGTTTAGCTAAATACTGAAAAAGTTAATCCCATCCATTTGGGATGGGATTTTCCTCTCTTGGTATATCCAAAACCTCATGTCTTAAGATGATCTGAGTTCCTGCAGGCTCTGCTTGTCCTAGGTGTCATTTTTCCTTGTGATGTGCTTGGAGGTGATACACACTGATGAGCTTCTGCCTCACAAACACCAGTCTCTCACTCTGCAGCAGTCAGTGAATTTGGATCTGTATTTGGCATGTTAGCATACAGGGAAGGTGAAACAAGCTGCTCCATCTCCAGCACAATTTACAAGGTTGTGAGTCAGAAACAAAACATACAGAAGTGTCTTGAAGTTCTGATCAAATTGTTGTTCTGCTTTGAGATAGCAGAACAACAACTGTGTGGGATGGCCCTGTCAGACTGCACCTGTGGACAGCTGTTTACAGGAAAGGTTATTTAGCTGTGGTAGGAGGGTTTCGAGAAGCTTTCCATATATATTCACTCCTCCTTTTTACTTCTGAAGAAATTATTTCTCTAAGTCTTGATATTTGCTACAAGAATTTGGATATATTTCACCACCACTTCTTAATGCAGAAGAAGAGAGTATATTGTGGTTGGAGCTACTACTAAAACATCGCTGACTTGAAAATATTTTGCTTAGCTTCATCCAAAAACGTCCAGTTGATGATATGTAAACCTCCTCCATTTATTGAATCTGTTGGGAGGAGTGGAGTAGCATGTGGGGACCTTGTTCTCTCATGCAGTGATGAAATTTTAGTTTGACCTTATTGCTGAATTTGCTGATTAATAAATTTTGATCATCACAGGATGTACAAATACACTTCAAACCGTTTCAAGACCCGTGCAGAGCAAGAGGTGAAGAAAGCAGAGCACATGGCGAGGATAGGTAAGTCATCAGGGTACACTTTCATTTGTTACTAAGGGGAAGACTAAACCCTTGATTGGTGTGACCTGGGGTTGGCTGCTTCTGGGATCACTGGAATTGCTCAGGAACTGAATTATTGCAGCAACTGCAGATGACACAGACTTATGTTCATGCAATGGAAGGAATGTACATTGTTCCCAGAGACCATTTCATCTGAGTAGCAGATGTACAGGATAACTCTTGGAGTCCCAGCAGTTTGCCCCCACTCCAGCAGAAGCCTGGCTGACCCCTGTCATCCTGCAGTTCTTCTCTCACCTTTAAGATATTATGAGCTTTTGGTTGTGTTTTCATTTTGCACCTTTCCTGTTAAGGCAGTTAAAAAGTAGATTTTTATTCTGTCACTTAATGTAAAAAGGAATTGGTCTGGGTATAAAAGGGAGCCCTAGTTTGTTTGGTTTTAACCCTTCTAGGCATACTTTTTGCCCATCTAATCTTCCTTTCCTGTTAAGTCCTGTAATCCTCAGGGAAAACTTAGTTTGTAATAATTGGATATTCAGCATATAGCAATCACACAAGCATATAAATACAGCATTAAACTGTATTATAACTGCATTAGATGTCCAGAAATTTAATACAAAAAGCAGCGTCCCTCCCTAACCCTTGATGCAAAAACACCATAGTGAAGGCAGAATCTTGAAGTTGTAAGTGATTTATGACCTGTATCTTCTGATAGGTTTCATAAATCAACTACATAAATCACTTGGAGGCATGTGTCCTCTGTGCCTGTATCAGAGCTGCTTTGGGCATGTCTGTGTGTGGCTGCAGGTCATATATACAAGGGATGGTGCTGCATTCAGCCTGTACAGCATCACAGAGAGCAGTGTGATTGTGACCTTGCCCCAGAGAAAAGGAGCAGAGTGAAATGATGTGAATTGCCATGCTCTCTGTTCCTCCTTTAGGAAGTACAGCCTGGCAAGATAGACTTGGTAAGATGAAGCTTAAGCAGATTTTGTTGTGTGCCTCAATCCTCATAGGTGAATTTATTTTTACATTGAGCCCTATAGCTAGGGCAGGTCTTGAGCACACACTCCCACTGCTTTTCAAGAAGATGCAAAGAGCAGGATTTAGAGAAGCTTCTCCCCTGAAGCAGTCTGTGAGGCTTTAATGATACTTAATAGTGGAGCTTAGTGTATGGCACTGAAAAATGGTGTCCATTGTTGTCCCAGTGCTGAGAACAGGTCCCATTGGCCATAAAATGACACATATTTCCATCACCAAACCAGCCTGGTGCCTTTGGGTGTGCAGGGATCACTGAACCTGCAGTGTGCCCAGGGCAATGGCATCCTGGCCTGTGCTAGAAATAGTGTGGCCAGTAGGACCAGGGAAGTGATTCTTCCCCCTCCTGCCTAGTACTCAGGACTGGTGAGGCCAGACCTCAAGTACTGTGTCCAGTTCTGGGCCCCTCATTTCAAAAAGGACATTGAGGTGTTAAGAGTGAGTCCAGAGAAGGGCAACGGAGCTGATGAAGGGTCTGGAGTGCGTGTCCTGTGAGGAGAGCTGGGGTGGTTTAGCTTAGAGAGAAGGAGGCTCAGGTAAAACTACCTGAAAGGAGGCTGTAGCCAGGTGGGGGTAGGTCTCTGCTCCCAGGCAAGTAGTCACAGGATGAAAAGACATAGTCTAAAGGTGCGACAAGAGAGGTTTAAGTTGGACATTAGGATTAATTTCTTCACAGAAGGGATCATTAGATATTGGAATGGACTGCCCAGAAAGGTGGTGGAGTCACCATCCCTGGAGGTCTTTAAGGAAGGACTGCATGTGGCACTTAGTGCTGTGGTCCAGTTGACATAATGGTGTTGGTTACAGGTTGAACTCCATGATCTCAGAGGTCTTTTCCAACCTAATTGATTCTGTGAACTGTCCCCGTGCTTTTGGTGTGCAGGGATCACCAACCCAGCCCAGTGCTTCAGGGAGTGCAGGGATCACTGAATGGGCCTGGTGTTTCTGGGGGAAAGAGGGTGCTGAGCAAAGGGCTTAGGACACTGTGGTGAAAACTCCCAGCTGACCTCAGACTATTACTGCAAGATTGGAGCATACATGTAGCCTCACATGGAGCCTCCAGGACTAAAACATGCTCAGGGTATTATCCTCTGAGGCCTACGTCTCATTGCTTTACTTGTAGAAAAATAGATTTAATCTGTAGCACCAAGCTTTCTTGTTCTGCTACTGGTAGAAATGATTACTTTCTCATGGTCTCCAGTACTCCAGAGGGATCATCACTCAGGAATGATTTGCAGTTTGCTCTTTTAAACCCAGGAGTACATTGTGACAAACGGTGGGTCTCAGTTGAGCAAACAGCAGTTCCAGAATGCCAGAGATATCTGCCTACAAGGAATGTGTTGGCATCAGTCAGACTGAGAGATTGCTGAGTCTCTGGAAGTAGCTTATGAGCTTGTGGAATTAAAACAGTATAACCAAAACTAGCTGGGTGGGGAAGATGTATGAGCAGCAGTGACTATTGGTGGCATGGCTTTAGCATATCTAAAAAGAGCTATGGCTCAGGAGTGAAGACATATATATATTTAAGATGAGGAAAAGCCACTTTTCATTCCACAGGAACTAACTTCCTGCCTCATGCAATAAGCTTCCTAAGTGAGTGGGTGGACCTAGGAGAAAAGTACCATTCCTGGGCAAGGTGGCTGTGAAAGACCATCACCTGCTTTCTGTGTTCTTCTGAACTGAGACTGAGTACTGCACTGAGGCACCTTGGCATTGCTTTGCCTCACTTCTGGAAATCCCTTTCCAAAGTTGGGAAGGCAAACAAATGGAAGGGGTGAGGAGTCATGCAGGTGTCAAGTACTGGAAGCTAACAGCTCTGTGCTGCTCTAGGTATTATTTCAGCTTATTTTGGTGTGTCCAGTGACGTGCTTGGCAGTGCCATGGGTACACCATGCCTGCTGTCCCCTGGGAGGATGTGAATATGGGTTCCAGTTGCTGCGTGCTCACTGTCCTGCATAGGACACGCATCTTTATGCCTTGGGGCCTCAGCCCTGTAACTGTATCGGTCCCTGTCAGCTGTCTCAGTTGTCACTGCGTTAGTGGAGCAGGTTTGACCTGTGCCCTTCTGGGTTACCACTGTGTTTTTTCCATTAGCTGCAAATATGTTTAGCCCACCAACAACTTCCCTATAAGCTCTGATTAAGTGGACCAAGTGCTTTAAGCAGCCTCCAGCCTCCTGTTGGCTTGATTTAGCCAGACTGTCTCGTGATGAGGGCTAGTTACACAGCACAGTCTTTGATAAGCAGCTGTGAACCCCAGAGCATGCTGCTGTGGGAATGTGGCAAACAAAACTCCCAATGGGACAATGCGTAGAAAGGAAAAGAGATTTGTGTTGTAGTCGTCTGAGTGAACTGACTGGCTACAGACTCCAGTTTCCTTCTGGCTGGCAACCAGAGTGCTGCTTTTTGGAGAGATACTGGTAATCCCTAGGAGCCAATTGCTATCCTGTCATCTTCTTGCTTACCTCATCCTATGTAAATCTTAGGCAAGGTCGTACCTCCACTGGTGTGTTTCCTTGTTTTGAGTGTCTCACAGCCACAGTTTATCTCCCTATGAAGAGAGCAAGGAGGGAAATGGCTTCTGGGTGTGCTGTAACGATGCTGCTGCACTCCCACTTGTGGGGGTGCAGGCATTGTTTGCCATGGCATGAGCTACGCCATCCCTCAGCATGTACCCTTTGTATTGCCAAATTACAGAATCACAGGATGATTTGTATTGGAGGGGATCTTAAAGCTCATTTTGTCTAAAGTCTCCCTGAAGCCTTCTCCAGGCTGAATACCCCCAGCTCTCCCAGCCTGTCTCCAGAGCAGAGGTGCTGCAGCCCTTGGAGCATCTCCTTGGCCTCCTCTAGATGCTCTCCAGCAGCTCCAGCTCCTTTCTGTGCTGAACCCCAGGGCTAGAGGCAGCTCTGCAAGTGGGTTCTCACCTGGACGGGGCACAGGGGCAGAATCTCCCCCTCCCTTGCTGCACATGCTGTAGGATCAGCTCAGGTCATGGAAAGTTTCTGGGGGCCAGAGCAAACAGCTGGAAAAGGTCCAACTCTCATGCACCAGCACCCCCAGTTCCTTGTTACTCAGGACTGCTCTCAGTCCATTATATCCTTGCAGAGAATGAGGTTTATTGAATGACTCTTAAGTAACACAAGGGTGGTATGTGCCTATTGTCAGCATTCCTGTTTGCCTAGGAGAGAGGCAAAAAGGGGAGTTCCTTTTACATGGTAAGTTTCTTGCATGTGAGATCATATGCAGGGTAGGTTTTCCGAATGCTGGGTCCTATGTAACATGTAGCACAGATTTGTCTTTTTTCCAGGCAAAATTTAGCAATTATTAGAGATAAAAGCATTTCTGAGGGTTGTCCTTTCCCTTAATCTTTGCAAGAAAATTGCCTCTTTGGAAGTCCTTTTCAAGCCTGAACTTAGTCTTGGTTTTGTGAGAACCTTTCTCTGAATCACATTACCAAGCAGAGCAGGCAGGGCCATAGGAATCCTTAGACTTTGCAGTTCCTTGTTGTCTTCCTCACAGATCCTTCCTTCAAATGTGCTTTTGCACAGTTTATCCCTGCTATTGTGCCAGTGTTGATTGTGACCTCTGAGCATGTTTAAGATGCCATGTCAGTGGGACCCTCTCATGTAAGGTTTGATTTTTATACATTTTCGTGTTTCCTTTGTACCTTTGTACACATCAGTGCAGCAAAGGCTCTCTGGAATTGCTCTCTTTGGGTGAATGCCTAACGATGTCTGTCTGTACCAAATGGCTGACAGCATCCTTGTGCCTGTATGTTTCAGCGGAAGAGAAGGCTCGTGAGGCGGAGAGCAAAGCCCGTGCCCTCGAGCTACGCCTCGGAGGGGATCTCACGCGGGAGTCCAGGGTGAGCCTTGTGTTTTTGGCAGCATGTTGTGTTTTGGGCACCAAGGGATGTTCAAAGCAGTGGAGTGATGCTGACTGGGCAGCACCCCATGGCAGCATGTCGTGTGCTGATTAAGCACATGGTGGCTACAGTCAGCAGTGAACTTCCAGCATCATTTAGGCATCTCCATGGCTTCATTGCCACTGGATATGTTTCACCATCTTCACGTGGTGTGCAGCCCAAGTGAGAAGTGTGCTGGCATTCCCCTGCCTACACACCCAATATATCCTGCATGGGAAGGTGACCTTCAGATTCCAGGTGCTGTTTGCTGACAGCCTCTGTTGTAAGTGGCCCAGGGAACAGAACTAGAGCTACGGGCTTTTTGGCTGTTCCCTGCTGCCTGTGCAGCTGTCTCTGTGGCATTTGGGCAGGGGCTTTTGGAGAGGGCTTCTTTGCTTCCTTCAAGTGGGACTGTGGCTTTGAGGGGCAAGGCTGAGCCCTGGCACCAGGAGTTGGGAGGAGGGCTGGCAGGGACACCAGAAAGGTCAGCAAGTAACACCAGTTTAATATCACTGAGCTTCCTGTTGGTATGTAATGGAAACAGTAGTATCCAAGTGCCCTGGATGTCTCCTTGTGCTCCAGTGGCACTGTTTTCAATTTCCTTAATCCTGTTTTTACATGTAGACATTTTCCTCCAAGCAGCTGTATAGCTGCTTAAACAACTTAGCATAAGTTTGCCCTACCTGTGGAGTCACACTGGTTGTACCTGTCTACCAGTTGTGACTTCTTTACATTTAAAACATTTCTCAGCTCTTCCTGAAAGAGCAGAAAATCATAAATTGAGTGAATTTTATGGATTTCCCAGCTTGACTATGCAGTGCTTGACTTTGCAGGTGACATTGCGTCAGGTCCAGAACTCGGCCATCACCATGCGGCGGGAGGCTGATGTCAAGAAAAGGATTAAGGATGCAAAGCAGCGGTGAGTGCAGGGGCTTCCAAACTCTGGAGTGCCTAGGCTGTTTGCTCCAGGTGCTCATATAGCTCTCCTGTTTTGCATGTATTTTCGGTTCACCTCAAAGGTTAAATATCCATGGGCGTCTTATGTGCCTGGGTTGTTAAACTGAGCAGCTGGCGCACTATGCTGGTTACCTCTCTGTGTCCCTGCATTCATCACTGGTGATCAGAAGCAGTTCAGAGGATTATGCTTTTCCACAGCATTGTACTTCATTCAGAAAACAAACAAAAAAAAATCCTGAAAGATGTGTATAATAGGATGGCTTCTGTACTAACCAATCCCTGCTGTCTTTTGGAAAATTCTTGAGTTACAGAGGATGTCCTAGGACAGTTTTTTGCTGTTTCCCTGATCTGGGTGCATCAATGAAAGAACTGCTTTCTGGTTTCCAAAGGCTGTGTAAGATCAGGTTGGATCTGAATCCAGACAGTAGGACAGCTACTAAATTTCCCATAATTAAATCCCTGACTTTTGACCCACCACTTCATTTTCCATGGTTTAGATGATAATTTTACTTCCTGTCCCCTCTGATAAAAAATGAGGAGATGTCCTTTTTGTTTTGTAGGTGAGTACATGCTATTTCTTGAAGTATAAGGCTCTACATTCTTTTCCAGAAGTTAGTAAAAGAAAATTAATCCCTGAGATGGATGTTTTGCCACACTTGCTCATGCTCTTGAATCATGGTTTTCTACCTCAGTGAGCTGAGACCAAAGAGTCACATTCCAGCCCAGCAGTTGACAGTGTTCAAAACCCCTCTTGGCAAAGGTTGAGATTTGAAATTACTGAACGCTTCTATTTCAGTTGTTTTCCTAGGAATGTACTACAGTCACCTGTTTTAAATGAAGTTGTGTCACAGGGTACCATTGCATCTTTGTGGGGGATGATGGCCTTAAACAAAAAATTAGTATGAATTTTATTTAATTTTGGGGTTTTTTTGAAAAGTTTCACTATTAAGACAGACTCAGATCTCATATCTGCAGGTGATCATTGTGTAGGTTCATGTGTGCATGGTTCAGGTCTTCCTAATATTTTATATTAGTAGACAGTCAACAGAACATTTTAAAGAATTCCACTATCTTCAGCTAACCATTTAAGCAGAAGTCAAATTCCTCATTAAGATAAGCTACATAACTGCAAAGGATTTGATGGGGGCAGGGGGAATATAAAGCAGGTCAAAATTGAGAGGGTTGGGCAGGACCATGGTA
Source organism: Passer montanus (assembly GCF_014805655.1). Classification (NCBI taxonomy): domain Eukaryota; kingdom Metazoa; phylum Chordata; class Aves; order Passeriformes; family Passeridae; genus Passer; species Passer montanus. Next base: position 43,387 of record NW_024370705.1, on the reverse strand, counting down.
TAGGCTCTGCCTTGCAGTAGTTTGGACCTCATATTTGAGGATACCTTCATCCTGAGGCTGAGAATCCTTACAAAAAATCCTTAGCACAGCTATCAGGGAAGCTGTGGAACCTCATTAATTTAGTATGTTGAAGGGCAGGACTTGTTTGTGAGACACAGGGAGTTTGATTTATGGTACAAAGAGATCAAAATCTCAAGGCTTTTGGCCTTAATGGAAATAGAATTCCTGGTAACCAAAGGTTCAGATTGAGAAATCTGTATGGTCTCACAAACATACTCGAGGCCAACTTTTGCTGGAGTCATCTGCTGCATAGATAAGGGAGAAATCATGCAAATTGATATCTTGACATTCCAGAAAAAAAGCTCTGCTTGGGCTGTATATTGTATCCTCCAGCTTTTGAACTTAAGGAGCAGCCTTGTGAAACTTGGAATTAGGAGAACTTTCTAGAATCATCATATCAAGACTGTACTTTTGTATTGAAGTCTGAATTTCCATGCTTTATCTAGAAAGGGATAGATAGCTGGAAAATACAAACCAACATAGCATGGGAAAGGACCAGTCTGGATTCAACAGTGCTCTCATAAAACTAATTCACTGAATAAAAACATCTGAAGTAAAAACCAGAATCTGTTCTGATGGAGAAAACATATTCAAATGAAAAAATATCTGTCCAGTCTAAATTAGTATTTGTATTGCAAAGTTTTTGTATTTTGTTCATACTCGGTTGTAATGCTCTTTCAGCAAATATTTTGTATTTTTCAGAAGTAGCAGTTTAATGCTCAAGGGTGCTGGATTTCCATGCCCTCTCTCTCTAAATCAGCAAATAGTATGCTTTATTTCCAGCATCCCTAGAGGCTCTGTTTTGTCCCCTACAGGGCACTGAAGGAGCCCAAGGAGCTGAATTTTATCTTTGGGGTGAACATTGAGCAGCGCGAGCTGGATGGCATGTTCATTTATAACTGCAGTCGGCTGATCAAGATGTATGAGAAGGTGGGCCCACAGCTGGAGGGTGGCATGTGAGTCCTGAAGATTTTTCTGCAATCTTTGCTTAAGCTTTACACATTTCTATATCTAACTTAGGCTGTGCAACAACTATGTTTTGCATTAATCATTCTTCATGAGCCTGAGGCCTGCTCATTTTGTCAGCCTTCAGTTTGCATTTTGACAAATAAGTTAAATTTAATACTGCCTCATATTTCCCTGGTTTCTTGATAGAGTGTTCTTTGCACAAATTTTAGTCATCCCTGCAGCAGTATGAAGTGCTTGGCATTTGGTGCTGATGAGTGCTAGTAGTACTAGTGCATCATTCTAGAGACTGGCAAAATAGGTCTTGACAGCAAGTACAAATATTTGAGCCCATCTTACATTTTGCATGACAGTTCAGGTTGCCAGCCTATCAGTTTAATCTGTGTTCCTCTGTGTCACTCTATGTTCCTCTTCCAGGGCATGTGGAGGAGTGGTAGGCGTGGTGGATGTGCCCTATTTGGTTCTGGAGCCAACCCATAATAAACAAGACTTTGCTGATGCCAAGGAGTATCGACACTTGCTGAAGGCCATGGGAGAGCATTTGGCTCAGTATTGGAAGGATGTTGCAATAGGTAATGAAGCTTCCCAATTAGCAGGGTCTGGAAGGAGAGATTTGGGTGGCTGGAGGTCAGCCAAAAGTGCAGATGGTGATTTTGTGATAATGGCTCCATATTGAGCAGGATGTGGTTTGTTTTCCAGCCCAGAGAGGTATCATCAAGTTCTGGGATGAATTTGGTTATTTATCAGCAAACTGGAACCAGCCTCCGTCTAGTGAACTGCGCTACAAGCGCAGGAGAGCCATGGAGATCCCCACCACAATTCAGTGCGGTGCGTCTGATCCAACTGCTTCTCTCTGGGGAATGGGAGGGACACTCCTGGCTGCAGATGGGGACAGTTAAGTGCATAGGAGATTTGGGATGGACTATCATTATCCCTTCCTAGGGCCTGTCTTCTCTGCAGTTTGCCTTTGTCTGCACTCAGTGGTATTCTGTGACATCCTGGCATAAGGCTCCTTTCCTTCACAGTTCACGAACTGATCTTCACAACTGATCTTCTGACAGAGCAGGGCAGGTACGGCCAGTAGCAGTGTTGAGAGCAGGCTTAGAAATGTCAAATGAACTGGAACTCATCTATTCTAGCACCAGAATAAGATCTGAAACATCCTCACAGGCAATGGGAAGTGGCCAAGTCATTTGTACCCTGATGCACTGGCCTGCACTGTGTCAGCACAGAGGGAACCTTTTACAGTTACCGTGGAATTCAATGCAAGTTCTCTTCTGTTCACATCTAAACAGCTCTGGCTAAGCCCTTGTTAGAGTAATGGGAAGCTCCACACCATCACTTTGTCACCTGGCAGAGGGTCACCAAACTTCCTTATTTTCTCCCCCGTACTTGAGGATGTGGTTATAGGAAGGAATGTGAGGCCATTCTTGTGGAATTATTTGTTAGGCTCTTCTGCCTTGATGGTTGTCTCAGTCTTTTCAAGGTTCTTCTGAAGGAGGAGGGGCTTTGCTCTCCTTCTTGTCTTCCCTTGTTGATATTCTTCCAGAGCCTGATTTAAGGACATTTGGATTTTCTTGGCAGAACTTGATTTTGTGAAGCTGTTGGTTTCCTGGTAGGCTAGCAATATGCTGGAAGACAAATCTGTGTTCCTGGTTCATCAGAAATTTAATAGAATTTTTTTTAAGTGGGTGTGTCTGTGATTTGTGTTACTTTGGTATAATTGAGAGACAGCCTGGCTGCTGGGCTGAGCTATGATGTCTGGACTGGCTGTTCAATTCATTTTTTATGTCATAGTTGCAGCAGGAGTGTGAGGTCCTCTGGTGTTGGTTGGTGCCAGGCTTCATTGCATTTGAGGGTTTGTCTTTGAGGGTTTCATTCAAGTGTTTTGTGAGCACAAAGAAATAATTGACTCAATATATTCTGTGACTGTCTCACTTTTTTTTGGCCACTAGTCTTACTGTTGTTTGTGTGGTCCTTGGGCATTAAACGGGCTATGGGGAAAAATGATGTGTCTCAGGCTGTGTATTTCTGACTTGCAAAGCGTCTGTCTAACAGATGTCTGTCTCAAGTGGCGGACTCTCCCGTTCCAGCTGAGCTCAGTGGAGAAGAACTACCCTGATAGCTGGGTGTGCTCCATGAACCCTGATCCTGAACAAGACAGGTAAGAATCAGTTAATATTAAGACTTTTCTGCAAGGTGCTTTATCTGCACATTTGGAGCTTTTTCCTGGTAGTCTGTTCTTTGAAAACAGTTGGAGGGATTCCGTACCTTTAAGTTGTACTCACAGTCTGTGAAAAAGCAGCAATGGCAATTGTATAGGGACCTGAATGCTGAGGGGGCGTTTGCAATGTACAAATTGCAGAGGACATCCTCAGCAAGTGACAGGTAACACCAAACTGGGAGGAGCAGCTGACAAACCAGGCAGTCACAGATCCATCCAGAGGGACCTGCAGGTTGCAGAAATGAGCCAGCGGAAACCTATCCTGACATTCAACTAGGAAAATGCAAAGTCCTGTCCTTAGAGAGGACAGCCCCAGCACTGGTGTGTGCTGTCCATCCCAGACTGATCAGGCTCAGGGCATTCTCATCAATGTATAGAAACATATAAAGGCAGGCTGCAAAGAGGACAGAGCCTGGCTCTTCCCAGTGGTGCCCAATGGCAGGACCAGACACCAGGAGCACAAACTGGAATGCTGGAGTGTCCCTCTGTATTGGAGTGTACCAGTATTACTGCCGGGATTGCCTTGGTCTGTCTGGCCTCGGCTGCTGACCAAACAGCGGCACCTGTGGTCCTTCCTCCCCAGAGACGCTGTTCAGTACCTGTGGTCACAGCTGGGCACGTGGGGACAAGTCCGGGCACGCCCCGAGCTCCAGAGCTTGTGGGCTGGAGCTTGCTGCTGAGGGGGTCACTCCTCAGGCCTTCCTGAGCTGGAGAAACCTTTGAGGCGAGGTGAAGAAAGGAGGGGGTCCTGATGGAGATTTTTAATCCAGAGTTTTTACTTTGGTGGCACAGCCTCTGAATCTTGCAACAACTCCAATGAACTCTCCAACCGATCTCTCCACCAGGACCCCGACCGTGTGGTCTGCTTGCCCTTTTACCTGGGGAGAGGGGACCCAGGGACCACCAACGAGGAACAGGGGGAGGGGGTCTCTGGTGAGAGGGACACCTGGGTGGGCCAATGGCCCCCCAGGGGGTGGAGAGCATTCTTTGAACCTGCCAATCCCTCGATGCTCCTCTTGGAATTTCTGGGTTGATAGACAGTGCCCAGAAGAGGTCAAGGGTGGGGGAAGGAAGGGTGATTGACACCCCACCTGGGAAAGGAAATTTCAGGGAGAAACCAAGGGAACTGAGGCAAGCCATGATATCACACCACAACACCTCTGCGTATCAGAAACACTTTTTTTCCTATGAGGGTGACCAAATCTTGGCCCAGATTTCTCAGGGAGGTTGTACAGTCTCCATCCTTGGAGATATTCCAGGATGTGGTCCTGGGCTCCTGGTGCTGGGTGGCCTTGCCTGAGCAGGGTGGAATGAGGTAGACCCCAGATAGCTGCCTCTAGCCTATCAACCAAGTGATACGGTGAAATTTGAATAATTGGTTGTTTTTCTGCACTGACACCAGAAATACTATTATAGGTTTAGATTATATTAATTTTGCCATGGGCAGGATAGATGGCAGTTGGAGAACTGTCATGATGCAGGCTGGGAGATAGGTGACTTCAGGGGGCTTTGCAGTTGTCTTTATTGTTCCTACTGCTCCCACCCATCAGACACCAAACTGCAGCAATTCCACTTGGTTGGGATGAGCCCAGGAGGGGCATTTTGCATGCTTGAAGAAACAACACAATGGTTCACTTTTCAGTGACGTGTGTTACAGTCACAAAATGTAGGTAGAATCTAGTCATTTACTTGAGTGAGGAAAATGATTGCTCTAGGCTGCTTCTCTGTGGAAAGCAGCACTGCTGGAAGCCAGTTCTTGGCTGTATTGTGTAAGGAAGGAAAGCTGCTCCTCTGTAACTCAGGTCCCTTGGCTCAGGGCTTAAAGACAAAGGGGATGAATCCAGACAGTAACTTTTGATTGGAATAAAAAATTTAACATCTATGGCTGAAAATTTTGCTGAATATTGATGCCATTTCGAAGTATTGACTTTCTGGCTTCTTCCTTTTAGTACCTCTTAGTGGAAGAATACCTGTTTGCTCCATGTGTATGTAGAGCTCCTGCTGTAGAGCTCTGAGCAATGGCAGTGCTGAGGATGTTCCTGGACAAAATGCTGGGGCAGGGCTGAGCCTGCAACCTAAGGGGCTGGCACATCACCAGCCCTTCAGGTGGAAGGAGTAGCGAGGTTTGAAAGATGTTGCTTGTAGACACACACAAACACAGACAGCCCCACAGATAGCACAAGTGGGCACGTGCAATGCTCCCGCAGACCATACCAGCAGCTTCATCCTTTTCCCTCTTGACTCATCAGGATGAAGGACCACTAGTGGAAATACTCATGTCCATATCTGGCCTTCAGATCCCATGCCTCTGGTTACTTCCACTGGGATAGCTGGGCCTTGAGGCGTACAGTTCTGGGGGGAGGTGTACAGACCTTCTGTGGTTACACATAGCACACACATAACTCCAGACCTCCCAGTGTCTCACACTGGGGGATCTCTCTGTCTTGATTGGGTTGGGATCTTTGCACTTCCCCACATCCCTTCTGCCTAGAGACACCCACAGTTCCACCTACACCCTTATACCCATCTCCATCAGCCGGGAGACTCACCCATGTCTCCAGTGATCAGCTCCTGCGGGCCACCCTTAGATATCCCCTCCCCTGCTCCCAGGTAGCCTTCTGGTTAGCTCCTCTGGCCTGACATTCCTGTGGCTCATGTTCATTCACTTACCCGTAGTCACAGCAGCTGGTGGCACTCAGGCACATGAGTCACTGGGACCGATGGTCCCGCTCCAGCTGCTGGCACGGACCCCAGTACACAGGTGCGCATGCGGAACAGAGGCCCTCGTCTAGGACAGGGGGAGACATGGAGGTTAATACACAGAGGTGTACTGACCAGCCAAAGGTTTATGTACAACTGCCCCTTTTTATAGTGTATTTTTCCCATATTTGTTCTTCCCAAATAATCTCAGTCCTTTCCTTGCTTTTGGTTCCTTGTGTTGGTCCAAAAGATGTTTCAGAGAGTTGCCCACATTGACCAGACACCGGGGCTGAAGCAGCCGTAGGACAGTCTTGGCAGGACCCCAAAAGGGGTTTCTGTTCCTCTGAACAGATTTGCATTCCACCATTCTCAAAAAGCCCAGTTCACATCCCCTGAGCTGCCTTTGGGCCTCTGGGCTTGTGGAAATGGACCCTAGATGGGCTGATAGCTTCTGGGATGGCAATTCCTGTGATGGCCTGAGTGTAGCCATGGAAGGGTGTCATTCAGGTCTCCTCACTTGCCATTATATTTGTGCACTTTTCTCTGCAAATGGGGTCTTTATTGTATCTCCTACCAGGAACTTGATTTACTGATGAAAGAATTTAGATTTTTAATTTGCAATACCTTGAAAATTGGGGGTGGGTGGCTGCTTTTCATGTGAGAACTTGTTGAGGTGTTGTCTGGAGTGGGTCCGAGTACCTCCGCAGTGCATGCTGTACCATCCTACATCCCCCATGCAGGAAGCTGAGAAAGGGCAGGTGGGGCACTTGGCATTGGTGAGCCAAACTTCTGGTCATTTTAGCTTTGAAAGGGATCTCAGGAGTCTTACTCTGGGAGAATAAATAACTCCAGGACATTTTTTGATTAAGTAGGCTTACGTGTGCTTTCCAGCAGTGAGTGCAGTTGTGTCCTTTACATGGAGCAGAAGTTTCTCCAGCACTCCTCTGACTTTTGGCTGGGGCAAATTCCAAGTGCTGCACTGTTGGATCCTTGTGCAGATTTTGGACGCCTTCATATCTGTGTCCTGACCATTACAGGTATTTGTAGTGTCTGAAGGATGACAGGATTTGAGAAGCACATGGGTGGCATCCTCAAGCTTGTGTACTGTGAGGCTCTCTGCAGGGAAGCAGTTACTCCCTCCAATGCCACTGTCTGTGTTGATGTCAGCACCAGGTGCCACCATCGCTCACTTTGTTACAGAGAAGGCAGTGTCCCTGTTTCACATTGTGAAATAATGTCAGGCTTGCTTGCCTCTATTCTCCTATCTGATATCCAGTTGGATCCCAAATGTCATTTGAATGGGTGGCTGAAGCACCAGCTGAAGATGATTGTGTGTCTCAGAGCTCCTTGAGCACTATCAGAGTCTTGGTTTTAGTCCATTCGACTACCAAGATAATACATTTGTTCAGATTTGCTCCGTCAAGTGATGCAGTCTCTGGGTTTGGATGCCATGAGTAGTCTGAATTTTTCTTTACACAGAACTCAAAGTGCTTTTGTTCTTTACTGTGCTGTAAGACACAGCTTGGCAATGCTTCCAGCCTTGCCATGAGCTGGAAGATGCATTTCTGTGCTGAGAAATTTGTTTAAGGTGCCACTTGTTCAACTTTATCTTTGGGAACTGCATGTTTCATGTCAGGCAGTCATTTTGCAGTGATGACACACACTTCCTTAGTCAAGGAAGTAACCATGGAAAGTGCATCAGCAGGGAAGAGGCTGATGGAGGAACTGCTGCTTGTGCTCCTTCTCACTCACAAAGCTGATCAGAGTGTATCTGGTAGATAGAGATCTTGATAGAATCAGCTCTCCCCAGCTTGTTGGAGCTTTGAGTGTTCTACAGTGAGAACAGGGTTCTCCCTTTACTAGTAAGACTCACATCTGCAGGTTACCAGCTTGGTTCCAGTGCAGAGTGAGATCTGCTCGATCTCTTGTGTTGTAAAAGGGCTGTCTGCTGCTTTTCTGGCTCAAATCATTCTTCCATGACTTTACCCCAGCAGCGCTGATCCTTGTCTGTCTTTCCATGACTCTGTTTGGTGACAGGAGATGAGCCTGGGCTCAGTCCTCTCTTCTTCCTCTGGCAGTGCTCCTGAGGTCCAGCTACTCATCCAGCACTTCAAAGGTGATGCCAGTCCATTTGAGAGAGTACTTCCTACCTCTATTTTCATTCAAGGACTCTTCCAGGATTCTGCACCTGAGAGGACCTGGAAGAGTAGGATACTCACCACTGTTGTAGGCCATGGGCTGAACAGCCACAGGAAAGCAAAGGACAAAGAAAATAGCTACAGAATATTGTAAAGGACGCTGCCTGGCCTTGAGTGGCAAGGCCGAAGGCATCTGAGACTGGAAGGCTTGTGGTAACATCTTAGCCACGAGTTTCTGGTACTGTGCTTTCCTTTATGAAGGGAGAGAGGTCTGTAGAAAGAAGAACTGATATGAACAAATAAGCTGATAGGAAGGAAAATTGCTGAAAAAGTCTGGAGTACAGATGCAGTACACAAGCTGTCACAACTGTCACAGTTCCTGGGCTCTGAATTGGTGATTTCCAGCATAAATGCCTTTTTATTAGCAACTATGCTTTTGATCCTTAATTCATATCTCTTTTCCAAGATGAAAACCACTGCTTTTGAGATTGTGAGTACTGCAGAAAGGCAAGTGGCTCTCCTGCTGCATTTGGAATGGGATGTTGGGATAATCCTGTGTGAGATTATACAGGTTCTGCTGTCCTTGCTGAGGTTGTCTTGCATTCCCTCCATGCTAGATGTGAGGCTGCAGAGCAGAAGCAGAAGGTACCACTGGGAACTCTAAAAAAAGACTTGAAATCAAATGAGGAAAAGCAGAAACAACTGACAGAGAAAATCCGCCAGCAGCAGAAAAAGCTGGAAGCTCTGCAGGTGAGTCTGGAGGTCTCCAGCTAAGCAGAGTAGGTGTGATGGACTTCTATGTGCAAAGGGCTGCTGCTGAGTCTGAAACCATCTATGCTCCTTTATGGGGCTGGGGCTGTTGTAATAACAGAAATTTACCATCTCAGCTGGCATTTAATTTTCTGTTGGGAAAATGGAAATGACAGCTGAAGGGATGTCTTTTGAAGGACACAAAACACACCATATAATTGTTGGGTTTAGCCTGGAAAACTGCTGGGATGGGTTCAGGCAGCCCCTGGCAGCTTGTAAACATGAACTTTCTGATTTGTTTTTTTTTTTTTCTTGTTGTTGTTTTGTTTGGGGGGGTTTTTTGTTTGTTTGGTTGGTTTTTTGCTTTTGTTTTTTGTAGAAAACCACTCCAATTCTATCTCAAGCTGACTTAACGAGACTGCCTCTGGAAGTGACTACACGGCCTTCAAGGGAGGTAAATGGGATCCTGCTGTATGCTTTTTACTCTTTTGTGCTTCCTTAGCACACTGTTCACTGAACAGCAGTTCCCCACTCTTGTACACTTCCTCTCTCTCTACCCTCCTTTGTTTCAGCACACCCGAACTCAGCGCCCACGATCTCCTCCTTTGCCTGATGTAATCAAGAATGCTCCCAGCAGGCCACCAGGATCTTCACCTCCTCACAAGTCTTGCACTCACCTGAAAAAGAGCTCTTTAAATCGTCCAAATACCAGCTCCCCAAAGCTAGCCAGCATGCTCTTCAAGGAGGAGGCCAGCACTTCCAGGACACACCATCACACTGTGAAAACTGGGAAGTCCAACAGCACTTTAAAAACTCTTGCCAAACCAAGTACAAGCATGAAGTCGCTCTCTGGCCAACAGAGCCCCAAAAGCTCACGTGAGACACCCAATCCAAAAGCAGCCAAGGTGCCAGCAGTAAGGAAATCTGCCTCTGGCAGATGTTTACAGGTAAGAATCAATGGGATGAAACCCCTCAGCTCTTCACCCACTGTCCTGTAAGCCTGTCTGTTCTGTATTGTGATATGTGCACTGTGGGCACTGAACAGGACAAAAGAGCTTCTACTTTACTCTTGGGTTAGGGTGCCATTTACACCCCTTGAGAAGACTGGTCTCATCTCTTTCCTCTTAGACCAGATTGTTTCTTCAGGGAAAAAAAAGTCCGTGGAGTGGTGGCATGAGTGAGTGTTTGCATGATGATGTAGCACCTCTAAAACCTTCAAGAAAAGCTCACTAACTACCACTGGATGTTGTTTTTTTTTGAGGGGGGGGGGTATTTTTTTTTAATTTGGCTGCAAGAAGGTTTTGGTTGGAAGCAGGCTGGAATTAATACCTAGAGCTTGTTTGCTTCCTTCAGGCCTCCAGCACTCGAAAGAGGGCCTTGAACATCCCAGAGGATGGCTCTGAGGAGGAGGGTGAGCCCAAAAAGGAGAGGACAAAACGAGGAAAATTTTTGGCAGTGAAAGAAGAGAAGGATTCCAATGAGGTGGTGGTAGAGGTAAGAGTGTGCTCGTTTCCCCAGCAAAAGGTATTTGTCAGGTGTTTATAATCTTGATGGGAGGTGACTAATGTGAGCTCTCTCTGCTCCCAGCTCACAGACAGTGCTGGAGAGGAAGAGTTGTTGGAACTGAAGAAAGCACAGAAAGGTAAGAAATGAGCCCTTGGGCTGCCGCCAGTATCTGATGTAGAAAAGAACTGTAGTACCAGTTAAGCGTGTGATTTCATTAATGAGATTTTAAATTAAAAAATAGTGTAGATTTGAATTCCAAACCCCAAGATTACTCTGACTTGCATGAAAAATTTTGGCTGAGAACCCTTTGGTTAGACCAGTGGCAATTGTGACGTGGAAAGGTCTGTGATTGATGGTTGTGTCATGTTGTCAGGGGTGAGGCTGGGCTGCAGAGTGTACCTGTTGGCATGTTCACCCATCCTGAATGGATCATGCAGCCATGTCAGCTGGAAAATGCTCAGGACTGTATCCAGATCTGCTGCACTGCTGTGAGAGAAGAGTGACTGGGAGACCCCAGGAAAGGTGATAGCTGGGGTGGTACTGCACCATCTGCCAGAGCAGGGCATCTTTTCAGCATGCTTCCAGGGAGCTGTCTGGAAAGTGGCCCACTAGGGATATGTGGCAAATTTTCCTAGAGCCCATCATGAGACTGTAAAGCCAATGTCAAACTGCTTGGAGTACAGGAGAAATCTCCCATCTGAAATTGCCAGCTCATTTCCATGCATCTTCATGTTTCTCAGCAGGAGCTGACTTGTGTGCCCATTGTGTTTTGATGGTGTGCGTACTGTTTGAGGGCATTGTCACAGGTGTGCTCTGTGCTGAGGTGCCTGAATCTCTAGAGTTCTGTGGAATGTGCTTTTCAGCCGCTGAATGTTTACAAACACCTTTGCTTCCCTCTCACAGATAAGGGGCTGCACGTGGAAGTGCGTGTGAACAAGGAATGGTTCACAGGCCGTGTCACAGCTGTGGAAAGGGTCAGGCATGCAATCCGGTGGAAGGTGAAGTTTGATTATGTCCCTACAGACACCACACCAAGGGATCGCTGGTAACTATCTTGAGCTACTGAATTTTGGAGGCTTGGGTTTTTTTTGGGAGGAAGGTTTTATTGCCATAAATACTGAAGACAAATATGCTGCTGTCATGTCAGGAAACATGTGAGGTCAGGAGTGTCCAGGGCTTCATAAGGAATGGGCATGACAGACTCCATCAGTCTGTCACTCTGATGCCAGCCCTGGAGGCAGCTGTTGTGTGTCTAGAGGTCTGTGTGACACTTGGGTACAGGTTCTGATGAAACTGTTAACCGTGTTTCAGGTATGTCCAATGTAAAAAAAAGATCCCTGACATTCCCTTAATACTTTTTCTCAGGGTAGAGAAGGGCAGTGAGGATGTAAGGCTTATGAAGCCTCCCTCTCCTGACTACCAGGCTCCAGACACACAGCAGGAAGAGGAGGTGGTCATGGCTGAACCTTCTACCTCAGATTGCGTCAGAATCGAGCCTGACACCACTGGTCCCAGCAGCAGCCAAGAAACAGTTGACTTACTGGTCCAGATCCTTCGGTGGGTTCACTGCAAATCTTATGAGTTCTGCAGTCTGATTACTTCAGTCTGTTAAACTCTCAGCTCTGGCTTTGCTTTTTGTTTTCCTGCATAGGAATTGTTTGCGATACTTCTTGCCTCCAAGTTTTCCAATCTCCAAGAATGAGCTGAGTTCCATGAGCTCAGAAGGGTTGTTGGCATTTCCCTTGGTGAGTTCAGTACTTCTAGAAAAGTAAGTTTATGTGTTTTCCCCACACATATTCCATTCTTGTGGCAAATGTGCGTCTTGATAATGCAGGAGCGCACTCTTGGAAAAATAATTTGGACCCTTGGCAGACTAACATAGCTGAGGAAAAGAATGAGAGCTCTGAGAGATGCCTTGAGTCTTGTAAGAGTTGTCTGAGGATTTTTCTAATTACCATGCATGTGTGTGGGAATGCTGTTGTCTGCTACTATCTTAAATTCTTAACCATTGTTGTTAAACTTCTAAAAAATAGAGACCAGGTTACAGGACTGTAGAAGCAGGAGGTAGACATATCTGCTTGTTTTGCTTTCAGCCTTATAACTTATCTGGAGACAATCTTATAAATAATAACAAATAATTATCCCCAAATTCACAGAATATTCTGAGTTGTAAGGAAGCCACAAGGATCACTGAGTCCAACTCCTAGGTAAATGGCCCATACAGGGTTTGAAGCCACAACGTTAGTGTGGATTCAATCCCTTTATAGGCCATTTACTTCAGTGTGAGAGAACATGGAAGTAAACCCCTTCCCACTTCCCCTGGAGAGCAGGTTGACTGCCAGCAAGTCAGCTGCACACATTAAGACTTTTGACCTCTGTTTATCTGAACACAGGACAGGTGGGACTGAGCTTCCACCAGCAGCCGGGTACTAGGAAGAATGTTACCTGGTACTAGTGCTGGCTGGAATGCAGGGCAAGAGAACTGGCCTCTCTTACTTTTTCCTTCTCCAACATACCACCAAGAGAGACCTTTCCAAGGAGGCACATGTAAAAAGCCACCTGCAGATGAGCACATGACCAAAGATAGTTCTGTTTTGCATTCCCAGACTTGCAGTGTGTGTATTGACAGTCTCTCTCTTGTCTCCTCCCCTGCTGTTAACTCTGGTATCTGCTGGCATTTGCTGGAGTTACTGTTCCTGCTTCTTCCATGGGACACATTGGTTGTGGCTGGGGCTTTTGGTTACTGTAGCTGTCCCTACCTTGCAGTGAGAAGGTGTGATGTCTGGGTGATCTGTACCAAGGATACTCACAGTTTACAGGGTGAAACAGGCCTGCAGCATACCTGTGGGTTCATGCTTTTTAAAGTACCCATTGCACCCTTAATCTAAATTCAAGCAGCTTTGGGGGCAGTTCTGGTATTGGAAGAAATTGAAAACTGTGTGAATTCTGTGCTGGCTGGTGTAGGCAAATCAGATGTAAATATAAGTGTGAGCAGAGTGTGCAGGGGCACACTGCAGGGTGGATTTGATCATGGGGGCCAGGAGTTTGGATCTTCTACAGCGTGAGTGCTCATGTTTTTGTGATGCTTGGTGCTTTCTCTTAACATGACATCTGTTGTGTTTTGTCTGCTACAGAAGGAATATTTTAAGCAGTATGAGGTGGGTCTGCAGAACCTGTGCAATTCATATCAGACACGTGCCGATGCCCGGGCCAAAGCCTGTGAGGAAAACCTCCAGAACTTAGAAAGGAAGCTGAGGGAAACAGAGGAGAAACTGCAGAAGTTGAGGACCAATATCATGGCCCTTCTACAGAAAGTGCAGGAGGTGGGTGAGGAATAGTAGCAAATCCTGAGCTGTCTCAGAATAGCCAACTGGCTCATCCCCTTCTGGCATTACAAGTGTTTCACTCCAGTGTCTCACTGGGCTCCAACTTCCTCAGTTGGGAACAGCTTGGGCTGTCACTGCCCACACTTGGGATCCAGGCCGTGGGAGTCTGATGTGTGTTATTTCTCAGAACGATTTCTCATGGTGTATTTCTCATGTAATGCACAGGTTCTGTTCTCTGCCGTGAGGCTGCTTGAGAATTTCCCCAAGCACAGGCATAGACAGTGCTCATCAGGGAATTTTTGCCACAATCTTGGGCAGATCCTGAACTCCACATACAGAAATGCAAACCTTTAAACAAACAATATAGAAAAAGTATTGTGGAAAAATTGATACATTAGTTATACATTATATATTAAAATAGAAAATATATAATTAAAACATTTAAATAAATAAACTAACTTTAAACTAAAAAACTACTTCAATAAAATCAGGATCAACCTGGAAAGGCTACTGAAAGCATCTGGAAGCATTTTCTCCCTGTAAGGAAAACGTGTTAAATCTAAAAGAGCCCCAACCAAACCTGCCTCAACGAAAATCAGTACAGTAGTCCATCACTTGAGTGTGTTGTTTGAGCATCAGGTGTTGATGCGTTTCCTGTCTTTTGGATGCTGACAGGGAAAGCTAGGGATGCTGTCATGGCAAGCTGTCAGCAGCTGGAGGGTGCTGGAGGTTGAGGCAGAGAGGTTGAGCAGGCCAGATGTAACAGAGGGTGCTAAGCTGCTCTGACTCTTCTTTTCTTGTGCTGTTCCTCAGTATTCACTTCTCACTGGTATTCCTTGTTGCTTTGGTTTCAGGACATTGATATTAATACAGATGATGAACTGGATGCATATATTGAGGACTTGATCATGAAAGGAGATTGAGCAGCTGCAGTACAAGTCCTGGAGAAGTGCAGAAGAGCTGGCTGCTGCAAAGGGAGATGTGGATCTCTGTGCGGGTGGACTGAGGCAGCTGATGAGGAGAGAGTTTTTTAGACAGTGCTCGTGTTGGTGTACAACTTGGTCCTGTGACTGTACAACATTTGTACTGTTGGCAGGAAAATTTTTAACTTTGTAGCTATCTGAATCTCTTCCTTTTGTTTATAAATATTTATTTTTAAAAGAAATGGGAACTGTGCCTGATACAATAGGTGTTTTTAGTGATGTAGAAGTGTGAGTACCCATTTTGCAATTCAAGTATATTCATATGCTAAACCTGGGAGCTTGGAGCACCCTGCTTAGCTTACTGGTTCTCCAGCAAAAACCTAGCAGCAATTAAAAAATAAGCCTTGAGTTGTGGTAGAGGGTGTCAGGCTTTTTTTGTGGAAGATACTGAACTTGAGGCAGAGAAAGCAAAGCCATGAATTGGAGCTATAGAAAGGAGATGTCCTTGTATGAGTGTGAGTAGAGGGGATGGAACCTTGGTGGAACTCGGAAATTTGGCACTGGCACCTGTAATGAGCTTCCTGAACAGGAGGTTGCTGCAAGTGGGTGAAACTGCCACCATGGTACTAGCTAAGAGGCTCAGGGTCCTTCTAGAAGAGGATCACCTCCTGGACTGCTCACAGTGGGCTGTGAGCATTAGAGGAAGAATGCTGGCGTTCAGAATCTCTGCTTGCAGTCACTTTATCACTCACTTCTGCTGCTGTTTCTTTGAGACATAATTACAGCATCAGAGGAACTCCTCGTCCACCTGACAATAAAGTGACCTGTGTTCTATTTTCACCCCTTCAGGTTTGTGTTGCTTTGATCAGTTTGCTCTACCAGGTAATTTTATTATTAGAGATTTCTAATTATTAGAGAGAGGCTATTTGGGGCCTTTGGAGCCCTACACTGCTGATTGGCATCTGGCACTGTGCCCACAGCAAGGAAAACACCTGTCCCTTATCCTTCAGCAGCCAACTCCTGGTAGGCAACTTGTGGCAAGGGAACTCGGTCAGAGTTTGTCAGCTGGCCAGCAGCTTCTCAGGCCTGCTAGGACAAAGCGTCTGTGGACTCTTGTTTGGAAACTGGAGTCCCCTGTAAGCTAGATGGTTGTAAACAAGCAAGAGGTACCCACTAACAGAAAGTCAGGTGGAATGGACCCTGGGGGTTGACACCTGGATGTGTAATAGATATTTTGCAGCAAACCCTTCCAAATTAAATATCTGTTGCACCAAAAATTTTGGCACTAATTGTTTATACTCCTGAAGAACTCCCAAGTTTCTACACACCACAGAAGAGGGGAAAGGCTTTTGCTTATTGCTTGAATTCCAGGTGCTTGTCACAGCACATGGTGAGACTGACCAGAATCTGGGCCAGATACCCCACAATAAATAAAGTTGAGGAGTATTCCCCTATCCTCATAAACCTTCCTGCACAAGGGGGCAAGTGCGTTTCTTAAGCAAAGGAACAGGCTCCACCAGTCTCCATTTCCTCACACATACTGGAGGTTTATTAGTTGTGATGACACACTGCAGTTTCTGATGACAATAATCCGGAGAAGATGCATTTTTTATTAAGGTGAAAGAAGTCTTTGTCCTTCCCAGGAGACAACAGACATTCTAAAGAAGTATCTTCACAGAGGCGTATACAGTTTCCTTACCAGTTTAACGAGACAAATTCTGGGAGAAAAATGCTCTAAAATTACTGTTTTTCTCTAAAGAGAGAGGGCTTCAATTGACACGTGGAGAGAGACTCTAAAACTCATAATGGCTTTTAAAGTAGGTATGTTTTTATTTGCCCAGATGCATGGCGATATCTCCACAAAGACATGTGTATCCCTGGTACAGAGGCAGTTTTATCACCTAGAATGTTACATATGCATCAAGTTTCACAATAGATAATTTCCTGGCTTCCCTCCCTCTCCACTTTGTATGATAATAATTTTATCAGTCCTTTGGGCCTGCACGGTTGTCTTTGGTGGTCATCTGGAGGGTCTCAGGGATTGCAGGGGATGAAGTCTTCCTTAGGACTGACCTTTTAACCCTGCTGCCTTGCACGTGCTTACTGATCTTTTGGCCACTGTCCAAGCTAGGAAACCAGATTCATTTGGTTTCAGGGGCCCAAGGAGCCTTGTTATCTCAGTATCCTTGTATACTGTATTCTCTTCTTGATAAACATCTTTCTCCTTATCAGGCATCCTTGCATTCTTTCTTGCTGTTTTGCACGTATTCCTTTCCTGTATTCTTTTCCTTCCTCACACAACTAAGGATGCAGCAAATGTTAAGCAATGTCCATCATCTATGTGCCTATTCTTAATACCTTCTAATTTCTGTGATTAGTGTATATCCTCTAGTTTCTGATCCCATGTTTCAGTCCCCCCCTTTTTAAATAAAGTAGTAAATTCTTCTACTTAGTAAAAATTCCAATCCTTATGGTATGTGTCTTCTAATGCTTTACCATGTACTCGGGATAAAGAGGTTAATATTGCTACTCCTTTTAACAGTCTCCAATTCCAAATAAGTATTTCAAAAGATAGTGTTAAACTTATACCAACTAATACTAGTAAAACAATGATGGGGTGACATAATGTATTTAGGATTCCAGTTGCAGTGGGCAACCATCCGAAAAGTGAATTCCACTAATTGTGACTTGCATCTTGTTTTACTCTTTGGAGAACCTTGCTTATTTCCTTTGCATCACGATGGACAGTAATGAAAGTTTCCTCTCCAGATTTCTGAATATCCTTTAGAATTTTGACAAGGTCCTGATGCTTAATTAATTGTTTGATTAGAATGAGGTTTGTTCCAATAGGTGGGGACAACATGTGATACATCTTATTGTCAGACTTAATTAGCTGGTGAGATAGAGAAAGTCACACCCTAAAATTTTAACAAAGTTACAAAACAAAGGTTTAAATGACTCTCACTGAGAAGTTCATTGTTCTTGTCTATTTTTATAAAAGTACATGCAGTTCTCAAATACATACAACCTTGACAAATATATATACAAGCACAGTCCTTTGACTAGTATTCGGATGAATTTCAAAGAGACAAACACCCTGTTCAGCATCAAGACGTATATCTTGAGCATCGATTGTGTTACTCTCACAAATGAACCCCTGTTGTTCCCAGGTAATGCAAGATTCTAGATTCACAGTTTGCCATTTTTCATTTACTCTTTGTGCCAATGTCCTGTGTTCTGAAGGGTAGAGCACTGATTTAGTCCTAATGCTATAATAGGATGAATAACGTAAACTATGGTGTTGCATACGGTGAGCACAAAAGCATTAGCTACATTATCACTTAAGTCATAGGTGAAGTTTACTTAAAGTCCACCAAGACTGAAATTTCTTTTCAAAATCCATAGCATTGTCCCAAACGGCTTTTCGAGTCTCAATTGGTAAAGCTCCTTCACTTCCTTCTCTCATAATTGAAGCAGTTGTTGATTGCAACCATAATTGTGCTCGTATACAACTAAAAGCCAGAGACACATTATCTTGAGCCATAGCAAGTGCATCTATAATTAATCCATGGTCTTGGTCTTCTGCTTTTTTCACACTTGGTAATATTTTCGAAACCTGCCACTGACTGGTTCCCAATGTTAACAAGATGACTGTAAGGGTTGTTTTAATTTTGTTAGATCACTTGTCGCAGTGGCCAATTTATTCACTAATATTTCTGAATCAATTCCATTCAGAACTCCCAGCCCTGTCCCTAATATTCCAGTCAGATCTCTTCACATTCCACCTCTGGTATATGTCTGCTTTTGCAACCGTGTCAGCCAACCCTCAAAGGATGTCTTTAGGAAAGAAGAGCAGGCTGGTTGAATTTCAGAGATGTTAGTTTGCATTAATAATTCAACACACTTAAGAGAATTCTGGTTTAAACAACAACTGCTGTTGGCCTGTCTTCCTTATTACATATGGGCCAATTTTATAAATTTTGGGTTCAGGCCTAGGTGCCGTGATTTGGGTTTGGGCTGGGGTAATGGGCTCAGTTGTGGCATTTATTTTAAATTTGAAGGTGAGCCCAATAGTATCGTGGGCCCAGTGACAAACCACCTCAACGGTCTGTACTAATGTAAAGTTATACCAACAGTCTGATTCACTTGAACAACTACAAATCTCCAGGTGTTTGCCTGTGGGAGAGGTTGAAACACTAATTTGGATTGCTTTCTTATGATCTGTTCCATTAATCATCCGACACCCTATCCTAATTTCTTCTCCTATAGTCCCATGAAGTGACCATAACCTTTGTCTTTGCCACTCTTGCCTTCCATATACTTGGTTTTTGTGCATGGCTACACTTGACAGGTTTAGATTTTTTATATCAGAATATTCTCCCATGAATCTAGTGTACCCAGTAAAAGCTTGGCACTAAGGCCACTCAGAATTATCCTGGCTAGAGGTATTTTCTAGTTCTGGTTTGGTTTAGGGCAAATTTGGGAGAAAACCTCCAAAAGGGCCCCCCCCCAGAAAGCAAGCTCACACGGCCCTGTCACAGACATATTTTACGAAAAATCCTTTTGCCAGAATCTTTTCTCCTGAGAAGCTTCAGCTTCTCCGTGTTTTGCTGCTTTGGAATGTGATTTGGAGAATTGTTTACCCAGCATATGAAACTGTTTTTACTTGATGATCAATGACAGCCACCTGTGTCAAGGCTGTGAGCAGTCACAGGACTTTATTATCATTCTATTCCTTTCCTTTCTGGTCTTCTGATGGATCCTTTATCTCTATTCTTTTTAGTATAGTTTTAGCAATATAATACAATATCATATCATATCATATCATATCATATCATATCATATCATAATATCATCATATCATATCAATATAATAAATCAGCCTTCTGAAACATGAATTCAAGATTCTCATCTCTTCCCTCATCCTGGGACCCTCAAAGACACCCACACAGCCCCTCCCACCAGCCAGTTTGGGAAGAATTTCCTTGGAGAGAAGTGGAAAAAAATGGTTTATTTAACAGGCAAAGCACTCCCCAGCACAAGAAATGAACAGTACTGGGTGACAAAACTCATTCACCACTCTGAAGAGATGACAAATTCCGAAAAGTCTCTCCTGGGAGTGGTCACTCCGTTATCAGTCCCCCTGGTGCTGGGAATGGCTGCTGCCCAGAGCAGACCCCAGTAGGCCATGAAGTGTGAGCTCTCAGTGTTTCCCTGGGTCCTGGTCTGGAGCAGGTTTGAACGGTTCCAAGAAAAGTGAAAGGAAAACAGTCCAGGGAAAACTTGGACTGGTTCAGCTTGCTAAACTAACTAAAAAGCAAAAGGAGTGCTGTGTTCTGCCCTGTCCGTGCCCAGAAAACAACAGTGGAGTTCTGTGTTCCAGCAGACTGTGGGGGAGAGCTGCTGATAAAGAAACTCCATGCTGCTTCTTCTCCCCACCTTCACTGTGAGAGCCAGCCTTTAAGGCACAGAATATAACATCCAGCATAAACAGAACCCCTGACTGGGTATACAAGCATGATAACGTCACCCTAGGACTCTAACAAAACAATTTTCTTGATTAAATTCCTGCAATTGCTAAAGGTTTGCTAAACATTTTCGACCCCAATATACTTATTTTGTTTGAGTGAATCTTAGTTCATCACCTGGTGTTACTCTCCAAAGAGCCTCAGCAGCTTTCTTATGCAAGAGTGGTGAATCCAGGTGTTCTGCTCTTGGATCTTAATTGCAGTAAAGTGGTGAGAGGCACTTGGAACAGTCCTTCCCACTGCGGCTCCAAGGTCTTTTCTGTAAGACACTTGACAGACACATAATCCACAGGCTGTATGTCATGCACTGGTCCATCTAGACCTCTGCTCTGAGTTCTAGCCACATGTTTTTCAATTTCTCTGAGTTGCTTCCCTAGGGCTACCATATAAGCAGTCAGTTTTTCTTCCCCAGTTTGGGTGGATATCCCTTTCTGCACACCATATGGTCTCCCATAAAGCATTCTGAAGGGGCTCAGCTTTTTAGTTCTGGGCTTATTTGGGAGTCGCAGCAATGCTAGCAGGAAGGACCGGAGCCAAGGCAAATTAACCTCCTGCCCTAGTCTCACCAACTTGGCTGCTTGACTGGGGACAGTATGGCATGTGAAATTCCCAATCTATGCCCAGAAGTTGACTGACCTGCTGTACTATTTTTAAAATAAAATGTGGTCCCCCTATCTGAGCATATTGTGGCTGGAACTCCAAAGTGTGGTATTATTTCTTGCAACAGCACCTTGGTTACCTCCCGGGCTTTGGCAGTCCTGGTAGGGAAAGCTTCTGGCCATACCTGAAAAGGTATCTGTTAGTACCAATAAATATTGATACCCCCCTTTTCTTGGTAATTCTGAAAAATCAATTTGCCACTGATGACCGGGTTCATGGCCCTTTCCAATTTGGCCCAGGTTTGGTTTAGGGGTATTCTTGGGTCAGTCTGGAGGCAAAGTTCACACTGCTGGGTTATTGAATGCAGGGTGCCCCTGTCACAGGGAATGATTGGCATCTGACTCCATTGATTCAGAATGCTGAACAATTGCTTTATTAAACTATACTATATTACATTATACTATACTATATTAAAGAGATACTTTAATACTTCCCATTCCCGTGTTTCCCCAGTTTGCAGAATACTAAAGAAAAACCTGTGACTGTCTGCCACAGCCAGGACACAGCTTCAAGTGATTGGTTAATTAATATAGACAACCATCACTAGAATCCAATTACCAAATCCTTTCAGGTAAACCATCTTAACACATTCCACATGTGCAAAACAACAGGAGCAGAGAATAGAGAAAATAATTGTTTTAAGGTTCCTTGCTGCAATTCCCAGGAAATATCCTTGGGAAGTTGTGCCTTCCTGCTCTCTATGAAGAGAGCTGTGGCTACACCGGGCCACTTGAGTAACAGTGACATATAAGTTCCTGGCAGTGATCCTTTTGATCAAATAATTATACAAGGCATCAATTCCCCAGTGTGTTTTCCAATGTTCCTCTCCTACTAATGGCCATAGTAAATGGGAGGGGATAACCAGTTTCCTTTCTGCTGTAACAGCCCATCCTTCCTGGTTATATATGTTCCATTTTGATCCTCAATTACCTTTCTATCCTTCTAATTATACACTGGCTTACCTTCTAGGGAGATTTGGCCATTGGGAATTAAGGCTCCTTCTATTGTTACCTCACCTTTTGCTGCTTCTTTTGTCTCTCTGTCTGCCAGCTCATTTCCCTATTCCAATTCTGAGCTCACTTTCTGATGTGCCTTAACGTGCATGATTGCCACCTTCTCAGGCATTTGAACTTCCAATAGTTGTATTATTTCTTGTGCATGTTTAATGTTCTTCCTTGCAAATTTAATAGATCTCTTTCTTTGCAGATAGCCCCATGGGCATGCACTGCTCCAAATGCATATCTTGAATCTGTATAAATGGTTATTTTCTTTCCTTTGTGTTATGGTGTGTTGTCATGGTGTGCCTCAGTTTCCCTGGTTTCTCCCTGAAGTTTCCTTCCTCAGGTGGTGTGTCAATCTCTCCTTTCCCCCTCCCCAACTCCTGCTGCGCAGTGTCTATCAACCCAGAAATTCCAGGGGAGGATTGAGGGATTGGCAGGTTCAAAGGATGCTCTCCACCCCTAGGGGGCCATTGGCCCATCCACATGTTCCTCTCACCTGAGACCCCCTCCCCCCATACCTGGTTGGTGGTCCTTTGTAGTGGTGTTTATTTTCAGATTGTAATATGGTTTGTTCCGTGTACCCCCCTTAGTTATAGTGGTTCTGCCCTGAGTATCTCTCTCCTCGATCGCCCCTTCCTTCTAGTCTTTCCCCTCCCAGTTACCTTGACAACCTATGTATCTTCCCCTAAACCCCTCCCTGGTGCCCTGTCCATCACTCGATAGCCCAACCTTCCCATCTAGAATCTTCTACCCAAGGCATCGAGTGATTGGTTCAGGGACCAAGGCCCCTCCCCACACTCTCTCCTATTAGCCATCCCATTATGTCAGTCACCCCCACCTGACACCCCTCTGTTTCCCCATTGGTTGTTCACCCCTCTTTAAAAACCGCTGTAAGACCTCAGTTCGAGGTCTTCGGACGACAGTTTCCCTGGATTAAGTCTGGATCGTGCTGTCACCGAAGTCCGTCTCCTGTCTTCTGTGGGTAGCAGCCCCTTCTCTTTGTCGCGGATCCTCATCCCATAAGGCGAAAGCCTTAGGCGCTCTCCTGACAGAGCCCGGGATCGGGAGAGTGCCTCTGTGCTGCTGGCGGTGCTGGCCGCAGCTAGCTGGGGTTTGTCTTTGAGGCCAGCCGCCGCTGCAGTCCTTGTGTTCCCTCCCCCTCTCCCTGGGTAAAAGGACGGGCACACCACACGCTGGGGAGTCCTTGTGGAGTCGTTACTACATTCAGAGGCCATGTGGCCCAGAATAAAAACTCTGGATTAAACTCTCCATCAGGACCAACTCCTTTCTTTACCATCGCCATAAAAGGTTTCTCCAGCACAGGGAGGCTTGAGAAGTGACCCTCTTCTACCAACAAGCCCCAGCCTGTAAGCACTGGAGCTCTGACATGCCCAGACTTGTCCCCACGTGCCCAGCTGCGACCAACTGGTAGCCAAATAGTGTCTCTGGGGTGGAACACCACAGTTGCCGCTATTTGGTTCAGCAGCAGGGACCAGACAAGCCAAAGCAAGTCCCATTCTGTAATATTGGTAAAAACCAATAGCTTTTGATAACTCTAATGCACAGGTCAGGGCAATTATTTCTGCCTTCTGTGCAGAGGTACCTGCTGATAATGGTCCGAATTTGATTAGGTCTCTTGATGCAGTAACTGCATACCCAGCATGTAATTTTCCATTGATAACATAGCTGCTTCTATCGGTGAACCAGGTTTCTGCATCATCCAAAGGAGTGTCCTTCAGGTCTGAGCAGCTGGAATAAGTGGCTTCAATAGTTGTTGGAAATCAGGACATCTCTCTGGATGCCCTGGATGGCTCAAAATCCTGGCAGGGGCTCGGAGACCCTGGCAGGAAGCCAAAGACACTTGGGAATTCGATCTTAACCCATGGAGCAAATTACCAACTTGATATGAAGAATTACAAGACACAAAAGTTTAGATAGCATAACAGTAGTTGTCAGAGGGTGAAAGGTAGAATTTTGAAGAATTTTACTATGGGGGTCTAGGAGACAAGATGGAGGGATTTGGGTATTGTCCTGTCCTTCTTTCGTCTTCTTCCTAGCCTCCATCTTCTTGGTGATGGTGGCACTTTGGGATTGGTTTAGACTAGAAGGTCACAGTCTAACATAGGTGCTAGGTATTGGAACATAGGTGTAAATATCGAATATGTAGTTTGTAGTATAAACTATACCAGGGGCGGGCAGAGTGTGCCTCAGACTGACCTGCAGAACAGACCTTGGCAGGTCAGACAGAAAATGTTTTAGATAAAATAATAAACAACCTTGAGAAGGACAGCTGAAGACTTCTGATTTCTTCTTCAACAGCTGGGTTGGGGAAAAAAGACTTTTAACACACCTTGGGATCATCTCAACCAGAGGAAATCCTGAGAAATAGTCTCCAGGCAGTCATGATGAATTGGCCCTCCTTGGTTCTCACTAAGAAAAGAGGCTGTGTTGACAATGTTAGTTACCACTATCTCTACATCATCCTGTTTTACCATGATAGCTTGATATTTCAGAAAATGTTGTGGGGAGAGACAGTGGCTGCCCTTTGTTTCCAGTACTGAGCATACTGTATGTGACACTAGCACAGTCATTTTCTGGCCCAGGGTGAACTTACAGGTGAACTTCCTGAATATTGAGTACAGCTGCGGCCACTGCTCTGAGGCAACCTGGCCATCCTTTGGCTGCTGCATCCAGCTGCTTAGAAAAATAAGCAATTCCCCTCATGTATGGGCCCACATCCTATGCCATTACTTCCAGGGCAATTCCCTATTTCTGATGAGAGAAGAGAAAGAATGGTGTGTGGGAACTCAGTAACGCAAGCGGTGGATCGACAGGTGACCATTGAAGCTGCGAAGCGACCCGTCTTGGAAAGTCTTGCATTCGGCAATGCCAACCCGGATTGTCAACGGGTCATCACTGCAATGCCAGTACGGCCATCCTTGGCAGAGATGGTGGAAGCATGCAGCAAGGTGGGAACGCCTCAGCATGTTGCGTCGATCGTGAGAGATGAATTGAGAGGAGAGTGGGAAAACCAGCTGAGAGAACACTCGGGAAAACGATCAAAAGAAGAGATGCTGGACAAAATATTTCAACAGCAGAATGAAATTCTTGCAACCATCAAAAAGAAAAACAATCCACCAAGAGGACAGTGATACAGGCCTTCAAAAACAATTCTTACAGATCTAGAAATGATGGCGCAAATCATCATCAAGGGGAGAACAAGGTTGTTGACAATGGCAGGACGAGAATTCTCAATCATTCATTTACCATTGAAAAAAGATTATTTTAAATGGGCGATGCAGAAATCAAAAGATTTAATAATTGCATTGTTAGCTTTCCCAGGAACTTGCACAATTCATTTTCCACAACACAGAGTGCTGCAGTCACAAATATGTTACAGAGCAAAGCCAAGAATAAGTGAAGAACCTTTGGACGGGATCACAGTATTCACTGATGGCTCAGGGAAGACACAAGTCAGTGATCACATGGGTGAACTCAGAGACAGGGAAATGGGACTCGGATGTGAGGATGATTCAGGGTTCTCCACAAATTGTGGAATTGGCAGCAGTCACTCGAGCATTTCAATTGTTTGAACAACCTCTCAATTTGATTACGGATTCCGCATATGTCGCGGGGGTAGTCAGACGCTTGGAAGGTTCACTCTTGAAAGAGGCCAACAATGAAGTATTGTATTCATATTTGGTGAGCATGAAAACTTTGTTAGAAAATAGGGAACATGAATATTTTATCACACACATCAGAGCTCACACAACACTTCCAGGATTTTTAGCAGAGGGGAATGCTCGAGCAGACAGGTTGACAATGCCCATTTCACAGACACTCCCAGACATTTTTGAGCAGGCAAAATTGAGTCATAGTTTTTTTCATCAGAATGCACATGCATTGATGGAATCCTTTCGTCTCACAAAAACTCAGGCGAGAGAGATCATCAATGCTTGTCCAGATTGTCAACTTGTACAGCCGCCAGCCTCAACAGGAGCGGTCAATCCACGAGGACTGGAAAGTCTTCAGCTATGGCAAACAGATGTCACGAAATATCCCTCATTTGGGAGGCTCAAAAATGTTCACGTTTCAGTTGATACATTTTCGGGAGCAGTCTTTGCTTCAGCACATGCAGGGGAAACAGCAGACCATGCTTGTCGACACTTTCTACAAGCATTTGCGTCATTGGGCGTGCCTCAAGAAATAAAAACAGATAATGGTCCAACTTATACAGGCAGGGTGCTTGACAAATTTTTGAAAAAATGGGGTGTCAGGCATACCTTTGGTATTCCATACACACCCACAGGTCAAGCAATCATTGAAAGAACACACCATACCTTAAAATCCCTTCTAGATAGACAGAGGAGGGGGGAGCCAGAGGCGACGCCACACATGAAATTAAATAAAGCATTGTATGTGTTGAATTTCCTAAATAGTTCATCTTCAGAACCCAATCCTCCAATCTTGAGACATTTCTCAAACAGTTCACAGGCAAGACTAAGGGAGAATCCTTTAGTTTTGGTCAGAAACCCAGAATCAGGACAGATAGAAGGTCCTTTCAAACTAATCACTTGGGGCAAGGGTTTCGCTTGTGTTTCCACAGAGCAAGGTCCGAAGTGGGTGTCGGCACGACACGTGAAGCCGTTTCGAACGCAAGAACAAAAGAACACAGATCCCAGAAACAGAGAGACAAGTACTCAAACGGAGGAGGAGACTCAAACTACAAGCAATAATCTAGAAGAAACAGAAGAATAAAAAACTTTGGGGGTTTTCTGAAAAACTTTGGGTGGAAAATGGTGATATTTAGTCAGAAAGGTGGGGTGATGAACTTTGCAATGTTCATGTGTTTTGTCTCATTGCCAATGGTTTTGAACAACAAAGCAAATTTACCAGTCAATCAGCCAAAAAAGAATGTTTGGGAGGTTTTAGCCCAGGCAGCAGATTTAGATAGCATTTGCCTGACGCACTCCAGACCAGGGAGGCCATTTTCAGCATGCATGATTGGATTGCCAGTGAATGAATGGCCAATTCCAGGACACACTGCAATCGAGATCTCACAGGTTGTTAAAGATCCTGTGAATGAATGGTATACTTGGACACATTCTCTTCCTGTGGCTTCTTCCGAACCTCAGGAATTGGAGATTTTCGGGTCCATGACAATGAATGTATGCATGAAATTTGAAATTTCAGGTACAGCAAAGCCAAACAAAACTATTGATGTTACTCCCAGTCATGAATTCTACAGAAATGCGTCAGCCTGGTGCAACAACACCATGGTGACAGACAAAGGGTCACTCCAAGACCCAGTGCAACTGCCAAGGGGATTCTTTTTGATTTGTGGAGACAGAATTTGGCATGGTATTCCTGCGAATGCCAAGGGAGGTCCATGCAGCATTGGAAGAATTTCAATGTTGACACCAGATTTAAAGATGCAGAGAGAACAAAAACATAAAGAAAAAAGATCTTTACAGCATTTTGATGAGAATTGTGATGACAGGGTTTACACTTGGAGCAAGGCAAGGAGAATTGCGATAGCAATTTTCTCACCTCAGGCAGCATCGGGGATTGCTTTGACTCAATTGGATCGAATGGGTTGTTGGCTGAGCAAGCATGCTCAATCAGTCTCTCTTGCACTGAGTGACATGTTGCAAGACATGAACAGTGTAAGACAGGCAACTCTGCAAAACAGAGCAGCAATCGATTATCTTTTGCTCGCTCACGGCCATGGATGCAAAGAGTTTGAAGGGATGTGCGGTATGAATCTCTCTGACCATTCCAGGTCAATTCATGAAAATATCGAAAAAATAGAAGAGAGTATGAAGAAACTTGGTGAGATCACTGGATCTTGGATTGAAGACATGGCGAAGTTTTTTGATCTTTCACCTTTGGGAAAAGAATTTTTAAAGATAGGGTTTCAAATTTTGGTAATTCTCATAGTCCTCTTGATTGTAATTCCATGCATTCTTTTGTGTGTGCAGGGTGTCATGAGTCGAGTTGTAAAGAGGGTGCTTTTGGTGCAAACAGAAGGGGGAGATGTGGGAACTCAGTACATCACTCCAGATGTCCAGACCTACTGAGACAACCCTTGGGGGGCTCGGAGGCCCTGGAATGTTGCCAAAAGTACCTGGTGGCTTGACTTTGATCCTTTTAAAGAAATGACACCTGAAAGTGAGGAGATGAGAGAATTTCATGTCTGAATGGTGAGGGGATGTTATTCACTTGTTAGAACTTAAGTTAGAACGCACTGTACTGGGGGTTTTTATGTGTTGTACAGGGGGGTCTAGAATTCTGTGCATGGATCAGGAGTCCCAAGATGGAGGAATTTGGGCGTGCCCTGTCCTTCTTCTTTCTTCTCCTTGGCATCCATGTTCAGGATGATGTTGGCATGTGTGGATTGGTTCATAGAAAGAGTACACTTGCCAACAAGGGCAGAAAGTATTGGGAAGTAAAGGTAAATATCGAATACGTAATTTTCATTATAAAAGAGACAACCGCCTCGTGGGCGGGAGAGAGTGCCTTTGGCTGTCTTGCTGATCAGACCTCGGCTGGACAGACAGAAAATCTTTGTAGATAAGAAATAATAAACTCGACTGAAGACCTAAAAGCAAGAGTCCAGACTCCTTCTTCGAGAGCGCGGCCTACCCAGAACCACTTTTTCCCGTGCTGGGGCAGAGACAAGTAACAGCCGACCCCGGCAATGGTGTACTCACGTCTGGAAGTCCTAAAGCTGTAGCTGACATGAGACCCCTTTTCAGTTGACCAAAGGCCTATGTGGCTTCCTTTTTCCACTGAAGATCTCTCCTTCCATTTGCAATGAGTGAATACAGAGGTTTCATGAGTACTCCATAGTTGTAAATCCATAGTCTGCACCATCCTGTCATGTCCAGGAAGGGTCTCAGCTCATTTATTGTTTGGGGTTTCAGGGTTTGGTATATTGATTTCTATGCGTTCTTTCCCCAAGGTCTGTTGTCCAGCACTGACCTCATAACCTAGGTAGATCACCTTTTGTTTTACTACCTGAGCCTTTTTCTTTGATACTCTATATCCCTGAAGCCCCGAAAAGTTTAGAAGGCTTACGGTCCAGGCCACAGACCCTTCTCTAGAGGTAGCTATTAGGATGTCATCTCCATACTGCAATATTTTCCCTTCTCCTGATGGAACTTCCCAGGATTCCAAATCCTTCGCAAGTTGTTATCCTTGGGGTAGGACTGTCCATGTGAGCTAAGTTTTTCGTCCACTTTTGGAATTTTGCCACTCAAATGAAAAAATTTTCTGGTTGGCTTCATGGAGAGGGAGGCAAAAGAAGGCATCCTTCAAGTCTAAAGCAGTAAATCAAGTTAGCTCTGGTGTTAAACACGTTAACAAGGTGTACGGGTTAGCCACCACAGGGTAGAGATCCTCAGTTATCTTATTAACAGCCCATAAATCCTGCACAACCCGGTATGATGCATCAGGTTTTCAGACAGGCAGGATAGGAGTGAAGTCAGATTGGCACTCCTTCAATAATGCCAGCTGTGAAAAAGTTTCAATTATCGGGCTAATTCCTTCTCTATCTTCCTTCCTCAAAGGATACAATTTCATTCTAACCAGTTGCTTTCATTCCCTAAGCTAAATTTATATTGGTGGTGCATTTTTCACCCTCCCTGGTACATTGGAGGCCCATACTCCCAGAAACACTTGATCCAGGATCTCCTCACTAATTTCATCTTTAGCTTTAATAGCTGTCAATATTAAACTCAGTGCTTCTACATATTTTTGCTCATTCAATTCCAGAGTAACCTCTCAATTTTTAAACAAAATAGTTGCCTCCAGCTTCTCCAAGAAATCTCTCCCTAGGAGTGAATCTGGGGAATTGGGCATATATAAGAGTTTATGGATGCCCCACTGTTTTCCATATTTGTATTTGAGTGGCTTGCAAAAATATGCTATTTCAGATTGGCCAGTTGCTCCCTTTACCCTAACATATTCATTCCCCCTGGCACCAAAGTTTTATTTAAAACTGCAAATGTTGCCCCTGTGTCCACTATAAGTTCCACCTCTTTTCCCTCCTTCCCCAGTTTCATTTTTATAACCAGTGGATCTCCTGGGGTAAGGTCCCCTGGTCCGCTTCAGTCGCTTTTTGTATGAGCAACCACCACCTCCCTTCCCTGGTTCCCTTTCCCATTTCTTTTTTGTTCAGGGCACTCGTTTTTCCAGTGTCCAAATTTTCTGCAATTTGAACACTGATCTTTGCCCAGCTGGGGTGGCACTCCTTGCCTAGGTGGTCCTTGTCTCCGCCTTCCTTTACCTTCCTCTTTTACTACTGCCATTAACTTTCTCATCCCTTGCTTATATCCTTCTTCTCTGTTGCTGAAAACCCTCCATGCCTCATCTAGCAAGGCCTCCAAATTCCTTCCCTCTGGTTCCTGGAGCTTCTGAAGTTTCCTCCTGATATCTCCCATAGATCGCCCTAAAAATAAATTTATTAGCTGCTGTATCCCTATCTTGGTTTCAGGATCTAATGGTGTATGGCGATGCATTGCATCTCTCAGGCAATGTAAAAACTCAGAAGTTCTGGGTGAACGATTTTGCCTATAAAAATGTGAAGTTCTATTGATGCAGAGCAGGCCCCGATGAAGGAATAATGTGCTCTCACTCCATGATTTCAGAAGGCTGAAGAAATGCTTCATTAAGCTATTCTATATTACACTGATAATACAACTATAGTAAAGAGATACTCAAGAAAACCCTGTGACTGTCTAGAGACAGCCATGACACAGCTTTGACCCAACTGGCCAATCAATCCAAACAACCATCACCTTCGGTAAACAATCTCCGTAACACATTCCACATGTGCCAAAAACAGGAGCAGCGAATAGAGATAAGAATTGTTTTCTCTTCTCTGAGTTTCTCACTGCCTTCCCCAGGAAAAATCCTGGGAGAGAGAATTATATCTCTCTCTGTTCAGAGAATGTGAATACCACAAAGTTCTAATAAAATTTGCTCTTCTGCCTTCTGAGCATGGAGTCAAATGTTGCTTTCTATCAGCCGTCCCTAACTCAATAGTGACAGAAACACCCTCAGCAAACCAGAGGTGCCACTTCGTAGAGGACCCCTGGAAATGTGTGAGCCAGGATAAAAACCCTTAATCTGTCATACATCATAGCAAAAAAAAAAAAAAAAAAAAAAAAAAAAGCCCAGAAAACAGTTTCTTCATAATTTTTAATAGATATTATTGATAAATTTATATTTTTATATGTTTATTTTGGATATTAGCTATGATTTTCTCTAGGAAGGCAACCCAGCTCAGTAGCAGTGACACCTCTTGACACATGGCGACACCTGAGGTGGGCCAGGACAGGCTCTTCTTTCCACAACCCTCCTCCCCCATCTCCAAGGTGCCATCTTTCTGCTGATATCACAATGCACCTCCCCAGTCTGCCAGTGACATCACAAGGTGGCAGCCCCCATGGTGACAACTGGGGGATGCTGGGCACTGCCTGCAGCCTCAGTCAGGGTTGGGGGGTTGTTCTGGTGGGTGTGGGAGTTTTAATGGGAGGGCCCTCAGGGACAGGCAGGGCAGGGGGCTGATCATTTGGGGAACAAATGGAGGGGTGCTGCACCATCAGCATCAGCAAGAAGCAGAGTTACTTGTTCCCCACACTCCTGTGTCTCTCCACCAAAGGTAAGGGTTTTGAGAGCCCCCCAGGGGCCAGAAGGAGGGTTGGACAGGGCTGGGGCTGCTGTGAGGGTCCCATGGGCACAGCATGTCCCCCTACCAGAGCCAGCTTCTGAGCTGTGGGAGCTCTGACCTCTCAAGTTTCTGGCTCTTATTGGAGGTCTGACAGCTCCTACTAGGCTCTCAGGAGCCAGCTGGATTTTGGGTTGTGATCTCCTTTTGGGGGTTAGATGACCACAGCCCTGGTTCTGAGGCCTTTTCACACCCCCAGTTCTGCCCCAGCCCTGCTTGGGGAGTAGAGAGAACCCAACTCCCTTGGGGAATAGAACCAGGGGCACAGTCCAGTCCAGACTCTTTGTCAGCCCCATCTGTCACTCCACAGAGCTCCTCAAAATGCCACAAGTGCAACCTGACGCCTCTTTCTGGTATTTTCCAGAGGTGGTGGCCATCTGGGATGTCGTGTCTGCCTACATTCTAGGACAGATGAAGCTGGACAAGGTTGGCTGCTGTCTTGGACTCCTGTGGTCCCTCTCCCCATGCATCATGGCAACACCCTGGGAGAACTCATCCTAGTGTACCCTGAACGGCCAGGGGTGGAGAGACCTAGCAGAGAGATACAGGATCCTGCTGGGTCTATGCAAGGATCATCCATGGGAATCTTTCCTTGAGTTGGAATGGCTTGGTTTCTTCTTTAGCTGAGGAATTTTTGTGAATATTTTGGAGAGGAAAAGTAAAAAAATGGAGAACATGGGTTTTCCCCACAGTTTTCACGTTTCCTTTTGTCAGAGACTGGATTAGAACAATGTCTTGAGACATCTTGCACTTGTAATGCCAGTGTCTGTGTCTGATGGGAGGGGCAGGCCAGGCTTTGCATAGTGAAGCAATGCTCTGTCCCGCCCCCAGCCCCTAGCTGGGCTGTCAATCATAGCCCATGGTGGAACCAGCAGTTCCGCCTGGGGCATGGGCCCACAAAGGCCCAAGGACTTAAAACAGGCAGACCACAAGGTAGCCAGCATGTGGACTGTGCCTTGTCTGGGACTCTGGGGGAACCCAGGAGCTGGTAGCTATAGGTGTGTTTTGCTGTACCTTTTCTGTCTCTGTCTCTCCTTCTAATCCTCTTTTCATGGAACCTTATTGGGTAAATGCTAAGTAATGGGATGACTGATAAGTGGTTTTATGTTGAATTTGTTAGTGTATTTATTCATTTGCCAAAATTTCCTTAGTTTTCTTTTGTGTGATTTTTCACCTCTTGAATATAGCTGGTGGGGGTTTCTCCTTTGCACCAGCTAGAGTAAAGGAACTTTGAGTTTAACCCCTGGATTTAAGGGTCTGGGATGTGACAGCTATCTCAACTGTTTTGTTTTCTTCCTGAACAGGGTGTTCTTGTCCCAGGTCTTGGGACCTTTGCTGTGGTCCCAGAGCAAATCAACAGCACAGAAGAGGTGTATGTGGTTCGAAGACCTGTGTTCCAGCTGGACATGGACATGTCCTGTCTACAGGAGCTGGTGTTCCCAACTGTGATGATCCCTGGTGAGAAGGGATCTAGCTCCACATTAGGGGGGACTGTGTGCTCTGCTCTCTGGGGGAGGGGGGAATTGCCTCCAAAGTTGGAGGACTGCTTGAATTGCCCCCAGACTGACCTGTCTTTCTGACATTTTGCCATGAATCTCACATGAAAATTTGCTCAGCTGTGGTAGTGACAATGCTCTCCTCTTTGCAGGTGACATCGTGATCATGCCACTGGATTACTGGTGGCTGTCCCAGACCAATTCCCTCTCGCCTGACGTGGTGAGGGGCTGTGTGGAGGAGACCATTCTCTTGTACTCCTTCCAGCTGAGGGACAGGCAGCGCCCTGCATTCACCTTTGAGAATATTGGCATCCTGTCCTGCCAGGACAATGTCCTGTGCATGCAATTCCACTGCAGCTGCATTGCAGCACTGGAGAGTCAGGACACCTGGGTGGCTCTGCTGCTCACGGTGAGCTCAAATCTGGGGATACTGAAGTTCTGGAGAGTACGCAGAGAAGGGCAGAGAGGCTGGGAAAGGGTCTGAAGCACAAGTCTCATGAGGAGCACCTGTGGTGGCTGAGCCTGAATAAAAGGAGGCTCAGGGAGGACCTTTTTGCTCTCTGCATCTGCATGAAAGGAGGGTGAAGCCAGGTGGGGTCAGCCTGTTCTCCCAGATAACAGAAGATGAATTCCACCAGGAGAGGTTTAGGTGGGATTTTAGGGAAAATTTCTTCATGTAAGAGGCTGTCCACCCCTGACATAGGCTGCCCAGGGCAATGGTGGACTCATCAACCATGGAGGAATGTAAGAGATATGTGGATGTAGCCATTGTTGGACTTGTTAGCCTCCAAGGGTTCTTCCAGTCTTATTGGTTCTTTGATTCCATGATGTTAACAAATGAGATTTGGGAAGAGGAGTTTGGAGAAGTGGCTCCTATAGGAGTAGGAGACCGGTCTGCTTTCTCCATGGAAATCTCCTGACAGCTCCCTGTCACTCTGCAGAGGCTAAGTATACCAGGTTCTGGTGTCAACAATGGAGTGACCACTGCTCAGGGGGTGCAGGCTGCACAGGCCCACATGTTCCCCAGGTGAGTGCATTTTCTTGATTTTCTGGTTCTTTCATTGCCTGCAGGGTGTGGGGTCTGCCATTTCTCAAGCATGTGGCATCATTTTCTTCTGGAGTTAGCCTCACTTATTCTTGTGGGTCCCTTCCGATTCAGGATATTGTCATTCTGTGATTCCAGGTTTCAGCTTACTGTGTCTGATGCTTTTTCCACCCAATATACAAAGGCTGCAGAGAAACACAGGGTCAGAACAGGTATGGAATGGGTTCCTGCTGCTCTGTCACACATGGGGTGATCACATCTGTGACCACACAACCTCATGGACTGCTCCCAAGAGCTTCCTTCTTTCTCAGGGGAGCAAGAGCATCCTGGAAAGTTTTCCCTCCTTGTGCTGCCATACCAGAGGCCAGGCACAAGGCAGCAAGAGCCAAGGTCAAAGCCACCTGCCAGGTGAAACTCTTGTGGGAATGGTTTGGAGGGATCCTTGCACCCTGGGTGAAATCCCCCTCAGACACTTGGACTGTGTAGCAACTTAGGAAGGTCCACGGGAACAGCCCTAGCTCCCGCATTCTTCTGAACACCTGTGGAGTTTTGGCCCTGAGGGAAACAGGTTCCCTATCTGCCCCACGCTCATGCTGATGACTGCTGGTATTTCTGCAGTGTGCTTACCCCATGCCCAGCCAGCTCTCCGAGGATGAGAGAGGCAGGTGGGCAGGAGTTAGCTCCTTCAGCCAGGCCTGACATCACACTCCTGGCTTCTGAGAACTGCCAGAGAGCACTGCAGGTATGTGCCAGATAGGTCAGACCTGAAGGAAGCCCCTCAAAAGCTGAGCCTAATCATGCCTGACACCTCCAGGAGGTCTGGCAGCTGTATGCAGAATGGGAACATGGGAATTCCCACTGGAGAGAACAGAAGGCAGAATGGGCAACATGGGAAGCCTGGGCTGCTGGGGAGGACCAAAAGATGCCGCAGGTAGGGGCAGAGACCCTCTGTGTCAGGTCATCCTGGCTGGTCACAGAACCCCTCTGGGACAGGGGCACAGAGGGTGGAATTGGAGGTCAGGAGGGACCACAAAGGACTGATGAGGCAAGTGACAGGTCCCTTGGAAAGAGGCTGGATGTTTCTGGAGGGCTTAGGCTGTCCCAGGGGGTTTCTGGGCACTCCTGGGCTAGTTGGGGGTGGTGCATGGGGACTTGGGGGGGACTCTTAGGACCCCAGGTGATAGGAGTCCCTGGGGACCCAGATTAAGAGAGGGGACTCAGATGGGGTTAGAGTGTCCTGGGCCTTCAAGGGGACTCTTAGGACTCAAAGAGATGGACATCCCAGGGATACAGTTTGGGGGTTGCCCAGGTGCAGGGCAGGGAATTACCTATATGTCCCACAGGGGAGAACTCTGGGGGGCAAAAGCAGCCATCAGCCATGGTGGGGTGCCAAGTCTCCTGGCTCCCACATATCCAGGGGTCCTCTGGGAAGTGGCATCTGTGTTTGCTGAGAGTGTCCCCTCCTTGGCAGGTATTCAGCATTGGAGATGCTTGGGCTCCACACCGTCCATCCCAGCCCCCACGAAAGGGGGTCACTGTGAGGTGGGGGACAGCTGGAACCCCCCTCCCCACAGAGAAAATCGCAGAGAGATTCCAGCCTGGGTCCAGGTGGGTGGATGTGGGACTGTGTGGGTGTAGGGTGGGGTGAGGGTAGAGGCAGCTGGCAGCTCTGGGATGATGATTCCCTGTTGTTGCAGACATCTTTCCCCACGAGCCATCCAGGTGCTACATGGGCTGGAGCCACATCAGACACGGAGGAACATCTTCATGTTTTTGGCTGAGAACAACCGGCGGCGGCAGGAGCAGCAAAGGCAGTTCTGCAGGTAACTCCACAGGACTGGAATTTTGTGTGTTCCTGCTGAGGCAGCTCTGGGGGACAGAAGTGGGATCTGGAGGCTGCTGTGGGCTGGACTCCCCTAGCACCCACCTGGACACCCAGCATTGGCTTCCCATGCAGGACAGAAAAGTCCTGGCTGAAGACAGAGGGACCTTGATGGCAGGACGTCCCCTTCCCAGACTTGAGAGCATGTCCTTCCCTGGCAGAGTCCTACCCCACAATACCTTGTCCTGAGTGGGGACACCTATATGCGACACCCAAGGTCTCAGCCCAACCTGGCTTTGCCTCAGCTGCACCAGGGACCTTCTCATGGTCTGGGAAATCACCAGAGGCATCTGCATGGCCACCTTGATGTGATCTGATGGCCTGAGCCAATCCTGCAGAAATTCTCTGCCTTCTGCCCGCCTGTTTGATTGGACCTCTCTCCCTCTCTCCTTCTCACCTCAGCTCCAGGTGCTGGTCCAGCACATGAAGGGCTGGGGCTGGAGCTGTGGCTGCAGCAGAGGCTGCTGGTGATGGGGCTGGGAGGCTGCTCACCTGCTGAGGTCCACCTGTGGATACAAAATAAATACCTCTGTTCCCACCTGACTGAGTGGTCTCGGCCTGGTGATGAAGCTGTGTAATGGCTGGGAGTGTGATGGGACCATGGGGATAAGGACAGGGGAGGGGGGCCTCATGGGGGAACATGGGCTCTTCAGGAGGGTGAGGAACTGGGTTTGCCTCTTTGCCTCCTGCTCAGGGTGGGACTGAGCAGCAGAATAGCCCAAGGTGGGTGCCATGCTTGCAGGTACCTGCTCTTCAGGAGGAACAGGTAGGTGAGGCTCCTTCAAAAGCCCTGGTCCTCATGGGGCACCTGTGCCAGCCCTCAAGCCCCCCCACCCTCCCTTGGTACCTGACAGGAGGAGAATCCAGATATCTGGGAGATCTCCAGAGTGCATTTCCTGGCACAGATGATATGAAACCAAGAGGGAGACATGCCTGGGGAGCAATGATCACCCATGGGACCATTGATGCCTGCTGGGATGTCACTCTCCAGCAAATTGCCACCATCCAAGTGGAGAGACTGGGGAAGACTGGAAGGAGGAGCACTGGAAAGCAGTGAGGCAAATGTGGGAGCACTGGAGAGGGCACTGGGAGCAGTGCAGGAGACAGGGAGCAATGGGAGGGGCACTGGGAGCCCTGAGGAGAACCCTGAGAACACTGGGGAGACTGTGGAGCACTGCAGAAAGCTGTCAGTGGCCTTTACCTTCCCTGGGCCCAACATCTGCCCCACCAACCCTGGGCCTGGGTATTTTCCTCCCCCAGGAAGGGAAGGCACTGTCCTTCTTCTTCATGAGCCCACCTCCCAAATTTTGATTCCACCTCCAAAATTTGAACACATCCAGGGATTGCTCCCACACAAAGGTGTGGTATTATATTTCTTTTTCTTGGGCCAGGCCTCATAAGCTCTCAAAAGAAATATAATACACCCAAGGATAGCTCAGCTATTATTTTGGGGGCATAAAATAAGCAGGATGACTTCTGCTGCAGTGTTAGAAACAAAAAGGTTTAATAAAAGGCAAAGTAACAAACAGAAAAACTTGAGCCAGGTGCAGAGGTCTGCTCCTGGTAAAAACACCTCACAAAAGCTCTTAGCTTTTTTGTTCTCTTCTTTTTCTACCTGATGGTTCAGGTGGGACTTTTTGGCTTCTATCCAATTAGCTGTCCTCAAGGTTTTGGTGAAGTCTCTGAGGTCCTATGAGGTGGCTTTTCATCTAAGTGTTGAGAGAAACTTCTGGGCTTCTTTCCTTTTTGGGGGGACAAAAGATAGTTTTGCCACTCTCTCATTAAGGGGCACACTCCTACAGTGTGGGACCAGAAAGGTCCTGGCCTTTACCTTCCCTGGGCAGAAAAGGCACCAGCACATCTCTGTGCTCTCCAGTCTGATGTGTCAGTGCCTTTGTGAGAATGAACACCTATCATGGCAGCAAGGCTTATTGCATCCCTAGAACTAAAATCACAGCAAAAAACCTCAAGGGTTTTGTTGCAATTGATTCAGACAAGACACCTGTTTCTTTGTGTGGAATAGCCCAATTTTTATTGCACACAGCTCATTTTTATATGGTATCAGAAGGCATCATGTTTGAATTTAGTTAGCCAGCAATCCAATGAAATTCAGTTCATTGGTTGGTAATGGCTAGTGTACATGTCCATCAAACTTTTTTCTTTCTAGATGTGTTTACATTCTTCACAGATTCTCATGGGATAGACTTATTTTTTAGGTGCAAAATGTTTTCTTGCAAGAATAGATTGTTATGCGAACTAATTCTCATTCTTATAATTTTTCTTAAAGAAACTTAATAGGCTAGCTTAGACTAGCAAGGACTGAACTATTTTTTACAAGGTCTTTCTTTTATACAGTTTTACCTGTATGTAACAAGGTTTGACAAACAAGGAATGATTTTTTTTTTTCCTCCATAGAATTCCAGCTTTTAATAGA
Source organism: Passer montanus (assembly GCF_014805655.1). Lineage (NCBI taxonomy): Eukaryota > Metazoa > Chordata > Aves > Passeriformes > Passeridae > Passer > Passer montanus. The sequence goes on along the minus strand of NW_024370705.1, from coordinate 5,015 downwards.
ATCCCACACCAGTTTCTGATTGGTTTTGTATGGTGCCACCTGATGTGTCTTTTCAGGGCTGGTTTGGTTCACGTTTTTTCCCCCTCCTCATCATTCACCGGTGACTAACCATGTCACTTAGCACAGTGGCAGGGCACTACAGAAACAAGGTGCAAAGCAATGCTGAGGATCCAGGATGCCCATGTCCTCCATTTTAGCATCTTTCTGGCAACAGCGGGAAATCCAAATGACAGCATCCTTTCAAATGCACTTCATCAGTCACAGGAAGCTAGGGATGACCTTGAAACTTTGAGCATGACACATTTATGCATGCAAGTTGCTCCTGGGGAGGTTCCAATTGGATGAAGAGGAAAATTTTCCACAATGAGAACACAATCAGACACTGGAATAATCACCCCAGGGAAGTAGTGGATCATGGCCGCATTTCTCTTCACAGAGAAAAGCAAAGCACAACTTCCCAAGGATATTTTCTGGGAATTGCAGCGAGGAACCTCAGAGAAAGAAAAAACAATTCTTATCTTTATTGCTGCTCCTCATGTTGTGCTCTTGTGGAATGTATTCTGGAGACTGTTTACCCAAAGTGATGGTGTTTTGTTTCCTTGGCCTATCAGGGCCAAGCATGTGTGCAGACTGTCAGTCAGCAGACAGTCACGAGATTCGGTTCAGTGGAGTTGAGTGCTTGTACAGGTTCAGTTTAGATGTAGTGTAATATAGTATAGAATAATATAGTATAATAATTAATTTCCCTTCTGATATCAATGGAGTTGGATGCATATTTTTCTCCCTTCATCGGGGTTGTCCTGTGTATCCTATAGTGGTTTCCTTAACATTGGACGCTTTTGAGATTCAGCTGGACTGGGTGCTGGGCCAGTCTTGTCTAGATTGTGCTTTTGCCAGGAAGGGTTGGTGCTGGATCCTTGAGGTCTCTTCCAAACTGGGATTCCATGAGTTTATGAACTCAAACAACATGCTCCCTATGCTCTGCTGAACCTTTTCTGATCATAACACCCAAAGGCAGCTTCTAGAGAAAAATTGAGACCTATCTTCCTAGAGTCACTGCTGTTTTTCCATCCCTCAGAGCTGACTGAACAAGGACTCATATGACCAGCTCTGCTCCTAGGAGAGCAAGTGGCACCAGCCAGTGTCAGCATGTATATCAAATGCTGCAAGACAAGGTTTATGAAGTAGGTGTCCAAGTTGTGGACTCCCCCCACCCCAACACTGTCTGGTTGCTGCCAGGCCACACAAATCTTCTGCAGAGGAAACAGGACCCTTTGTGGTCAAGTTACTCCCTCACTAAGGCCTGCAAAGATACCAGATGCTGATGGACAAGAAAAGATTCTTATGGCTGAAGAAAGCCTTTTCACAAAGTACTCTTCTGCACCCAGAAGACCCAGCTCTCACCTATAATCCAAGCACACAGTAGAGGCGGCCATTCTCCTTCACCCCTCCACACACAACTCTGGAAAAGGGCTGTTTCCTTTTGCTCACGGGCAAGAAGCTGCTTTTCTCTAACTTTGGCCAACTTTCTTTCCACCCAGAGCCTTGCATCTGATCACTAGTCTGATTAGTCACCATGCATTTCTACAGAGAGTCGTCTGGTAAGGAGTATTTGGAGGAAAGACAGAAAAAAGTAAGTGACTAGCACACAAGGTAACCCCACTCATTGTGCCCTCCTCCAATGTGTCTTGTCTTTTGGGGAATTTGGTACTGCCTTGGGGTGATTTTATGATGATGCTTTTTTCCCTAAGCGTCTGCTTTATGCCCAGAAAATGTGTGCTGCAGCTTTAATATGGATCCGGGTGTGGGGCAGAGAGCTTTGGGTTCCTGCACAGGCTCTGTTCAAGCTCTCCTCTGGGTCCTCCGGACAGGGTGGGCCGGGAGACTACATTGTTCCTTTTGTTGGATTGTTATCTGTCTCCCCCGCCCCACCCCCCTCCGCCTCCGCGTGGAGCAAAAAGGTTTTTCCCTTCTCATTGCCTAGCTTAGAGGCTGTATCGGGAATCCTCTCGGCTGCTTTTTTTTTTTTAATCTTTTTTTTTTTTTTTTCTTCGGCTGTCCGGGGAGCCGGCGGGACCGTCCCGAACCCGAGACCCCAACGTCGGCTGCTGCAAGGAGAAGACCCACACCAGAAATTCAAGAGGTTCCCAGCTGCTGTGAACTCTTTTCTCCTCCCGTCCCCATAGACAAAGAAGGGCGGTCGCCATCTTTGCCTCTGCCATGCAGTGAGATGGGGGTGTGTTGTAAAGTTCAAAATATTTCCTTTTCCTTTTCCTTTTCCTTTTTTTCCCCCACTGTGCTTTGTGGGCACCTTTTTTAAAAAAATTTCTTTTGTTAATAAAACATTTATTTTTTTTCACTTTCAACCCCAGGCATCCCTTTCTCTCATTGGCAGAAGAAAGGGGAGTTTGAAGCCTCTCTCTTTAGAGAAAAACAGTAATTTTAGAGCATTTTTCTCCCAGAATTTGTCTCCGAACTGAGACTGGTACTCACAGAAGCTCGGATTGGTGAGCATATCCGGCGGCGGGAGAGGAAGGTGAGTGAGTGTGTGTGAGTGAGACGAGGGTCGGCAGCCCGGCCCCTCGAAGCCAGTGAGGACCCCTCAGTACCGCGGTTCCGCACCCCCACGAGGGGGCCGGCTGGGAACAGGGGGAAGCGAGTGGAACTGGTGATTGAGGCGCCTCCAGAGGGGTAAAGAGGACCCCCCTCCAGGCGTGCGGAGGAAATAGCTGTGTGAGTGGCACGCACCCCAAAGGCCCTGATACAGGTCCTAACGAAGGAAGTTAGGATTTAGGATATCAGGCAGTTTGGCCCTGACGAAGGAGGTCAGGCACCCTCAGAAACCAGGGTTTCGAGGTTTGACTGTTTGAGCCTTGGCAATGGAAGCCGAGGTCTCTCTACGTCCTGACGAAGGAGGTCAGGCGAACCTCAGAGGTCAGGACCTCGAGGATGTTTTTTTGTATTTTGGTTGTATGTTGAGTCATAGCAAGGGAAGGCGAAGGTCTCAACAAAGTCCTGACGAAAAGGGTCAGTGAAATTGGAGTTTTGGCAGGAGGTCGAGACCTCTTAAATAAGATATATTTCCTTTAGAGAAAAAAAGACATCTTCTTTGTGATTTGTTTAGAGGAAGAAAAATATGGGAGGGTGCGGTAGTAAGAAAAGTGGCCAAAGATTGAAGAATATACCTCCCCACAGTCCCCTAGGTGAACTATTAGAGAAATGGGACTCTATAGAAGGCACAGAAAGATTAGATAAAGTTAAGATGATATATTACTGTTCAGAAGTGTGGCCAGAATTAGAGGTGCAAGGAGGATGGCCATGGTGTGGGACGAAAGACAAGTGGATGTGTCAGCAGCTGAGTAACTATCTGACGGCCCGAGAAAATAGAGAAGAAGAAAAAGCAAAGGCCAAAGCTAGGATCATGGTTGCTATAGCCAGAGAAAGTGTGGGAGCAAACAACTCTTTCCTACAGCACGAGGCCACAAAAGAGTGGGGGGGTCCACCACCAGGAGCAGGCAAGGATAGGCCAGTACTGTCAGGGACAGGAGGCATGGAGAGGCCTCGAGTCCCTTTGAGTGAAAGCTGCTGCTATTACTGTGGAGCAACTGGACCCCCCCCCCAGACTGTTTAGCCTAAAGTTGTGAAACCTTTGCTAGCTGATCAAGATAGCAAAGGAAGCAGCTTTAAGACCAGAAGATCTGGTAAAAGTTTTTTTAAGCAGAAACCACCCGAGTAGGGAAAAAGAAAAAAACCCCTTTCAGGTACTCCTCATCACTAATTCGGCCATGCGAACCAGAGAAAAAGGTTGGACCCACATCATGAGAATTAAAGGACCAGTCTCACCCTCGAGCATTGGACAAGATTAGTCAGTGTCTCCCTCCAGCATGAGAGAGAGGAGCGGGCCCGCCCCACAGCGCCCCCTGCCGGCGCGGGGGAGCGCCGCAGCCGCCCAGGCCGGAGCCAGCAGCGCCCCTGGAGGCCGCGCCCGGAACTGCACAGAGGGGAAATGGCCGGCGGCCGAGAGAAAGCTGGGCCTGAGTCTCTGCGGCTGCTCGTGGCTAATGCCACAGCTGCTGTTGTTGGCCTTGCTGCACATACTCGTCAAGAGCTGCTGCTCCTTCTCCCATAGCTTTGTTGAAAGCCCCTTAATTTCAAAGTTAAAATAATTCTGAGGGAAGGGGGTGATTAGTCTCCATTCCAAGGGCTGCTCCTGCCTTCCTTGGCAGACACTTGTCTTTCAGACCAAGACAAGGTGAAAGCTCTGGTGGAGACACAAAAAGTGTTTCAAGAAGTGCTCCAAAAGGACAGGAACCACACAGTCCTCCTCATGCCCTTGCTAAGAAGCAACTCTGGGCACTGAGGAACTCTTAGGGACAATGAACACCTCCAAAACTGCACGCACACACCCCTCAGCGTTCTCCATCCAAACCAGACCAATGTTACTTGACACCTCTGCAGAGCTGTGCACGCAGGACATCCTCTCCATTTCCACAGCATTTTAATCCACAGCAACTATCAAGAATTGGCAAATTTCCCAGACTCACTTGGTTTCTCCCAGAGTGATCCTCGCTGCCACACTGTCTTTACTTTCCCGTAGGCAAGAACATCAGTCATCTGCTGTTCCTGCTGCTCTTAGAAGCAGATGCAAAGGGAATGTGGCAGAGAGCTTGAAGGTAAAGTGCTCCAGGTCCTCTGAAGCTGCTGGGAGTTTCTCTGTTGGAGTCAGAAGACTTCCCAAGGCAAAACTAAGAAGACGGAAGCTGAGCTTTAACGTGTAAGTTCCCGTCATGTTCTAGTTATGTAGAAACGCAAAATTCAGCCAAAGAAAAAACACAGTGGGAAAGAGGGCTGGGAGTGTCACTATTGTCCAGTGACAAAGGGTTCATTTGGCTTATGTGGTGGTTTTATATGGGAAGCACTCAAGGAAGTGACTTTTCTAGGAGAAGCTGCTAGCATTTTCCTCCATGTCTGATAAATAAGACCAATCTGCAATTAGCTTTGGGAGTTGACAATCT
>NW_024370704.1:0-685 GCF_014805655.1 Passer montanus | reverse complement strand
GGGCGCGGGGGGCCCCCGGGGCCTGGGGAGGGGGCTCAGCCCTGCCCTGTGCCCCCCTCCCCCAGAGGAAGCTCGGCCTCTACAGCTTCGACTTCCGCAGCTGGCCCGTGGACTTCCGCTGGGACAGCGCCGGCCCCGCCTGGTCTGGGGGGGCAAAAACACCCCAAAGACCCCAAAAACCCTTTTGGGAACCCCAAAAACCCCAAAAACACCCCTGGGACCCCAAAAAACCCCCCAAAAACCCCCTGGACTTCCGCTGGGACAGCGCCGGCCCCGCCTGGTCTGGGGGGAAAAAACACCCCAAAGACCCCAAAAAACACCCCTGGGAACCCCAAAAACCCCAAAAAACATCCCTGGGATAGCCAAAAACCCCTTGGGAACCCCCAAAAACCCCCTGGACTTCCGCTGGGACAGCGCCGGCCCCGCCTGGTCTGGGGGGGGAAAAACACCCCAAAGACCCCAAAAACCCCAAAAACACCCCTGGGAACCCCAAAAACCCCAAAAAACATTCCTGGGAACCCCAAAAACCCCTTTGGGAACCCCAAAAACCCCAAAAAACACCCCTGGGAACCCCAAAAACCCCCTGGGAACCCCCTGAGATACCCAAAAACCCCTGAGAAACCCCAAAAATCTCATTGGGATACCCAAAAACCCCCCTGGGAACCCCCTGACCCCTCCCCAGCCC
>NW_024370703.1:0-686 GCF_014805655.1 Passer montanus | reverse complement strand
CCTGACCCAAATTGGGAGGGGCCTTGAGGGGGTTTGGAACCCCCCCCAAATTAGGGGAGGGGTCCTTGGGGCATTCATATGGGGGGGGTTTGGGACCCCCGACTCAAATTTAGGGGAGTTTGGGGGAATTGGAGACCCCCTACCCAAATTTAGAGGGGTTTGGGACCCCCAACCAAAAGATGGGGGGGCTTTCGGACCCCCGACCCATATTTGGGGTGGTTTGGGGGAAATTAGAGACCCCTTACCCAAATTTAGGGGGGTTTTGGGCCCCCCCACTCAAGTCGGGGGGGGGTCTGGGGGAATTAGAGACCCCCCTACCCAAATTAAGGGGGGCCTTTGGGGGGATTTGGGACCGCTGACCCAGTTTTGGGAGGGTTTGGGGGAATTAGAGACCCCCTACCCAAGTTTAGGGGGGTTTTGGACCCCTGACTCAAATTTGGGGGGCTTTTGGGGGGGTTTTGGACCCCCCCCACTCAAATTTAGGGGGATTTTGGGGGAGTTGGAGACCCCCACCCAAATTTAGGGGGTTTGGGACCCCCACTCAAATGGGGGGGGGTTTGGGACCCCTGACCCAAATTTGGGGGGGTTTGGGGGGAATTAGAGACCCCCAACTCTAATTTAGGGGGCTTTGGGACCCCCGACCCAAATTGGGGGGATTTTGGGGGGGTTTGGGACCCCTGACTCAG
>NW_024370702.1:0-686 GCF_014805655.1 Passer montanus | reverse complement strand
CAGGGACAGGGACAGGGACAGGGGCAGTGCGAGGGGACAGTGAGGGACAGGGGACTCTGGGAGGGACAGAGACACCAGGATGGGCAGGGACATCACAATGGGACAGGGAAGGACAGGGAGTGAGAGGAACAGGAACACTGGGATGGGGACAGGGGACACTGGGAGGGACAGGGACAGGGAGGGGACAGGGACACCAGAATGGGGACAGTGAGGGGACAAAGGGACACCGGGATGGGACACGGAGAGGACACAAGGACACAAAGAACAGGGAAACACAGACAACAGGGGTCACCGCAGGACCGCCACGGAAATGGGGACCCCTGAAGATTTGGGGTTCTCTCCTGCAGGGGTTGGGTCCCCTCCTGCACATTTGGGGTCCCCCAGCAGATTTAGAATTCACAGATTCGGGGTCCCCCCGGGTCCCCCCCGGGTTCGGGGTCCCCTCACAGATTCCATGTCCCCCTCACAGATTTGGGGTTCCAGTCACAGATTCGGGGTCCCCCTCACAGATTTGGGTCCCCCTCACAGATTTGGGGTCCCCCCCAGGTTCGGGGTGCCCTCACCCTGCCCACAGGAACTCCTCGTCCACGATGCTCTTGAGGGTGACGCAGACGCGCGGCGGAAGCTTCCGGAACAGGCGGGGGGAGAGCTGCCCGCTGAGCTGGGGGGCACGGGGTGGGGGGGGG
>NW_024370701.1:0-686 GCF_014805655.1 Passer montanus | reverse complement strand
TACAACATGATCACTGTTTTGAAAATGTGCTATATACACAAACAGCAGTAGCTATGAAAAAGTTATAAGTATAATTTTGGGTCTTCAGTCTCAAATCTGAATCACATAATCCTGGGTGCCTGGATTCTTCCAGCCTTTTGCAACTTCCCTTGTACAGGTAAAATAGCAGAACATATTTTATACAACTGTTAACATCACACATTTCAACATCAGCAGGTGAGGCAAGAAGCCAAAATATGAATCAGAACCACAGTAGGCACATAGCAAAAGCATGGCCAGAACTTTTCAAGGTTTGTTTTAAAAAAAATAAAAAATAAAAATAAAAATAATAAAAAAAAATTAAAAAAAATAAGTAGGCTATTGTACTAGGAATATTGTACTGTTCCAAGTTTCTGTATTTAAGCTCTATTTTTGGAAGTGCAAGGAACAGACTCATGTAGACTTACACATACATAACATAACAACCCCAAAAAGCCCAGAAGCCAGCACAAATAAAGATCCTTCATCCTTCCACACACGGACATCAGAAGGACTTGGCATCAACTGTTACCAAAAAGTTCAGCTCAGAATGCCCACTTCTTAACAGACATACAGGTCAGTTGGTTTTGCAGTTTTCTGGTTTGTTTTGGTGGAGTTCATTTTTCTTTTTCTTAAGGCAAGGAGCACTTCAGCACAAACACAGATGT
>NW_024370700.1:0-686 GCF_014805655.1 Passer montanus | reverse complement strand
CCTTCCACACTAATAAAACACATTCCTTTTGGGCCGTAGGAAAGTTGCTAATTGTCTGCAGTCTCAACTATAAGCCTGCAAAAAACCACTCTGTTCTAGTACACCAGTGGAGGTCCAGCACTTGCTGCCATCACGCTGCAAAACAGAAGACTTTGCCCATCTACACCAAGTGTACTGTCCTGCTAGACGTGTGCAGCATGGAAAAAAATCACCTGCCACAGGTGATGGGGAAAGACTTGTGGGTCAGGCCCAGATTAGAAGGTTGTGCCCCTTAGAGAGGACTAAGAGAAACCCCAAGAAACATCCTGTGGAGTGTTTTTTACCCTTCACAAGGCATATACCCCCAATGGTTTCCTAATGTTGGAGTTTATTGTAGCTTCTCCCATTAAATTGATTCTGAATGTTAATGATTTTACTTATTTCAGCCCCCAAGCAGGTGTTTCTATCCTCAGCTTTGTGCCTATTGAACATCTGGCTGGGTCTCTTGTGGTTTCTCAGCCAAGCTTGAGAAATTGGAGGGGTACACCAACATTCCAGTGTTGACTTGTAAATCTCAGATACTTTATTCCTTCAACAACACTGGCCAAACTCATTATGCACATGATTTTGGACATGGAAAATACCTGACTTCACTGTTTTTCTTGACATGGAAATTCAGAATGGTTCTTCCACCTTTGCCTCCAGGA
>NW_024370699.1:0-686 GCF_014805655.1 Passer montanus | reverse complement strand
GGAGGGTCTGCTCTGAAAGGGCAGCACCTAATTGAGCTGAGCAGTTCTGCGTGGCCAGGAGGAGATGCCTGAACAGGTTGAGAGGAGGTGAAAAGAACGAGCTCCTGGTGCAGAATGGGCTAGCAGAGCCCACAGAGAGACAGAAGCAGAGCAGCCCTGTCTGCAGGCAGTGTGTGCCCTCCCCTGAGAAGATTGTGTCCCTCAGCAGCAATACACCCCTGGTGATGTGTTTCTGGGGTGATAAACTCAGGCAGCTCCCAGAAAGGTTCAGCTGGCAGAGGAAAAGCTGGGAACAAGGGCAGGGAGAGGGAGGACTTTGGTATTTTGGCTGTGAGAGCAGCTCAGCCACCATAAGTGACCTCTTCCAGCTCCCAGCTGAGCCCTGGCAGCGCTGGCTGCCCTCCCTGGGTGTTCCCCCAAGGAGCAGCTTCCATCTCAGTTATAAAATAACCCAGACTGAGCCCTGCTCTTGTGTCCATCTCCCCCAGGAACACAATCACCTGCCCTTCAGCCTCTGCCTTTCCACTCCCTCTGATTATTTTTCTTGCTCCAGGCTGGTGTGGCAGCGAGGGCTCCCCCAGAGGAGCAGGAAAGCAGAGGGAATTCTCCAGAAGCTGCTCCCAACTTCTGTGTCCACTAAACCCCTCATGCCTTAAGTTTTGGCTTTCATATATTTCAGATTCTCT
>NW_024370698.1:0-686 GCF_014805655.1 Passer montanus | reverse complement strand
GGGGGATTTTGAAGAGAATTTTTGGGGATATTTTTAATCTTTTTGGGATTTTTGGGGGGAGTTTTGATAATTTTTGGAATTTGGGAAATTTTGGGAATATTACAAAAAATTGTATTGTTAGGGATTTTAATGGGATTTTTTTGGGATTTTTTGGGAATTTTACAGGGAATTTTTGAGATTGTTTTTGGGGAATTTTTTAAGAATTTTTGGGAATTTGGGAATTAAAAAATTTCCTTTTTTTGTAGGGATTTTTAAGGGAATTTTTGCTGTTTTTTATTTTTTGGGATTTTTTGGGAGGAATTTTTTTGGGGGAATTTTTGGGAAATTTGGGAAATTAAAAAAATTCTGGGTTTTTTTTAGGGATTTTTATGGAATTTTTTGGGGTTCTTTTTGATTTTTAAGGGAATTTTTGGGGGATTTTTTTTATTTTTTGGGACTTTTTTGGGATCTTTTGGGGAATTTTTTGGGGATTTTATTTTTGGGATTATTTTGAGTTTTTGGGGATTATTTTGATTTTTTGGGGGATTTTTCAGGGATTTTTTTGGGGTTTATTTTGAACTTTTGGGGATTTTGGTTTTGGGATTATTTTGAATTTTGGGGATTTTATTTTTGGGAATATTTGGAATTTTTGGGGGGATTATTTTGAATTTTTGGGGAATTTTTTGGGATTATTTTGAATTTTTGGG
>NW_024370697.1:0-686 GCF_014805655.1 Passer montanus | reverse complement strand
GCATCTGCAGAAATGTTATTAGCAGTGGTAGAGATATCATCATCCCACTTTACCCAGAATTTTTAAGGCCACACTTGAAGTACTCCATTTTTGGCACCTGAAATTTAAAAGAAGATATTGACAGACTGAGGAAAGTTCAATGGAGTGTCACCATGAAGATCAAAGGAGCTGGAAAACCAACCCTAAGAGGAACCAACTGAAGAAGCTAGGTCTTTTGTCCCTGGAAAGAGAAGTCTTGTGGGAACCTCATAATACTATCCTTGTACTTAAAGGCCAGTTAGACACAGAGGGATGTCTCTCTTCAGGACAGAAGCCACATGAAAAATCTATGCCCAGTGGGTACAAGTTGCAGACCAAGACCGATAATGTTGATACAAGAAAAAAATTTTGCAGTGAGAACAGGCACTGTTCCCCAGAGACATGGTAGAGGCCCCATCACTGGAGTTTTACAAGATGTGATTAACAGGATGCTAGATAATCTCATCTAGGCTGAGGAAATGTCATATAATTATGTCCAAAATTTCACTATGAATATCCTGAAAAGCAATACTTACAAGTGTGAGAAACAGAAAACACTTGTATTGTTAACATTTTTGTGTGAAATTTACCTTAAAATAAAAGTTATTTGTATTATATATTTGTTTTATGTTATTTTTCATATTTGAAATTTGATCATGTTTATTCAT
>NW_024370696.1:0-687 GCF_014805655.1 Passer montanus | reverse complement strand
AAATTCTCCCCAAATCTCCCCAAAATTCCTTCCCAGCCTCCCCAAATTATCCAAAATTTATAAAACGCCCCAAAATGCCCTGAAATCCTCTCAAATCCCCCCAAATTCTCCCAAAAATCCCTCAAAATCTCCCCCCAAAATACCAAAATCTCCCCTAAATCTGCCAAAATTCCCCCAAATTTCTCCAAAATTCCCCCAAATCCCTTCAAATCCACCCCAAACTCCCCCCAAAATTCCAAAATTCTCCCCAAAATCACCTCAAAATTCCCCAGATTCCCCCAAACCTCCCCAATTCCCCCCAAAATTCCCTGAAATGCCCCAAAATTCCCCAAATTTGCCCCAAATCCTCCAAAATGCCAAAAAATTCCCCAAATTTTCCCCAAGTTTCCCTCAAAAATTCCCAAAATCCCCCCAAACCCTCCCAAATCTCCCCCAAATTCCCAAAAATCCCCCCTAAAATCCCCAAAATTCCCAAAAATCCATCCAAAATTTCGCCAAAATTCCCAATTTTCCCCAAATTTCCCCCAAAATTTTCCAAAATCCCCTCAAAATTCCCAAAACCCCCCCCAATTCCACTCAAAATTCCCAATTTTCCCCCAAAATTCCACCCAGATTTCCCCAAATTCCCCCCACATTCCCCCAATTTCTCCCAAAATTTCCCCAAAATCCCCCCCAAAAAACCCCAAA
>NW_024370695.1:0-687 GCF_014805655.1 Passer montanus | reverse complement strand
GGTGCATTCTTGAAAATGCTGAAGACAAGATGAAAATAGGGTTATTATGAAATGTTTTTGTCTCTTAAACTTCAGCAACTGCAGTAATTAAGCAGCACCAATGAATGCATTTTCAAGGCAGGTGCAGCACTGGTATAATGCTAACAGAGACAGTGTACTAGTGATGTACAAACAGCTCTTCTCACCTCTGCTGCTAACTCCTCATACTGCTCTAGCTCCATGTTTTCCTCCTCCTCTCTCCATGTTTCTCTTACTCTTGTTTCTTTCTCTTTCTTCAAACAAGGCCAATGCACATTCTTTTTACTAGCACTGATAGGGAAGGGAACAAAGGCTGAATCTGCCTGGCAAATTTGCATGCCAAATTCATAAGACTGTCAGGCTTCTCTCATTCCCAGAAGTATTTGTTCTTAAAAACACTTGTAACAGGAATGACATTGTAAACAAGACAAGTATCCCTAATGAGTAACTGAAGTTTTTTTAATGTATATAGGAATATACATCAGCATTTAGTCAATTGTTTTCTTAACCTGGTTATGGCATTGCACTCCTTGCAACAATAAGCATTACATTTGTCTTTTATGGAAAAGAAAAAGGGAGGTAAGGAATGTGCAGTCAATCGGGAGGACTGTAACTGGGCCATGGATTCAAGGCAGGATGCCTTGAAAACCCTCTTTCAGATTTGTTTTT
>NW_024370694.1:14719-17435 GCF_014805655.1 Passer montanus | reverse complement strand
CCCCAGGAACCCCCTGAACCCCAAAAAGGGACACAGAACCCCAAAAAGGGACCTCAATACCCCCCCTGACCCCCAAAAAGGGACCCCAGGAGCCCCTGAACCCCAAAAAGGGACCCCAGGACCCCAAAAAGGGACCCAAGGACCCCAAAAAGTGACACAGGACCCCAAAAATGGACCCCAGGAACCCCCTGATCCCCAAAACTGGACCCCAGGACCCCAAAAAGGGACCCCAGGACCACTCCTGAATCCCAAAAAGGGACTCAGAGTACCCCAAAAAGGGACCCGCGGACCCCAAAAAGGGACCCCAGGAACCCCCTGAACCCCAAAAAGGAACCCCAGGACCCATTTTCGGGTCCCCCGTCCCCAATTTCAGGATCCCCTCTCCAATTTTGGGGTCCCCCTCCCCAGTTTCGGTGCCAACCCCAAAATCCATCAGGGGAACCCAAAACCCGTCAGGGGAACCCAAAACCCGTCAGGGGGACCCCAAAATCCATCAGGGGAACCCCAAAAACCTCAAATCCATCAGGGGAACCCCAAAATCCATCAGGGACCCCAAAACCCCAAAATCCTTCAGGGGGAACCCAAAAATCCATCAGGGGACCCCCAAAAACCCCAAAATCCATCAGGGGAACCCAAACCCGTCAGGGAACCCCAAAAACCCCAAATCCATCAGGGGAACCCCAAAAGCCCCAAATCCATCAGGGGAAATCCCAACAATCCATCAGGGACCCCAAAACCCCAAAATCCATCAGGGGAACCCAAACCCGTCAGGGAACCCCAAAAACCCCAAATCCATCAGGGGAACCCCAAAAACCCCAAAATCCATCCGGGGAACCCCAAAAACCCTCCTCAGGGGACACCCAGCCCCCCCAAACCACCCCCAAACGCCCCTCAGGGGGGTCCCAGCCCCCCCAAAACCACCCCAAAAATACCCCAAACCCCCTCAGGGGGGTCCCAGCCCCCCAATTCCCACCCCAAAATCCTCAATTCCTGCCCCAAAATTCTCTTCCTGTCCCAAAATTCCACTCCAAATATCCCCAAATCCCACCTCAGTCCCCATTTTTACCCAAAAATCCTCAATTTCTCCCCAAAATCCTCAATTCCCACCCCCAAATCCTCAATTCCCACCCCAAAATCCTCAATTCCTGTCCCAAAATTCTCCTCCCTGTATTAAAACCCCACCCCAAATATCCCAAATCCCACCCCAAATCCCACCCCATTCCCTACTTTTACCCCAAAATTCTGAATTTCTACCCAAAAATCTTCAATTCCCGCCCCAAAATCCTCAATTCCTGACCAAAATCTTCAATTCCCACCCCAAAATCCTCAATTCCTACCCAAAATCTTCAATTCCCACCCCAAAAAATTCTCAATTTCCGCTCCAAAATCCTCAATTCCTGCCCCAAAATTCTCTTCCCTGTCCTAAACTCCCCCCAAATATCCCCAATCCTGGCCCAGTTCCCACTTTTACCCCAAAATTCTGAATTTCTGCCCAAAATCTTCAATTCCCACCCCAAAATTCTCCTCCCCGTCCTAAAACCCCACCCCAAATATCCCAAATCCCACCCCAAATCCCACCTCAGTCCCCATTTTTACTCCAAATTCTCAATTTCTACCCCAAAATCTTCAATTCCCACCTCAAAACCCTCCATTCCTACCCAAAATTTTCAATTCCTGTCCCAAAATCCTCAATTCCCACCCCAAAATCCAAATCCTAAAATTCTTCTCCTTCTCCTAAACACCCCCAAATATCCCAAATCCCACCTCAGTCCCCATTTTGACCCCAAAATTCTCAATTCCCACCCCAAACCCCTCAATTCCTGCCAAAAAATCCTCAATTTCCACCCCAAAATCCTCAATTCCCGCCCCAAAATTCTCTTCTCTGTCCTAAACCCCACCCCAAAAATCCCCAATCCTGCCCCAAATCCCACCTCAGTCCCCATTTTTACCCTAAAATCCTCAATTTCTCCCCAAAATCCTCAATTCCCAATCCCAAAATTCTCCTCCCTCTCCTAAAACCCCACCCCAAATATCCCAAATCCTGGCCCAATCCCCATTTTTACCCCAAAATCCTCAACTTCTCCCCAAAATCTTCAATTCCCAATCCCAAAATTCTCCTCCCTGTCCTAAACCCCAATTTTTTTTCCCCAAATCCTTCATTTCTCCCTCAAAACCCCACCCCAAATGACCCTTTCACTCCAATTCCCACCCCAAATCCCCCTTTCCCACCCCAAATCCCCTCCTCTGACCCCAAATCCCATCTCCGGATCCCAAATGTGCCTTTTTTTAGCCCAAACCCTTTCCCTGTACCCAAAATCCTCCTTTTCTCACCCAAATCCCCTCCCCGCACCCCAAATCCTCCTTTTCTTTCCCCAAATCCTTCCCAGAACCCCAAAATTCCCAATCCCACCCCAAATCTTCCTTTTCTTCCCCCAAATCCCTCATCCCACCCCAAATCCTCCTTTTCTTCCCCCAAACCCTCTCTAGAACCCCAAATCCTGCTTTTCTTCCCCCAAATCCCTTCCAGAACCCCAAAATTCCCGATCCCACCCCAAATTCCCTCTCCACACCCCAAATCTTCTTTTTCTTCCCCCAAACCCCCTCAATCTGCCCCAAACCCCCTCAATCTGCCCCAAATCCCCTCAATCTGCCCCAAATCCCCTCGATCTCCCCCCAACCCCCTCAAACACCCCAAATCCCCCGCAAACCCCATGAA
>NW_024370694.1:3990-14667 GCF_014805655.1 Passer montanus | reverse complement strand
CCCGATCCCCCCGACCCCCGCCCGGGCCCCGCCGCCATTTTACCGCGGCTCCTCCGCTCCCTCCGCTGGGGGGCGGCGCCGCGCGGGGCACGACGGGTAGCGCCGCCTACCGGGTGGGAGGACCCGCGCCGCGCGGCGTTGCCAGGCGACGCCGCCAGCGTGGCCACGCCCCCCTCAGGGGAACCACGCCCACAGAGGGAACCACTCCCAATCACAGCCGCCCCTCCCTCCTCTAAACCACGCCCTCATATTGGCCGCGCCCCCTCCCAGTCCTTATTGGGAAGCGGCGCTGGCGCACGGGGGCGGGGTTTGCATACATTAAACAGGCCACGCCCCCGGGAAGCGGGGGTGTATTGTGCGCTTCGGGAGGGGGTTTCGGGGGGTCCTGAGGGGATTTTGGGGGTTCCGAGGGGATTTTCGGGGGTTATTAAGGGGATTTTGGGGGTTTGGGAGGTTCCAAGAGGATTTTGGGGGATCCTCGGTGCGTTTTGGGAGGACTCGAGAGAATTTTGGGGGGTCACGAGGGGATTTTGGGGTGTCCTTTTTGCGTTTGGGGAGGTCCCGAGAGAATTTTGGGGGGTCCCGAGGGGATTTTAGGGTGTCCTAGGTGCGGTTTTGGAGGTCCTGAGGGGATTTTGGGGGGGTCTCGGATGCGTTTGGGAGGTTCCATGGGGATTTTGGGGGGTCTTGAGTGCGGTTTTCGAGGTTCTGAGGGGATTTTGGGAGGTTCTGAGGGGATTTTGGGGGGTCCCGAGAGGATTTTGGGGGGTCCTTGTGCATTTTGGGGTGTCCCGAGGAGATTTTGGGGGGTCCCCGGTGTGTTTTGGGAGGTCCCGAGAGAATCTTGGGGGGTCCCGAGGGGATTTTGGGGGGTCCCAAGTGCGGTTTGGGAGGTCCCAAGAGGATTTTGGGGGGTCCTCGGAGGTCCTGAGAGGATTTTGGGGGGTCCTGAGTGCGTTTTGGGAGGTCTTGAGGGGATTTTTGGGGGGTCCCGAGCGTGGTTTGGGAAGTCCCGAGATGATTTTGGGGGGTCCTGGTGGGATTTCGGGGGTCCCCGGTGTGTTCTGGAGGGTTCCAAAATAATTTTGGGGCGTCCCAAGGGGATTTTTGGGGGGGTCCTGAGTGGTTTTGGGAGGTCCTGAGGGATTTGGGGTGTCCTAGATGCGGTTTTGGAGGTTCCGAGGGGATTTTGGGGGGTTCTGAGGGGATTTTGGGGAGTCCTTGGTGCATTTTGGGAGGTTCCAAGGGGATTTTGGGGGGTGCTGAGTGTGTTTTGGGGGTCCTGGCTGCGTTTTGGGAGGTCCTAAGGGGATTTTTGGGGGTCCCGGGTGTGTCACGATATATGGTAAAAAAAGGGGGGACCCCCAATTCTCACTCTAAACCCCCAATTTTCCCCTGGGGGATGTCCCAGCCTCGCCTTTCCCCAGCCCAAAATTCCCTTTTCTGCCCCAATCCCTCTCTTTTTCCCCCTCAATCCAAATTTTCCACCTTGAGGAGCTCCTTTTGAACCCGAAGCCCCCAGATTCCCCCCCTGCACCCCAAATTTCCCCTTCTCAACCCAAAAACCCCCCATTCCCACCCCAAATCCCTCCCAATACCCACACGGCCAAATCCCCAAATCCCTCCCAATGCCCTCCCCATCCACCGAATCCCCCCAAATCCTGCTGTTTCTGCCCCAAATCACCCCACACCCCGTTTTTTCCTTCTCCCCACCACAACCTCCCCCTCAGAACGCCTCAAACCCCCTCAGACTCCCCAAAAACCCCAATCCCCCCTGACCCCCACCCAGGCCCTGCCGCCATCTGACCGCGCCTTCCTGCTTGCATTGAAATCCCTTTCCAAGAATAAAACTCACCATTTTCCATCTCCCCGTTGTAATTTTTTTTCCTCCCATGGGTTCTCGGTGAAGAGGTGGGACCAAAGGTGGTAGGAATGTTTCATGGCTTGGGATTCTCCTGGTCAGGCTCAGATTTTTCCTCAGCGCTTCAACCCCACAGTCTCAAATGTCTTGTTCCAAAAATCAATTTATTCACGGTGCACTAACATGGAAATGTTTTGAGCTGCTGCATCCAAGCAGGACCCTGACCATGGGACCCTTGGGTTCATGTCATTTGTCTCGCAATTTTCCCTTTTCTTCTCATGTTTTCTGATCTTTTCTCCCCTCACGTTTCCCGCCCTTTTCTCCCCTCACATTTCCCGCCCTTTTCTCCTCTCACATTTCCTGACATTTTTTCCTCTCGCTTTTCCCACCCTTTTTTCCCCTCACATTCCCATTTTTTGCCTCATATTTTCCGCCTTTTTCCCCCTCATGTTTCACGCCGTTCTCCCCTCATGTTTCCCGCACTTTTTGTCCCCTTGCATCACCTGGGCCCCTCTCTCTTGGCAGCACCATCGGGGCGGCGCTGGAGACCAGGAAGGTTTTACTACTCTGCTTCAACAGCGTCTTTTTCCTTCGTCCACACTGGGAAATGCCAAGCCTGGAAGCAGCCCTCTACACTCGGGTAAGTGCTGGCAGAGCTGCAGGAGCCTCCAGTCCCTCTGGGCTGCTCCTGGCCACCCCATGCTGCTTCAGGAATAAAGATCCGGGGCAGGTCGTGGTCCCACTTCACCGTCTCACCCTCATTTCTCTGCCCCCAGCCTGTTCCCATGTCCCTGCCCTCACGCTGGGAGCTCAGATCAGTCTCCTGGGCATGGGAGGGACAGCAGAATCAGAGCAGAATCTGTCATCCTTGCAGGCCCTGCACGCCATGGACACCATGCTGGAGGTGATGGTGCTCAGCTCTCCTGGCTGCGCGAGCTGCGAGGTGCTGCAGGACACCTTGGAGGTCTGGCCTGTGCACAGAGTGGGAAGATGGAAGGGGAAGGAGCTCAGGGTTGTGCCCAGTTGTGTCCAGGACCCTCCCTGCAGGCTTGGCTTGAGGGCAGAGGAAGCCTGGAGGGATGGTGCAGGTGTTGATTCAGGAGGGGAGCCATGCTGCTGCTGCTGCTGTGGGGTTGGTGTCTGCTTGTGGGGCTCACCTGCAGCTCCTCTCTCCCCAGGTTCACCTGGAGTACCTGTTCTGCAACACAGCAGCAGTGCAGGAGAGGGTCATGGGCAGGATTAGGCTGCTCAGCCATTTGCTGGCCGAGCAGGTAAGGACCAGCCATGCTCCAAGCCAGGCCATCCCTGTGCCCTGGGACAGCCCCAAAGCGCCTTCAGACCTCAGCTCAACCCTTTAAATCTTCTTTCTTCCTCCCCCAGGCTGATGAAGATGAGGACAGTGGTGCTGCAAGCGGGCAGATGCAGATCCCAGTCCTGGGGAAGCTGCTGGGCCATCTGTTTTTCAAGTTGTTCAGGCCAGAAGAAAGCATCTCAGTGGCGGTGGAAATCCTCTGCTCCCTCGTGACGTTCCTCTCTGGGCAGAAATGTAAGAGGAGCTGGGCATCAGCAGGGGATCTGTGTGTGCAAAGGGGCAGAGAACCAGTGGGGCTGTCCCTGGTGAAAATGGGAATTGGGAGAAATTGTGGGCGGGAAATGGGAGGGCACAAAATGGTGGGGAACGTGAGGGGAGAAAAGGGCGGGAAACGTGAGGGGAGAAAAGGGCGGGAAACGTGAGGGGAGAAATGGGCGGGAAACGTGAGGGGGGAAAAGGATGGGAAATGTGAGGGAGAAAAGGGTGGGAAAGGTGAGAGGAGAAAAGGATGCTGCAAGCGGGCAGATGCAGATCCCAGTCCTGGGGAAGCTGCTGGGCCATCTGTTTTTCAAGTTGTTCAGGCCAGAAGAAAGCATCTCAGTGGCGGTGGAAATCCTCTGCTCCCTCGTGACGTTCCTCTCTGGGCAGAAATGTAAGAGGAGCTGGGCATCAGCAGGGGATCTGTGTGTGCAAAGGGGCAGAGAACCAGTGGGGCTGTCCTTGGTGAAAATGGGAATTGTGAGAAATTGTGGGCGGGAAATGGGAGGGGAGAAAAGGGCGGGAAACGTGAGGGGAGAAAAGGATAGGAAATGTGAGGGAGAAAAAGATGGGAAAGGTGAGGGGAGAAAATGTCAGGAAAGGTGAAGGGGAGAAAAGGGTGGGAAGTGTGAGGGGGAAAATGGTGGGAAATGTGAGGGGAGAAAAGTGGGGGAACTGTGAGGAGAGAAAATGGTGGGAAATAGGGGGAAAAGGGCAGGAAATGTGGGAGGGGAAAAAGGTGGAAAACATGAGAGGGAAAATGGTGGGAAACGTGAGGGGAGAAAAGTGGGGGAACCGTGAGAAGAAAAAGGGCAGGAAATGTGGGAGGGGAAAAGGGTGGAAAACGTGAGCGGAGAAAAATATGGGAAATGTGAGGGACAAAAGGGTGGGAAACATGAGGGGGGAAAGGGTGGGAAATGTGAGGGGAAAAAGGATGGGGAAATGTGAGGAGAAAAAGGGCAGGAAATGTGAGGTGGGGAAAAGGGTGGGAAACGTGAGGGGAGAAAAGGGCAGAAAACGTGAGGTGGAAAAGGGAGGGAAATATTCTGAAATATTCTGAAATATCCTGAAATAATCTGAAATACTCCTTAATATCTGAAATACTCTGAAATACTCCTTAATATCTGAAATATTCAGAAATATTTGGAAATATTCTGAAATACTCTTTAATATCTGAAATATTCTGAAATATCCTGAAATATTCTGAAATACTCCTTAATATCTGAAATATCCTGAAATATTCTGAAATACTCCTTAATATCTGAAATATCCTGAAATATTCTGAAATACTCTGAAATATTCTGAAATACTCCCTAATATCTGCAATATCCTGAAATATTCTGAAAATACTCCTTTATATCTGAAATATTCAGAAATAATCTGAAATACTCTGAAATATTCTGAAATACTCTGAAATATTCTGAAATACTCTGAAATATTCTGAAATACTCTGAAATATTCTGAAATACTCTGAAATATCTGAAACATTGCAGGCCAGAGAGAAGGATCCTTGGTGCTCAGATCTGGCTGTCTAAAATCCTCAGAGAGGAGTCGGTGTGGCTGGATCCAAACCCAGCCACAGACTGCTCCCAACTACCTATACTTCTATAAAGTTAATTACTTTATATATATATAATTAATATAAATAAACAAGGTGTATAAATTATGTATGTTGCTAACATATATTATATATATTAGAAACATATATTTATTATCAATATATATAATATATGCATATATATGAATATATGTATGTATATTGTATATATATACATCAAAAATACATAATAATGAATATATAAAATAAACATTATGAATATCTATTATATATACTAATTTGACATCTATTATCTTTTGAATTAAATAAACAACTTACTTAAATCAACTACAGACATGATAATGACTGCAGCACACAGGTGGCTCTACCTATGAATAAAATTCACCGTTTTTGAAAGGATATGGAAGCAATTATGTCAGAGCTCGCAGAGAAACTTGGGGGAAAAAAGTGAGAATTGAGGGCGGGAAAAGTGAGGAGGAAAAGGCGGGAAACGTGAGGGGAGAAAAGGGCGGGAAACGTGAGGGGAGAAATGGGCGGGAAACGTGAGGGGAGAAAAGGATGGGAAATGTGAGGGAGAAAAGGGTGGGAAAGGTGAGAGGAGAAAAGGATGGGAAAAGTGGGGGAAATGTGAGGAGAAAAAGGGCGGGAAATGTGAGGGGTGAAAAAAAGCGAAATGTGAGGGGAGAAAAGGACAGGAAATGTGAGGGGGGAAAAGGGCAGGAAAGGTGAAGGGGAGAAAAAGGTGGGAAGTGTGAGGGGGAAAATGGTGGGAAATGTGAGGGGAGAAAAGTGGGGGAACTGTGAGGAGAGAAAATGGTGGGAAATAGGGGGAAAAGGGCAGGAAATGTGGGAGGGGAAAAAGGTGGAAAACATGAGAGGGAAAATGGTGGGAAACGTGAGGGGAGAAAAGTGGGGGAACCGTGAGAAGAAAAAGGGCAGGAAATGTGGGAGGGGAAAAGGGTGGAAAACGCCGTTCTCCCCTCAGCGGAGAAAAATATGGGAAATGTGAGGGACAAAAGGGTGGGAAACATGAGGGGGGAAAGGGTGGGAAATGTGAGGGGAAAAAGGATGGGGAAATGTGAGGAGAAAAAGGGCAGGAAATGTGAGGTGGGGAAAAGGGTGGGAAACGTGAGGGGAGAAAAGGGCAGAAAACGTGAGGTGGAAAAGGGAGGGAAATATTCTGAAATATTCTGAAATATCCTGAAATAATCTGAAATACTCCTTAATATCTGAAATACTCTGAAATACTCCTTAATATCTGAAATATTCAGAAATATTTGGAAATATTCTGAAATACTCCCTAATATCTGGAATATTCTGAAATATTCTGAAATACTCCTTAATATCTGAAATATTCTGAAATATCCTGAAATATTCTGAAATACTCCTTAATATCTGAAATATCCTGAAATATTCTGAAATATTCTGAAATACTCCTTAATATCTGAAATATTCTGAAATATCCTGAAATATTCTGAAATACTCCTCAATATCTGAAATATCCTGAAATATTCTGAAATACTCCCTAATATCTGGAATATTCTGAAATATTCTGAAATACTCCTTAATATCTGAAATATTCTGAAATATCCTGAAATATTCTGAAATACTCCTTAATATCTGAAATATCCTGAAATATTCTGAAATATTCTGAAATACTCTGAAATACTCCCTAATACCTGAAATACTTTGAAATACTCTGAAATATTCTGAAATACTCCCTAATATCTGCAATATCCTGAAATATTCTGAAAATACTCCTTTATATCTGAAATATTCAGAAATAATCTGAAATACTCTGAAATATTCTGAAATACTCTGAAATATCTGAAACATTGCAGGCCAGAGAGAAGGATCCTTGGTGCTCAGACCTGGCTGTCTAAAATCCTCAGAGAGGAGTTGGTGTGGCTGGATCCAAACCCAGCCACAGACTGCTCCCAACTACCTATACTTCTATAAAGTTAATTACTTTATATATATATAATTAATATAAATAAACAAGGTGTATAAATTATGTATGTTGCTAACATATATTATATATATTAGAAACATATATTTATTATCAATATATATAATATATGCATATATATGAATATATGTATGTATATTGTATATATATACATCAAAAATACATAATAATGAATATATAAAATATTATGAATATCTATTATATATACTAATTTGATATCTATTATCTTTTGAATTAAATAAACAACTTACTTAAATCAACTACAGACATGATAATGACTGCAGCACAGAGAAAAGGCAGCAAACTGAAGGCAAAAAGGACAACAAACTTCAGCAAAAAGGACAGGAAAGGAGAGGAAGGAAAGGTATGGAACAGAAGGGGAGAAAAATTGGGAAATGTGTGGGGAGAAAAGTGCAAGAAATGTGAGGGGAGAAAAGAGTGGGAAATGTGAGGGGGAAGAAGGGGGAAATGTGAGGGGAGAAAAGGCAGCAAATTCAAGGCAAAAAGGACAATAAACTTCAGCAAAAAGGATGTGAAATGAGAGGAAGAAATGGTATGGAAAGAAGGGGAGAAAAGGTGGGAAATGTGAGAGGAGAAAGGGGAAGGAAACGTGAGGTGAAAAAAGAGCGGGAAACGTGAGGGGAGAAATGGGCAGGAAATGTGAGGGGGAAGAAGGGGGGAAATGTGAGGCGAGAAAAGGCAGCAAACTGAAGGCAAAAAGGACAACAAACTTCAGCAAAAAGGACAGGAAAGGAGAGGAAGGAAAGGTATGGAACAGAAGGGGAGAAAAATTGGGAAATGTGTGGGGAGAAAAGTGCAAGAAATGTGAGGGGAGAAAAGAGTGGGAAATGTGAGGGGGAAGAAGGGGGAAATGTGAGGGGAGAAAAGGCAGCAAACTGAAGGCAAAAAGGACAGTAAACTTGAGCGAAAAGGATGGGAAATGAGAGGAAGAAACGGTATGAAAAGAAGGGGAGAAAAATTGGGAAACGTGTGGGGAGAAGAGGGCGGGAAATGTGAGGGGAAAAAGAGTGGGAAACGTGAGGGGAGAAAATGGGGGACATGTGATGGGAGAAAAGGCAGCAAACTGAAGGCAAAAAGGACAATAAACTTGAGTGAAAAGGACAGGAAATGAGAGGAAGGAAAGGTATGAAACAAGGGGAGAAAAGGGAAACATGAGGGGAGAAAGGGCAAGGAACCATGAAGGAAAAAAGAGCGGGAAACGTGAGGGGGAAAAGGGAGTAACGTGAGGGGAAAGAAAGGCAGGAAATGGAAGGAAAAAAAAAGAAAGTAAACTTGAGTGAAAAGGACAGGAAATGAGAGGAAGAAAAGGCATGAAAAAGAAGGGGAGAAAAGTTGGGAAACGTGAGGGGAGAAAGGGGAAGGAACCATGAGGGGGAAAAAGAGCGGGAAACGTGAGGGGAGAAAAGGGAGGGAAATGTGAGGGGGAAAAGGGTGTGAAACGTGAGGGGGAAAAGCCAGGAAATGGAAGGCAAGAAGGACAGTAAACTTGAGTGAAAAGGAGAGGGAATGAGAGGAACAAAGGTATGAAAGAGAAAGGGAGAAAAGTTGGGAAACGCGAGGGGAGAAATGGGCGGGAAAAGTGAGGGGAGAAAAGGCAGCAAATGGAAGGCAAAAAGGACAATAAACTTCATCAAAAAGGATGTGAAATGAGAGGAAGAAAAGGTATGAAAAGAAGGGGAGAAAAGTTGGGAAACGTGTGGGGAGAAAAGGGAGGGAAATGTGAGGGGAGAAAAGAGCGGGAAACGTGAGGGGAGAAAAGGGGATAATGTGAAGGGAAAGAAAGCCAGGAAATGGAAGGAAAAAAGGACAGTAAACTTGTGTGAAAAGGACAGGAAATGAGAGGAAGGAAAGGCATGAAAGAGAAGGGGAGAAAATGTGGGAAATGTGAGGGGAGAAAAGGGTGGGAAATGTGAGGGAAGAAAAGAGCGACTTTGGGGGGGTCCTGTGCCTCTGCCAATGGCCAGAGCCCCCCACCCCAGGGAAAAGGGGGGACACACAGAGACCCTGCTGGGGTGATTTTGGGGGGGGGTCCCTAAAAAGGGGGTGCCCCGATTCTGGGGGGGGTCTGTCCTCAAAAGGGGGTCCCCAAATGTGGGTGGGCCCCATTTTTGGGGTGCAGCTCTTGGGGGGAGGTGTTCCCCAATTCTGGGGGGGTCCCTGTGTCCTGGGGGGGTCCCCAGCCCTGTCAGGAATTGGGGGGGGGTTCCCTCAGAGCTGTCCCCGATTTTGGGGTGTTGCCATTTTTGGGGACCCCCCCCCCCGAATTTTGGGGGATCCCCTGATGTTTTGGGGTGCCCTGGGTGTGTCCCCAGTCCCAGCCCTGCTGCAGGAGCTTCAATCCTTATCCCAAAAATATCCCCCCCCCATTTTGAGAGGGTTTTGGGATGGTCCCAATTTTTTGGGGGGGGTCCCTGTTTTTGGGGTGCCCCCTCCCCATTGGTGCCCCCATGGCGAGGGGTCCTTGCCCCCCCCCCCACCATTCTGGGGGTGTCACCCCGTTTTTGGGGTGGTGTCCCCATTTTTAGGGGGGGTCCCCATATTTTGGGGCACCCCACTGGGGGGGTCTCCCCCACATCGGGGTCCCCGTCCCGGCAGCTCCGTCCCCGTGGCGGGAGGATCTGTCCTTGTCCCCCCCGTGCTGTTCCGGGGCTGTCACCCCCTTTTTGGGGGGGTGTCCCCATTTTTAGGGGGTGTCCCCATTTTTAGGGGATGTCCCCATTTTTAGGGGGTGTCCCCATTTTTAGGGGATGTCCCCATTTTTAGGGGGTGTCCCCGTTTTTGGGGGTGTCCCCACATCGGTGTCCCCGTCCCGGCAGCTCCGTCCCCGTGGCGGGAGGTTCAGTCCTTGTCCTTGGGGTGTCCCCCCGCCGTTTTGGGGTGTCCCCCCGTTTTTGGGTGGGGGTGTCCCCGTTCAGGGGGTGTCCCCATGTCGAGGGTGTCCCCATTTGGGAGTGTCCCTGTTCGGGATGTCCCTGTTGGGGTGTCCCCGTTCAGGGCTGTCCCCGTTGGGGTGTTCCCATGTCGGGGTGTCCCCGTTGGGGTGTCCCCGTTCCGGAGTGTCCCCATTCAGGGGTGTCCCCATTGGAGTGTCCCCATTGGGGTGTCCCCATTCAGGGCTGTCCCTGTTGGGGCGTCCCCGTTCCAGGGTGTCCCCCTTGGGGTGTCCCCATTCAGGGGGTGTCCCCGTTCAGGGGGTGTCCCCATGGGGTGTCCCCGTTTCAGGGTGTCCCCGTTCAGGGGGTGTCCCCGCTGGGGTGTCCCCATGAAGTGTCCCCATTTCAGGGTGTCCCCATTCAGGGTGTCCCCATGGGGTGTCCCCATTCAGGGCTGTCCCCGTTCTGGGGTGTCCCCGTTCTGGGGCGCCCCTGGGGTGTCCCCGCGGGGTCAGGCGCACTTGGCGCGCGCCTGGGCCAGGAGGTCGCTGAAGGAGTCGAAGAGGCGCTCGAGCCAGGGCTGGTTGCGCATGCAGCGCTGCACCACCTCCTCCTGGCCCAGGTCCTCGGCGCGGCCCTCGATGGCCGTCGTCTGTGGGGACACGGGACAGCGTCAGCGGGGCGGCAATGGGGTGGGGAACGGGGCGGGGAACGGGCAGCGGGACAGGGAATGGACACGGGACACGGGACAGCGTCAGTGGGGCGGGAATGGGGCGGGGAACGGGCAGTGGGGGACGGGCAGCGGGACAGGGAATGGAAACGGGG
>NW_024370694.1:2504-2713 GCF_014805655.1 Passer montanus | reverse complement strand
AGTGGGACAGGGTCCCCTGATGTTTTGGGGTGCCCTGGGTGTGTCCCCAGTCCCAGCCCTGCTGCAGGAGCTTCAATCCTTATCCCAAAAATATCCCCCCCCCATTTTGAGAGGGTTTTGGGATGGTCCCAATTTTTTGGGGGGGGTCCCTGTTTTTGGGGTGCCCCGATGGCGAGGGGTCCTTGCTCCCCCCCCCCCCCCCCTCTTTG
>NW_024370694.1:0-2471 GCF_014805655.1 Passer montanus | reverse complement strand
CCTTCCCCCCCCCCCCCCGCCATTCTGGGGGTGTCACCCCATTTTTGGGGTGGTGTCCCCATTTTTAGGGGGAGTCCCCATATTTTGGGGCACCCCACTGGGGGGGTCTCCCCCACATCGGTGTCCCCGTCCCGGCAGCTCCGTCCCCGTGGCGGGAGGATCTGTCCTTGTCCCCCCCGTGCTGTTCCGGGGCTGTCACCCCCTTTTTGGGGGGGTGTCCCCATTTTTAGGGGGTGTCCCCGTTTTTGGGGGTGTCCCCACATCGGTGTCCCCGTCCCGGCAGCTCCGTCCCCGTGGCGGGAGGTTCAGTCCTTGTCCTTGGGGTGTCCCCCCGCCGTTTTGGGGTGTCCCCCCGTTTTTGGGTGGGGGTGTCCCCGTTCAGGGGGTGTCCCCATGTCGAGGGTGTCCCCATTTGGGAGTGTCCCTGTTCGGGATGTCCCTGTTGGGGTGTCCCCGTTCAGGGCTGTCCCCACTGGGGTGTCCCCGTTCAGGGCTGTCCCCGCTGGGGTGTTCCCATGTCGGGGTGTCCCCGTTGGGGTGTCCCCGTTCCGGAGTGTCCCCATTCAGGGGTGTCCCCATTGGAGTGTCCCCATTGGGGTGTCCCCATTCAGGGCTGTCCCTGTTGGGGCGTCCCCGTTCCAGGGTGTCCCCCTTGGGGTGTCCCCATTCACTGGGGTGTCCCCGTTCTGGAGTGTCCCCATTCAGGGGTGTCCCCATTGGAGTGTCCCCCTTGGGGCGTCCCCATTCAGGGGGTGTCCCCGCTCAGGGGGTGTCCCCATGGGGTGTCCCCGTTTCAGGGTGTCCCCGTTCAGGGGGTGTCCCCGCTGGGGTGTCCCCATGAAGTGTCCCCATTTCAGGGTGTCCCCATTCAGGGTGTCCCCATGGGGTGTCCCCATTCAGGGCTGTCCCCGTTCTGGGGTGTCCCCGTTCTGGGGCGCCCCTGGGGTGTCCCCGCGGGGTCAGGCGCACTTGGCGCGCGCCTGGGCCAGGAGGTCGCTGAAGGAGTCGAAGAGGCGCTCGAGCCAGGGCTGGTTGCGCATGCAGCGCTGCACCACCTCCTCCTGGCCCAGGTCCTCGGCGCGGCCCTCGATGGCCGTCGTCTGCGGGACACGGGACAGCGTCAGTGGGGCGGCAATGGGGTGGGGAACGGGGCGGGGAACGGGCAGCGGGACAGGGAATGGTCAGCGGGACAGGGAATGGCTACGGGGACAGGGAATGGACACGGGACACGGGACAGCGTCAGTGCGGCGGGAATGGGGTGGGGAAGGGGGTGGGGAACGGGCAGCGGGACAAGGAATGGTCAGCGGGACAGGGAATGGCTACGGGGACAGGGAATGGACACGGGACACGGGACAGCGTCAGTGCGGCGGGAATGGGGTGGGGAAGGGGGTGGGGAACGGGCAGCGGGACAGGGAATGGTCAGCGGGACAGGGAATGGCTACGGGGACAGGGAATGGACACGGGACACGGGACAGCGTCAGTGCGGCGGGAATGGGGCGGGGAACGGGCAGTGGGGAACGGGCATTGGGATGGGGAACGGTTGAGCACAGGGGAGCACAGGTGAGCACAGGAGTCACCACAGGTGAGCACAGGTGAGCACAGGAGTCACCACAGGTGGGCACAGGTGAGCACGGGAGGGGACAGGAGTCACCACAGGTGAGCACAGGTGAGCACGGGAGGGGACAGGTGGGGATAGGTGGGCACAGGTGAGCATGGGTGGGCACAGGTGAGCACAGGTGAGCCCAGGTGAGCACAGGAGTCACCACAGGTGAGCACAGGTGAGCACAGGTGAGGGAACAGAGGAGCATGGGAGTCACCACAGGTGAGCATGGGAGGGGACAGGGGAGGGGACAGGTGAGCACAGGAGTCACCACAGGTGAGCACAGGTGAGCACAGGTGAGGGAACAGAGGAGCATGGGAGTCACCACAGGTGAGCATGGGAGGGGACAGGTGGGGACAGGGGAGTACAGGAGGGGACAGGTGAGGGGACAGAGGAGCATGGGAGTCACCACAGGTGAGCATGGGAGGGGACAGGGGAGGGGACAGGTGAGCACAGGAGTCACCACAGGTGAGCACAGGTGAGCACTCCCCCCAATCCCCCCAGGGACCCCCCAATCCCGTACCTGTGGCTTGCCCACGCTCCTCTTGACCTTGCTGAGCGTTTTGCGGTTGTAGGGGTCCCCCCCCGGGCGCAGGCGCACCAGGGACTCGCCGGGCTCGGCGTGCAGCTGCGGGAACGTGTGCAGGGCCTCCTGCCACAGGTGGGCACAGGTGAGCACAGGAGTCACCACAGGTGAGCACGGGTGAGCACAGGGGTCACCGTGGGGTCACCGCTGTCCCCTGAGCTGCACAGGTCACCCCCAACCCCACAGACCCCACTGATGCCAGTACTGACTGCCCTGGAGCCACAGATCCTGCCAGGGGCCCCCCAGACCCCATAGATCCCCCCCAGGACCCCCCCAGGAGCCCTC
>NW_024370693.1:0-687 GCF_014805655.1 Passer montanus | reverse complement strand
TTTGTGAGAATTTTGTAGAATTTTTGGGGTTTTTTTTGAGAGAATTTTGTGGGATTTGGGGATTTTTTTTGGGAGAATTTTGTGGAATTTTGGGATTTTTTCGGGTGAGTTTTTGGGATTTTTTGGGGATTTTTTTGGACAATTTTACAGAATTTTGGCATTTTTTGGGGATATTTTTATATTTTTGGGGGGTTTTTTTTGAGAATTTTGGGATTTTTTTGGAGAATTTTGTGGAATTTTGGGATTTTTTCGGGTGAGTTTTTGGGATTTTTTGGGGATTTTTTTGGACAATTTTACAGAATTTTGGCATTTTTTGGGGATATTTTTATATTTTTGGGGGGTTTTTTTTGAGAATTTTGGGATTTTTTTGGAGAATTTTGTGGAATTTTGGGATATTTTTGGAAATATATTTAGAATATTTCTGGGATATTTCCACAGAATTTTGGGAAAAGTTTCACAGATTTTGGGGGATTTTTTGGGATCATTTTGTGCAATTTGGGGCGATTTTTGGGATTTTTGGGTCAAATTTTTTTGTGATTTCCCCAGGAATTTTTGGGAATATTTTTTTGGTTTTGAGAGCATTTTTTGGGGGAATTTTGGGGAATTTTTGGGACATTTTATTGTCATTTTTCTCTTTTTTTTTTTTAATTTTTGCCCAATTTTTTGTGATTTTTGGGGCCGTTTCTG
>NW_024370692.1:0-687 GCF_014805655.1 Passer montanus | reverse complement strand
TCCAGAATTCAGCCCAAAAGATCCAGAATTCAGCTTCAAAATCAGCCCATCAGCTTCAAAATCAGCTCCAAAATGCAGAATTCAGAACCCAAATCCAGCTTAAAATCCAGAATTCAGACCCAAAATTCAGAATTCAGCCTCAACATCAGCCCCAAAATCCAGAATTCAGAACCAAAAATCCAGAATTCAGCTTCAAAACCAGCCCCAAAATCCAGAATTCAGCCCCAAAATCCAGCTTAAAATCCAGATTTCAGACCCCAAATCCAGACTTTGGCTTCAAAATCAGCCCCAAAAATCCAGAATTCAGCTTCAAATCCAGCCCCAAATCCAGTGCAAAATCCAAAATTCAGGTCCCAAATCCCTCACCAAAATCAAAATTCAGTCCCAAATCCAGCCCCAAATCCAAATTCCCCCAAACTCCCCCCAATTCCCCCCAAATTTACACAAATCCCCTCAAATTCCCCCCAAATTCTCCCAAATTCCCTGAAAATTCCCCAAAATTCTCCCAAATTCCCCAAAATTCCCTGAAATTCTCCCAAATTCCCCCCAAATTCCCTTGAAATTCCCCAAATTCTCCCAAATTCCCTTCAAATTCCCTTTAAATTCCCTAAAATTCCCTGAAATTCTCCCAAATTCCCCCCAAATTCCCTTTAAATTCCCCCAAATTCTCCAAATTCCCCCAAATCA
>NW_024370691.1:0-687 GCF_014805655.1 Passer montanus | reverse complement strand
AAAAAAATTTGAATTTTGTGCGAAAAAATTGAAGTTTTAGACTTAAAAATGACATTTTAAGGGTGGGAAGTTTTGGATTTAGGGGGGTTTGGGTTTTGGGGTCCCCCAAAATTTTAGAGTGAAATTTGGGGTGGAAAAAGCGAAGTTTTGGGTGAAAAACTTGGAATTTTGGGCGGAAAAATGGAAAATTTTAGACCTGAAAATGGAATTTTAGGGGTAAAAGCGCAGATTTGGGAACGATTTTTGGGGAATTTGAGGTGCATTTTTGGGGTACAAAAATGCAATTTTCTGGTTTTAAGGGGTGATTTTGGGGGGTGATTTTGAGGGTTTTGAGAGTCGATTTTGGGCTACAAAGAAATGATTTTTGGGGGCTCCAAAGGGAGATTTGGGGTATTTGGAGCTGCATTTTTGGGGTACAAAGGGATGATTTTTGGGCTTTTATGGGGGGGTTTAATGTGCATTTTTGGGGTGCAAAAACGCGATTTTTCTGGTTTTAAGGGGTGATTTTGGGGGGTGATTTTGATGCTTTTGAGAGTTGATTTTAGGGTACAACGAGATGATTTTTGGGGGATTCTAATAAGAGATTTGAGGTGTATTTTTGGGGTTTTAAGGGATGATTTTTGGGGAATTTGAGGTGCGTTTTTGGGGTATAAAAACACGATTTTTCTGGTTTTAAGGAGTGATTTT
>NW_024370690.1:0-687 GCF_014805655.1 Passer montanus | reverse complement strand
TGTGGTCACGCCCAGCCCTGGCCACGCCCCCTCCCGCCGCGCCCACGGGAGGCCACGCCCCTTCGTGAGGGGACGCCCTTCCCGCCTTTGCGCTTGGCCACGCCTCCAGCACAAGCCACGCCCCTATGAGGGGACGCCCTTCCCGCCATCGCTGTGACCACGCCCCCCGCTCTGGCCACGCCCCTTCTGGCAGTTTTCTGGGTCCCGTCCAATTTTGGCCACGCCCCCATCCCGACCACGCCCCCAGAGCCGCCATTTCCTCCCTCTCGACCCCACCCATAACGTTTATGGCGTCTCCATGGCAACCATAGCCACGCCCACTAGGCCACGCCCCTCCCATAGGCCACACCCCCTTGGCTCCCGATTTTCCTTTTTTCCACCCAAAAATTTGGAAATTTTTGGTGCCAAAAGCCCCGTTTGGGGTCATTTTGAGGCTCCGGGGTTGAATCTCAACAAGGCAGAGCTTTGATCCCAATTTTGGGATAAAAACAGAGGGGAAAATGAAGGAATTAAAGGAAAAATAAAATAATTAAAGGGAAAAATAAAATAATGAAAGGGGAAAATCCCTGGTTCCACCACAGGGATCCCTGGCAATTCCCAGAACTCCCAGGGAAGTCTTCCAGGATCAGGGAAAAAAGAGGGAAAATTTGGGTTTTTCTCAGCATTCCCAAATCCTGGGATTTGTGG
>NW_024370689.1:0-687 GCF_014805655.1 Passer montanus | reverse complement strand
AATGAGCGGGGGATGAGAGAAACTGAAAGAAAATGAGGGAGACCAAGTGAAAAAGAGTGTAAGAGGGAAAGGAGCAAAACAGAAAGAAAAAGGAGGAACACCAAGAGTAAAATGGAAACTGAAAGAAAATGTGGGAGATTGATGGGAGAAATGAGGGAGACTGAGAGGAAAAGGAAATAAAAGGAAAGAAAATGAGAGTGTGGGCAACTGAAATGAGAGAGAGCAAAGGAAAAATGAGGGAGGACAAGGGAGAATAAAGGAGTGAGGGAAAACGGCGGAGAACGAGAGCAAATGAGATAAACTGAATGGAAACGAGAGATAGGCAGAAGGAAAAGGGGAGCACTGAGGGAAAATGAAAGACAACGAGGGGGAAAATGAGACGGGGGAGCGTGAGGGAGAGACAGAAAAAAGGCGCAGGAAGGAGCGAGGCTGCGGAGAACAAGGCGAGCCCTGCCCGGCCATCCCGCCGCGAAACCTGCGGCTTCCCTCGCTTCCCCTTGTCCCCACCTCATTTGTGTCGGGAATTAACACACCGTCGGGGAAACGTGGACCGAGGGCGGGATGGGAGGAGAAGGGGCGGGATGGCGCGGCCGGGAGCGCACGGCGAGGCCCGCGCGCCTGGCGCCTGTGTTGGCTGCGCACTAAGAGGAACACCGCGGGGGACAGCAGCGGGGACAGCAGCGGGGG
>NW_024370688.1:0-687 GCF_014805655.1 Passer montanus | reverse complement strand
AAAAAAAAAAAAAAAAGAGAGAGAAAGCAGAATGAGCCAAAAAAATGCACAGCTAAGGAAAAATGATAAAGCTCTAAAGCCCGTTTTGATTTCATGCTTTCTGATTTTCTCCCCTTTGCCCTATGCAATAGATTGTCAGGAGATGAACACATGCACCTTCTGTGCACTCGTGGTGCTCGGGATGTAGAGGTTATGTCCATTTTATGGAGCACTCGTTCCGTGGTGTTTGTGTGCTCCCTACCTCATTATCCTGCCACGGTGCAAACAGTAAGAGGCATGTTATTTTTCAGCCCAGCAATATGAAACAATAAACATCAGGGGAAACTAGATCAGACATTTACATTTATCTTCTGCCAAGCCTTAGAAAAGTTCATTCTTATCATAATTTGCCAGAGCCTGAGGAGTTTAACACTTGCTTCTTTCTGCTCAGCTCGGTTTGTGCTTACCGAGGACGGTGAGGAAAGCCTTGGAAGTTTTGACAGGCATGGTGAACAAAGAGCAGGTGTACTGCCCTTCGTCCGACAGGGACACGTCGCTGACACTGATACTCAGCTCGTGCCACGACGCTCGCACCAGCTCGATTCTGTTGTCCCTCAGAGCTGAAAAACAACAACAAAAAAAATCAACATTACTGTTGGATCCAGCACGTGGACAAAGAGAAGGGTGTTGTACAAGAGGCTCCATGAA
>NW_024370687.1:0-687 GCF_014805655.1 Passer montanus | reverse complement strand
CCCCCAAATTAACCCCGAAATTCTCCTCCAGGGGGGAGATGGTCACAAACATCAGCCTGGGGGGGAAAGGGTTAAACACCCCAGAAATAACCCAAAATCCCCCCAAATTAACCCCGAAATTCTCCTCCAGGGGGCAGATGGGCACAAACATCAGCCTGGGGGGGAAAGGGTTAAACACCCCAGAATAACCCAAAATCCCCCCAAAAATTAAACAAAAAATCCCCCAAAATCCCTCCAAAATAACCCCAAAATCACCCCAAAAATACACAAAAAACACACAAAAAATCCCCAAAAATAACCCCAAAAATCCCCACAAATACTCCCAAAATAGCCCCAAAAATCACTTCAACCCCGAAATTCTCCTCCAGGGGGGAGATGGTCACAAACATCAGCCTGGGGGGGAAAGGGTTAAACACCCCAAAAATAACCCAAAAATAACCCAAAATCCCCCCAAAAATTAAACAAAAAATCCCCCAAAATCCCTCCAAAATAACCCCAAAATCACCCCAAAAATACACAAAAAACACACAAAAAATCCCCAAAAATAACCCCAAAAATCCCCACAAATACTCCCAAAATAGCCCCAAAAATCACTTCAAAAATCCCCAAAAAATCCCCAAAAATAATAAAAAAATCTCCAAAAAATCCCCCAAAACAGCCCCCAAAATCCCCACAAACTCCACAAAA
>NW_024370686.1:0-688 GCF_014805655.1 Passer montanus | reverse complement strand
CTGGGAGGGACTGGGATGGACTGGGATGGTTCCAGTCCTTGGTGCAGGGTTTGGGGACACCAGTATGGCCCAGTATGGCCCAGTACGGGCCCAGTATGGCCCCAGTGATTCCCAGTACGGTCCCAGTATGGCCCAGTACGGGCCCAGTATGGCCCCAGTGATTCCCAGTACGGTCCCAGTATGGCCCAGTATGCTCCCAGTACGGCCCCAGTGATTCCCAGTACGCTCCCAGTATGCCCCAGTGGTTCCCAGTACGCTCCCAATATGCCCCAGTGGTTCCCAGTACAGTTCCAGTATGGCCCAATGATTCCCAGTACGGTCCCAGTGATTCCCAGTACAGACCCAGTATGGCCCAGTGATTCCCAGTATGGCCCCAGTGATTCCCAGTATGGCCCCAGTGATTCCCAGTATGCTCCCAGTATGGCCCCAGTGATTCCCAGTACGCTCCCAGTATGGCCCCAGTGATTCCCAGTATGGCCCCAGTGATTCCCAGTATGGCCCAGTGATTCCCAGTACAGTCCCAATGATTCCCAGTACGCTCCCAGTATGGCCCAGTACAGCTCCATGCACCGCAGCTTCGCTGTCCCAGTCCCGCCCAGTTTATCCCAGTACATCCCAGCCCCCCCTTGTCCTTTTGTGTCCCCGTGTCCCCCCACCCTCCCTGTCCCTCTGTCCTGTCCCTCTGTCC
>NW_024370685.1:0-688 GCF_014805655.1 Passer montanus | reverse complement strand
CCAAAATTCCCAAAAATTCCCCCAAAATTTCCCATGAAAATACCACAAAATGGCAAAAAATTTGCGAAAAAATGCCATTTTTGGGGCATTTTAAGTAATTTTTGGGGGATTTTTAGCCCATTTTTGGGCCCTGTGCTGCTCCTTGTCCCTGCCAAAACATTCGGGATCAAATTCCCAAATTTCCCAAAAATTCCCAAAAAATTCCCCAAAAAAATCCCCAAAAATTGCAAAAAAATCGCAAAAAAATCCCACTTTTGGGGCATTTTTAGCTCATTTTTTTCCCCATTTTTCACCCAATTTCCCCCAAATTTTCCCAATTTTCTCCCAATTTTAATCCCATTTTAATCTAACTTCTCCTCATTTTTTCCCCATTTTCCACCCAATTTTCACCCAAATTTTCCCAATTTTCTCCCAATTTTAATCCCATTTTAATCTAACTTCTCCTCATTTTTTCCCCATTTTCCACCCAATTTTCACCCAAATTTTCCCAATTTCCTCCCAATTTTAATCCCATTTTAATCCAATTTTTCCTCATTTTTTCCTCATTTTTTCCTCATTTTTTCCCCGATTTTTGCCCATTTTTCACCCAAATTTCCCCAATTTCCCCCCAATTTTATTCCCATTTTTATCCCATTTTTCTTCATTTTTTCCCCAATTTCCACCCAAATTTTCCCAATTTCCTCCCAAT
>NW_024370684.1:0-688 GCF_014805655.1 Passer montanus | reverse complement strand
CTCTGGGTTCTGACACAGGCCCTGTGTTTGCATGCCCAGCTCAGGCTGATTTAACATCGGTTGAGAGCAAGGGAGGGGCACAGGGGGGTTGAGCAAAGGGCTCAGCCCCTCCCCTTGAGGCACAGATCCCACACACAGCCCGTGGCTGAGCTTCCCACGGCCACGGGGTTTGGCTGCAGCCTCCTGGTGCTGAGGTGTGAGGGAGAGCGAGCTGCCCCACGAGTACCTCCGCTGATTTATTTTATTGCCTGTGTGCAAAAGAGTCTTGGCACTCCGAGGGGAGGCTGCTGCCAGCTCCAGGCCAGCCGGGCTATCCCTGGTGGAAAATGAAATGGATGAACGGGAACATTTTCCCCTAACAGCAGAGTGAGGGAAGGAAATGATCCTCCTTGAACATCCATCTCTAATTCCCTGACCTTGGAGCAGTCTGGCAGCCAGGCTCTGGGATAAGAGCTGATAAAACCCCTGGCCAAGCCCTTGTTCCCAGCTCCATCTGGGCTATCCCAGAACTTGCATCCCCTCAAAGCCACTAAGGGCCATTTCCAAGCCATTCCCATGCCCTGCACTGAGGCCACCAGGTGATTCCCCCTGGTGGCAGTGCCACCACCTCAGCTGGGGTGTGAGGAGGATGAAGCCCCTGGTGTGATCCATGTGCTGAAGAATTCCTGGCATCTTTCCTGCCTCTCTG
>NW_024370683.1:11077-17804 GCF_014805655.1 Passer montanus | reverse complement strand
CTGGCAACTTTCTCACAGTACACTGCAGTCCAGAGATGCTTCTCTCTAAATTCATTGGATGTGACAGTGATGTGAAATTTTACAGCTTGTTTTACAAGCTTTCCTTTTTGTTCAGACAGTCTAAAGCTCTGCTCATGACAGCAGGGAGAAGAAACCCAGGAGGTGATAGGGCTTCACTTCCAATTGGTAATTTTGCATTTGTGCTGGTGTTAGTGATGACTAGCCCAGAGCTGTTATTGTAGATGCTGGCGTGGCTTTTCTGCTGCACTCTCTCCTTCAGCTGGTAGGTGCAGAGGGACCATCAGGGCACAAGTTTTAGCTCTCACTGTGTCTAGCTCCACACTTGTTTAAAACCATCCAAATAATTTCCTGGTATCAGCAGGTGCATTTCAGGAATTTGCCAAATAACTTCAGACAGCAAAGGCTTTTGGGCAATGCCTTCTGTCCATGTGGCTTTAGGTGCAATATCTGAGTCAGAGAAGTCACAGTTCAGATTATGTTCTGAAGAGAGACAAACAAAAAAAGCATCCAAAACACTACACCACCAACCACAAATTAGACAAAGAGGCTTTAAAAGTACCCTGTGTTTGGTGTAGAATTCCTCTGTTTTAAAAATGCTTTCTCATGACCTCTTGACTCAGTCTCTGCAGAAAAACCTGCCAGGAGTACCCAGCTGACCCTGATGCTGCTTTCCAGAGCAGAACTCACTCCCTGAGCAGTGAGGCCCCAATGTCCTGTCTGCGTCTGCTCTTTCTGGGGTCAGCCCACAGGAAAGGACAGTGGCTGGAGGGCTGTGCTGTGTCCCAACACAAGTCCTGCTCCCAGTGTCCTGGAACATGGTTGGTCAGGTTGAGGTAAGTTCTGTTGGCTGTCTCTGAGGTGATCTGTGGTGTGATGGTCGTTGCACAGCGTGCCCTGTGGAGCAGATCTCTCAGGGCTGACACCATCTTGTGTGCACCTTTCCTTCAGCTGGGGAGGCCCACACAGCTGAGGAGTCCAGGTTGTTTGCTGCTGTGTGTGCATTTTTGTCATGTGCTTCTCTTCTTCACCGTGGCACTCACACTGTGAGACAGGATGTGATTAATGAGCAGACAGATTTGTTTTAGGAATGGCTGAGATAGTTCATGTCCCCTGGTTACGGTACAAGGAAATCATCCCAGCAGATCTGGCAGGACATGCTTCATTCATCTCTTAAGGCTCATCATCTGAACAGGCTCACAGAAACATGCCAGGGAATGCCTTAAGAACATGGCAGCTCATTAATCATGTAGTCCTGCAATAAAAATAGACATCAAGTGCATTAATTACTCCTCAAACAGTTACATTTGTTGAGACTTTCTCTTAGCTAGTGTTGAAAGATGGCTAATTTTCCAGAAATAACACTCACTTTGCCTCATTGTTTCCAAGTAATCAGTAAAGTTTTAACAGAAAAATATCTTGAATAATAAACGTGTCAATATAGATTAATGTGCTTGAAATTCTCAGTCGCATTCTGTGCTGAAATAATTACTCCTTTAAAATGGAGCAGGTAAAGGTTATTTGCCTTCAATGTTATTACATGGCTGTTAGAACTACACCACAGTCGTATGGAGTAAAAGATGCATAATTCAGAATGGGGAACAGCTGCTGGGCCAGTGGTTCCTCTTTTGAGATACCTTTATAAAAAAATTCCTTCAATCTTTTCCCTGGATGCTAATTTACCTCTAGGAACTCTCACAGGAAGAGTAAACAAGGTTTAGGAAAGGTGGTGATGGGGCTTGTGCCCTTAAAGCACTGTGGGTTTTTCCCCTTGTGAGTCAATAAGCCTTGTAGCCAAGCTAAAGTTAGTCTCCTTCATTGGAAACGCAGCCTTTAAGGTAATAACTCAGCAGAGCACACTGGTGTGCACCAGAGAAAGTTTAAAACCCACATGTCAAGGAAAGAACATGCTGTGGGCTGGTAAGCTTTGAGCAGGTCTTCTTAAACAGTTCAGGGATTTTGGTGAGTCACTGGGGGCAGAGCTTGGTCCAATTTCTGCTTAGGTTTTATTTTTTAGCTAGACTTAAAAACTTGAAGAAAAATAAAATCAGATGTGTATAGATGAATTATGGAATTGATACAGAGAAAAGTAAAATTAATACTAAATGCAGAAATGTATTAAGAATGTAGCCT
Organism: Passer montanus; assembly: GCF_014805655.1. Classification (NCBI taxonomy): domain Eukaryota; kingdom Metazoa; phylum Chordata; class Aves; order Passeriformes; family Passeridae; genus Passer; species Passer montanus. The sequence goes on along the minus strand of NW_024370683.1, from coordinate 15,653 downwards.
TGAACACATTAGACAGTCATCACTGTGCCTGTTGGATATAAATTCCTTGACCAGCTCTTAATTGTCATTCCTACTCAGTGCAGACATCATTTCACATCATGAAGTTTGTAATCCTTTTGCCTGTGGCTTGAATAAAAGGCAGGATTCATTCTTTTGGCTCTGCCTGTCTTCATGGCATTTCTTTCAGTAGCATATTCTGTGTTTAATGAGGCTCTGAGGTGCACAATTTAAAGTGATATCCTGTTTTCATGCAAATTACTGGCAAATGGCCAAAAGTACCAGGAATTTACCTTAACTTCTGAGAACCAGCCTGGAACAGGAGAACAGGAGAGTGGTTTAGGCACAGGTTTGGTTTTCTGGGACTTGTGGATGACAGTGGTGGTACCTCACCCACCAGTGAGGTGAGTGAGGTGCCACCAGTGCCACTGGAGCTCGAGGTCTGGCTTGGCAGCCGAGCTGGCTTTGCTTGCAAAGAAAGAGAGCACTCAGGGTGAAGAGGCAAACTGTCTGCCAGCACCAGGCATGAGCAGGAGCAGGTGCCCTGTCACCAAGGTGAAATCTGGACGAATAAATTATTGGCAAAGTGCTGCAACTCATTTGTGATTGATTTGATACAAACTTTCCCATTTATGTTTTTTCTTCTGAACCTAGGGAAACATTTCCCTTCATTTTCTGCTTTTGATGATTTATCAGTTGTGGTTTTGAGTCCAGGTATTTAGATAATAGTGAAAAACTCTGGAATAGGTGATCCTGGCTCCTGCCTGATAAGAGAAGCTGTTTGTTAGTCTGCAGTACCAATATGTATGAGTTTAGTGAAGAAAAACAAAGGGAAATGTGGGTGCATTGACGTTTCCCTCTGGCTTTTTCTCCCATATTCTTTGAAAATAATATCTTTCAGTACCAGAACTGTGAACTGTGGAGGGGTCAAAAGGACTCGGGGTGTATCAACCATGAGAGCAGAGGATAAAGAAACCAAAATGAACTGAAGGGATTGGAAGATTAATCAGATTTATTTCATTTTAAATCACTCAGCCCTGATGCTGTAACATGAAAAGCCCAAGAGAAGAACAGAAGCAAGAGCAGTGGGCAGAGCACAGCACAAGGAATTAGCCAAGGCATTGGGCCACGTTAGTGGGGGGTGTGTGTAAATCTGGATTTGGTGCTCCTGCCTAGGCTGTGGTCGCTTGGATTCAGCACTGATTTCTGCTGGGAGTGAAGGAGACTTGTGCTCTGTCCCTCTGAACACCTGTCAGGAGCCATTTGGATATCTCATAGTTACAGGACACTGTGCTATGGACACGAAAGTTTATTTTGTGAATTCATTCAGGAATCCAACAAGACAAGGTTCAAAATGCAAATCTTGCATAAACTTGTCTGGCAGTGACTACACAGAGCTGTTGCTGTGATGGACCCTTTTTGCTTTAAGCAGGACATAATGAATTCAGACACAGAAAAATGACTGTATTAATGCACTAGGAACAAATTTAGATACTTCGTGTGAAATCAGTGAAACTGGAGATGTATTCCCATCATACTGCCTTCATCAAATTCCTTTGTAAATAACCTCTATTTTTGTTTAGATTCAGGTGGTGTTGAATGTGACCCAATTTCAATACATAATTTTTACTGTTTCACGGTAGAAGCCTGGAGATTCAATAGTGTTTTCCTCTACACTCTAAAACAGTGTCCCAGTTTGGTATCATTGTGTACTGTAAATTGATGTATATTCCTCAGAAATGGCTGCAGATACTCAACACTTGGTAAGTGTGATCAGTAGGATATGAAAGCACTGGATGATTCCTGGAGGTAAGGAATGTGTTTGTTTTATGAGGCAGTAATGCCTGTCAGCTCCAGCCTGTTGAAAGGCTCTGTGTTGCTAATTTTAAGCTCAGGTGAAAGTTTTCTGTACTTTGATGTTGATTAATACCTAATTTTCATAGATTGTGAATTCATAGTATTTTCATTTTGTAATAGGCATCATGCAAGTTGAAGGAGACTGATTTATTTCTTTTATGATTTGTTTTCCTTGTGCAAAATGCAAAGGATTCTGAAAAGCAGAGATAATCACTGTACATTTGTATGTTAATGCTCCCAGGTGATCATCCTGAAAGACTGAATGTGGTTAACACCTTGAATCATAAACTGGGGAAAATGCACAACACTTGACAGGGAGGGAAATTCTGATACAATGTGAAAACATCTGGCCAGGAAATTATTTTCCAAACGCTGAAAATCATAAGCAATTATCAAGTGTTTTACCTGACTATACTCATAACTCTGTTTAGTGACACTTGAACTGATATTATGTTTCATTTCTCAGCAGTGTGGTTTTTGGATAATCACCTTAGGTCTGTGTTTTGCACTCTTCCATCTTCCTGCTTGATGTGCACAGCAAGCGCTTCCCTGGTGCACTTGAAGGGGCAATCAAGGCTGCAGATGGAATAAGGCACTTGTGACAATTGAGGGGAAGAGCTTCATTTGGCAATTCTCATCAGGAGGGCTCTGACAGGATATTCAGGTGGCCCAAAATCAGCTTGAGCTGAGCTTCCAGGGAAGGGAGCCTGCACCTGGCAATTTTCTTAGCATGGGCTGGGTGTTTCTGTCAAGAACTTTCCTCAGGGTGAACGGATGGACTTTGGGGTGTGAGAAATTGCCAGAACATGGTGGCAGTTGTGCTGGCTTATAATAATAATTAAAGAGGACACTTGTCTATGATAGCCAGCTGCAAACCCTACATGAAAGAAAGGGCAGCTCCAGCCTTTCCAGACCATTTATGCATTTCATTTTTATTACATCTTTTCTTAGAAGAAAAGGTGGAGTGATAGGGACAGAGCCAAAGGATGCTGGATTCCCTTTGAGAACATTTGTAGCTCATAAATCCAGATGCTGTTTCTGACTTTGGAATATGGTTGTGAACCATTCATAGTTTTTATTTTGCTAATAACCCTCTTCCTGTAGCTGGCCTTGGACACTCAGTAGAAAACTGCCTTTTCATCTCAGAAAAGGAGCTTCCTGTCTCAAATCATTCCAGGATATGCCATAAAACTGGCATCCCTAGTGGTTGTTTCCTCATCTCAGAGATGAAAGTTGCAGTGAGAAAAAATGGCACTCTGTCCCTCAGGGAGCAGGTTCAGAGTAGCTCAGGTACTGACATTCTTACACTGCTCCAGGAAGAAAAAAAGGGTGGAAATCGGGTTGGTTTGTTAAGGAAATGAGGTGAATTTTCACCTCAGGTGGTGATAGTGCTTCCCTGGCACTGCCCTTAAGCTGTGTGAGGTCAACCCTTCCCTGTGGGATGTATCAGCTTTGGAAGGAGGGTCAGGTCTCTAAGGAAGTATTCAAGAGGGCTGCTAGAGCATGCAGGAAAAAAATTAGAGAGGCCAAAGCTCAGTTTGAACTTAGAATGGCGACTTCTGTAAAGGATAATAAAAAATGTTTTTACAAATACATTAATGCTAGAAGGAAGGGTAAGACCAGCCTTTGTTCTTTATTGGACACGGGAGGGAACTTAGTATCTGCAGATGAGGAGAAGGCAGAAGTGCTTAATGCCTACTTTGCCTCAGTTTTTAGTGGGAAGAGGACTTGCCTTCAAGACACCTGTCCGCCTGGGCTGGTTGATGGTGTCAGGGAGCAGAATGGTCCCCCCATTATGCAAGAGGAGGCAGTCAACTACTGAAATGCTTGGATGTTCATAAATCTATGGGACCTGAGGGGATCCACCCCAGGGTAATGAGAGAGCTGGCAGATGAGCTTACAAAGCCACTCTCCATCATTTACCAATAGTCCTGGCTCACTGGTGAGGTTCTGGATGACTGGAAGCTGGCCAATGTGACACCCATTCACAAAAAGGGTGAGAAGGAGGATCCTGGTAATTATAGACCAGTCAGCCTGACCTCAGTACCTGGCAAAATAATGGAACAGTTTATATTAAGTGCCATCACACAGAATTTACAGGTTGGCCAGGGCATCAGACCCAGTCAGCATGGGTTTAGGAGGGGTAGGTCATGTTTAACCAACCTGGTCACCTTTTATGACCAGGTAACCTGCCTAGTGGATGCAGGGAAGGCTGTAGATGTTGTCTATTTGGATTTCAGTAAGGCCTTTGACGCTGTCTCCCACAGCATACTCCTAGATAAGCTGGCAGCCCGTGGCTTGGACAGGAGCACTCTGTGCTGGGTTAGGAACTGGCTGCATGGCCGGGCCCAGAGAGTGGTTGTGAATGGTGCTGCATCCAGCTGGAGGCCAGTCACCAGTGGTGTCCCTCAGGGCTCTGTGCTGGGGCCAGTTCTGTTTAATATCTTTATTGATGATATGGATGAGGGTTTAGAGTCTTTTATTAGTAAATTTGCAGATGACACTAAGCTGGGAGCAGGTGTCCATCTGTTAGAGGGACGGAGGGCTTTGCAGAGGGACTTGGAACGGTTGGATGGATGGGCAGAATCTAATGGGACGAAGTTCAATAAGTCCAAGTGCCAAGTCCTGCACTTTGGCCACAATAACCCCCTGCAACCTTATAGGCTGGGGATGGTGTGGCTGGACAGTGCTCAGGTGGAAAGGGACCTGGGGGTGCTGGTTG
>NW_024370683.1:0-10892 GCF_014805655.1 Passer montanus | reverse complement strand
CTGTGTCCAGTTCTGGGCCCCTCAGTTTAGGAGGGACATTGAGATGCTTGAGCGTGTCCAAAGGAGAGCAACGAGGCTGGTGAGGGGCTTGGAACACAAGCCGTGTGAAGAACGACTGAGGGAGCTGGGGTTGTTTAGCCTGGAGAAAAGGAGACTCAGAGGTGACCTTATCACTCTCTGCAACTTCCTGAAGGGTGGCTGTGGTGAGCTGGGGCTCGGTCTCTTTCTCTGGGCAACAACAGATGGAACAAGAGGACACAGACTCAAGCTGCGCCAAGGGAGATACAGGCTAGACTTAAGGAGGAATTTTTTCACAGAAAGAGTGGTCAAATACTGGAATCATCTGCCCAGGGAGGTGGTGGAGTCACCATCCCTGGATGTGTTTAAAAAAAGACTGGATATGGCCCTTGGTGCCATGATCTAGTTGAGGTGTTAAAACATCTGTTGGACTCAATGATCTTAAAGGTTTCTTCCAACCTAGAGATTCTGTGATTCTGTGGTAGAGTTCCTCACAGTATTTTATCAAGCAATGCTTTTTGGGTGAACCTCCTAACCTGACACAACAGGAGGGGCTATTGGGTACTGAGGATCACACATGAGCACAAAATGTTATTGGCTTTTATTTGAACTTCAGGTACCATGACCTCATAGAGGGCTGTACCTTCCTAGTCTGGTGTTTTCATCATGCTAGAACACCGTGTAGGTTTTAGTTTGAAATTGTTTCTACACCATTTCTTTGATTTTTAGCAGGCTGAGGGAATATTCTTGCTTTTTTTCCCTGTGATAATTTTCTTATTTCGTGAGCTGGAAAAATAACAGGGAAATTTTCAAGCAATTTGGTGGTTCTACTCTGAAGTATAGCAAAAAGTCAAAGTCTCAAAATATTTCAGGAAAGGCTGAAATAATCAAATGAACTTTGGAAAACATAATTTTTCACTGCAATTGAATAATTCATATCAATGCATACAGAAGGATTAAAGACAAATGGAACAAGGGAATTTAAAATGAGAAAAAGGAAAGCTTAAGATGAGATAAAAACAGTCTGAGTTCTGCATTTTGAATTTTCCTGGTTTAAAAAAAATAATTAGTTTCAATCAGCACATTCTGGTATTCTGGTACTAATATAAAAACATTTTCTGCAGATGAACTGCTGGAAATTTTTGTTGTTGTTGTTGTTTTACAACTTTCTGAAATATTTGAAATACACAGAATTTCTGCTGGAATTCTGTCCTATTGTTTGACAGTGGATTTCAGACCTTATTTTCCTTAGATGATCCCTATTTGCTCTGGGGCTTGCTTCTTTTAAACTGTCTCAGGAGTTCAAAGATCTCTGAGCCACAGGTAAATCTGTTTTAGACCCCTTGTGTCACTTGTGGTGACAGTTGGAGGAGAAAAAGTACAAGGTGATGGGAAATGGACTTGATGAGTATTGGAACTCTAAAGATCATCCAGTTCCACCCACCCTGATGTAATGGTTAAATTGTAGAGGAGGCTGTAACCAAGCTAATTCATGAAGATTTCTGTGTCCAAAGGAAAAAGAAGTGCTAATCTAATTTAAAAATTGCAAATGAGAAGACTGGTGTTAAATTCAAGCAGCGAGTGAAAACTGCATGCTCTGAGGACCTGGCCTGCTTATGCTTGAAATGGCATTTCCAGTCAGATTTGAGAGGGTCAAGGTGAGCACAGGGAACTGGAAAGGTGTTGTGCTTCTGAATAATCAAAACAGGCAAAACCCAGGAGGAATAAAGAGTGTTGATTTAAATGCAATCAAATGTTTTCAGGAGATGTTTAAGAGTGTGCATCATTGTGCCTTGTTCAATCACAAACTTAATTTCTTCAGCTAAGTTTGTGCCTAACTGTGAGCACAAAATTCACCTGCCATTTTTCCACCTCTGGGGGGTTAAAATCACTGCTTGATATTACTTTTTCAAAATATTTTAGGTATTCCATTTAATTCACATGCTCCATTTAATCTGGACGTTACCTGAGTCAGAGCTGACTCCTTCAATCTCTAAAGCCACAGACATAACTGAGATGCATCTGGTGTGTGAAAGGATTGCAAGTGGAGCAGCCCATTGGACCTCTGGAGACCTGATTTTGTTTTTGGGAGAAGCCACATTGCTCTGCTCCATCCTTGGTTTGCCTCTCAGGGGGGAAAAGATAATATCACTGACCTTTAGGAGGCATTTGAGATCTAATTATTTATAGATTAGGGAGCATTGCATTTTTTTCAGTGTAAAATCTTGCTTACTTTTTGAGTGGCAACAGAGCTTTTTCCCTCTCAATTATTTGTAGATGAGATCACAACTTAGTGGCCAGTCCAAAGCAAGTGGTGTTTTGAAGAGGAGGCTGAAGACAAAACATGACTCAGGCCATTGGAAGAATACCTTTCATTTGCAATAGGGTTAAACACCCTTACATTTATTAAATGCAATGATCTAGGAATCAAAGAAAAATAAAAATATTTATTAGCTTTTCATTGAATGACATTGTAAAAGTAGCTCCAAAGGCTCTTTGTGGTAATTTGATCTTCTACTCAGATTCTACCTTCTCCAGTACTTGATTATGGAAAGTTCAGGAGTTTTTACATATTTCTAGTACTGAGCACTCTGGAGAGATGAGTGGGTTATGCCATTTCTCTGTTTTAGTAAGTCACAGTAAACAACATCTCTATTTTTGTACAGCACAGCCCTATTGCTCTTTTAAACTGTGTGCTGACAAAACAATTTCACTGTAATTGAAAGAGCTCACTGCCACTCCTCTAGAGAAAATAAAACTGAATTTGATGTGGTTAGATAAAAGGTAGGAGCATAGAGACAGTGGTGAAAGTAATCTGGCCCCTAAGGAGTTACAGCTGTGCTAATTATCAAGCATTAAGAACAAGCCTGCTCTTAATAGGCCACAGCTGGATCCAGTTAAGAGGGGTATTATAAAAGAGCAGGTTGGGTGGAAACCATTTCAATAGGACAGCGACAATTTGATGCCCTGGTTGTTACTGACAAGATATTTCATCATGAAAACAGTTAAAGTTCCATTTAAATCATTAGAGTAGGTTATAAACAGCAAAATACGTAATATCCAAGTTTGGTTAGCTGTTCTTGGTGTGAACTTTGTGTTGCACAGTGAATATTGATACAGACTAAATAAATCTTCAGAACTCTGCAGCATTGGCTTTATGGATAATCTTTGGCCATAACATTTGTACTAACTGAGCCTCTCCAGTCCCCTGCCTGCTGTGTTGGTTGTAAACTGGAGAACATTGCTGCAGAAAAACAGAAACCCAAACATTTGGGTCTATCCATCCAAACAAGGAACGTCTCTAGGCTCGCAGTCTAGCTGGCTCAACCATGGAAATTATGAAAAGCGAATTTGCAGCAAAAGAGAAGAATTCTGGGTATTATCTTGTACTCCTGAAGGTCCCCTCAGTTATCCACAGTTCAGTCACTCGGTGTGGATAAAGCCTGGCAGAGAAACCAGCTGGGTCTGTGTGAGCTTCCTTGTGCTGAGTACTTGCACAGGAAACACGTTTAGGAAATCTTCTCTGTGTGTTCAGCTCAAGTGTTTACCTTGCTGAAACCTGCATTTGGGTGCTTGCTTTCCTAACTAAATAACTTTGGAAAAATTCAGACAACTCACTGAAATTTCCTAAAAGTCACTGCCTCAAACACATGAATGTGAAGAACTGAATTTAAAAAGAAAAGCAAAAATGAAACAATTAAAAAAACCCCACGCCAAAACCTGTTAAAGCCCCCAAAGGGAAAAGCAACCATCAACCCAAGCCCAAGCACTGTAAGAATTATATTTCACCTGCAGACTTTGAGTGCTTCTCTGCCTGGAACTTGAGCAGAGATCAGAGCTTCCATAATCCTGTTGTCACCCAGTGATAAAACTGGAGGAGAATAAAAAGGGAAAAGGATGCTTCCAGCTGAGATGGGAACAAAATCTGGTGAGAAAGGATTTCTGGGTGTTCTTAGGGACAAAACAAGATAAATATTGTGACGTGCTTTGTGGTTTTTTTAAACTCTGACACCAGGAAATACTCAAAGGGAATATTATTCCTGTGACTTGGGTAGTTTGTGCCTGTGTGGTGTCATGCCTTGGTAGAAGGTGGGTGTGTGGGTTTCTGGTGCTTCTGTAAAGCAGTGATGTAAGTGTCTTTTTGATATTTGGAAATAGGCTTGAGCAGAGCATGCTCTTGGCTTCAAGCTTTGCCTAAAATCATCACAGATCTTCAAGGTTAAAACCCAAGAAAGTTCAGATTTACAGGCCAGGTTTGTGCAATGGTTTCAGAGTGCAGGAAATTAAACAGGAAAGCAGATCACCATAATCACCACTGTGGTTATCAGTGTGGTTTGAGCTCTTGAAAATACATCCTTGAGAATCTTGAACTTGCCGAAGTTCAAGATTCTCAACTGAGTGAGTGAAGGATATTGGTGCTGGTTTGGCATCCATGTGAAAACACAGCTTCTGAGGTCAACAGAAACCTTGCAAAACTTGTGCAGAATTCATTTTTCAGGTGGAACTGCTGCAGTGTGCAGAGTGCTTGGTATTCACTGAATTTGGGCAAGAAAAAAGACCTGGTGCCCTTGTGGGCTGTAGCTCTGGGGAGTGTATTTTGTGCAGAGGGCCTAGGAATTGGATGTCCCTGTCCTTCCTTGCTTGGTGCTGTTGTAGCAGAGAGGTGGATGAGGTGTATGAGCCTTCTGAGAAGGAAATGCAGAGCTCAGATCATTGCAGTGTCTCAAAGTCAGATCTTTTGTAGGCAGGTGCTGCTGCCTGTGCGGGGAGTTGTAATCACAGCTCTGGGAAAACCTTGCTGTGAGCACGTGCACATAATTTCCTTCATGTGAGCACCCCTTGGATACAGTTCTCTTCCAGAATTGTTTTTTCTCTGAGCTCACATCTGTCTACCCCCCTGCCTGTCCCTTTGCCATTAGATCCAGCTCAGGATGAGCAGCACAGGTTGCTGTGTCTCTGCCCTTTGCTCTGAGGGACACTGGCACTAGTGTCCCTCTCTGGTGCTCTGTGACTCCATTATCAGGTGTTCTTGAGTTGCTTTAGCTCAGTCTTTTCAGGTGCCTCTAACCGTTACAGATTCTCTGAAGCATCTTGAAGATGTTGCTTTGCTCTATTGCTCCCTGAACACACTTTCAAAGCTTAATGTCCCAATTTTTTAAACAAATTTTTGTGTGATTGGAGACTACTGCCAAAAGATTGTGTACTGCTGGTGGTTCCGATCATTTTTAACTTGGCTTTTTATTCCTCTGCAAGATCCCAATTTTCTTTGGAATCAAACATTTTACCTCAACCTTCAGAAGACCTTGCTTTCCTTTCCCCTTTTCTCACTGTCATTTACCAGAGGTTGGATTCTGCCTGGGTCCATTCTCTTCAAGTACATCTCAGTGTGCTTTTTCAGCATCTTGACTCCACGTTATATGTGACAAAGTTTCTGGGAACATCTGTACTTCATCCTTGCAAACACCTTTTTTGAACTCTACTAATCCTGACAGTGACTGTCCTGTGTACATGTCTGCTGTCCATCGGGATGATCCGTGTCCTTCTTTATGTCCCACTGCCACTCCAGCTTGTCCCTGTTAATCAGCTCGGCCTGGTTCTGCCTTTCCCTGCTGATGTTCTGCAGTGAGTCTGTGACCTGTGCTTGGTGGCCACGGGCTGCTGCAGTGACATTCTGGGCAATGCTGTTTGCTCTGTGCAAAGGGATTTGGTTTCTGTTCCTGTTGGGAGCCCTTCACTTTAAAGGCTGGCAGCTCAAATTGAGAAATCTGTTCCCTACCTTTGTCCAAGGCAGCACAGGGACAATTCACAAAGAAATCCCTGTCTAGAAAGGGACTGAGCTAACAGCTCGTGGTGGTTCATTTTCTGTTAGTGTTTGTTCAGAATTATTTGGTGCTTTGAGAACAGAATTTTGCCCATGTAGTTGAACTTGGCTGATGTTTCAGTATTTATGATTTATGTTGAATTTTTTTGTACCTCATCTCATTTTAGACCATGAGAGCTTAGACAAGGAAATGATGTTTCCTTGACACTTGTAGCACTAATGTAAAAGAAAAATTGTTAATATGGCATCAGACAAATTGATCACACTCTGCACACTGAGGGGTCAAACTACTGTGTCGCGTAGATGATTTTCAGTTTTGGCCAAACAGAGATGGAAAAAAAATTCCAGGAAATTTAAACATTAAAAAATAAATTTTTGCTCTGCTCTTTTTATGTGCATTCTTAGGAAAATGCCTCACTGGATTGCTAAAAATTAAACATATAATCCACAGAAGATGTTAAGCACTGATTCACTTCCAGTGCTTTGAAACGGAATTCCAGAGTACATTGCTTCTGTTTCAAATCTAATTTTTAGTGCTTATTTTCCTGTTTGTTTTTTTAAGTGCTCTTCCGTAGCTGGTTTTTGTGTCCTTTAACAAATGCCATAGACTCTAAACAATGAGAATGTTCTCTCAAATTTTTATCCCTGTTCTTCAATTCCAGCCCTAATTAACTTAGATGCTGTATTTCAGTGGATTAAGTGATTCTTATGCATGAAGTCAGACAAACATTTTAAGCTCTTTTGGGATAAAAATTACAGGTGCTACATATTGCAGTTGGACTAGATGATTGTTGTGGGTCCCTTCCAACTGAAATATTTTCTTGTCTGATCAGACAAACATTTTAAGCTCTTTTGGGATAAAAATTACAGGTGCTACATATTGCAGTTGGACTAGATGATTGTTGTGGGTCCCTTCCAACTGAAATATTTTCTTCTCTGAAATATTTTGTATTATTGCCAAGTCTTGTGGAAGAGTTCTACCTGTCTTGACACGCTCCAGGTTACCAAACAGTTTACATTTGCTCAGTGCCATCAATATCTTTTCTATGGCCTGTTTGGATGCAGATGTTCCTTTCCTTGCAGCATAACCTTGAACGAAGCCTAACCTGATCAAAATATGTTTTTTTTTAAATCCATGTTTAACAATCAGGTCCTAAACTCTTCCAGTATCTGTGGTAGAAGGATAAATTTAACTGTTTCAGATAACCCGAGACAAGATAAGCCAGAAAAGAGTTAACGTCATGTATCAAGAATGTTAATTCAAATAAGTAATTTATTTTTGTACTGCAGAAAAGTTGAAGGCAAACTAAAACTGGGGCTTTCCAAAATGTTTTAATGATCCTTACAGTATGCTGGTGGAATATAAGAAATGCTACTTTTTAATTTAAAAGAAATCCTACTTCTGCCTAATGTGTCTGGTGGGCAATTTGCAATTATGATCTTCATGATGAGATTCCTCCATGAAATGAGAGGTATATTATAATTTAAATAGAGCTGTAGATCTGGTTGATTTTAATTTGTGACCCAGGGGTCAGCAGTGACTGGGTGTAATAACCCTGCAGTAATGTGACTCCTCAAGGCACATTTGTATAATGAGAAATCATAACTATTTATAGGAAACATGATGATTTTTTTGCCTTTGCAATTCCAGAATGCTGCTGTCTGAGTCTCCATTTTATTTGCTTAAAGCTCCCTTTAGCATGGGGTTTTTTGCTATAAAAACCTCTGAAGCTGTTGGCAGCTTCTGATTTACAGGGGTTTACAGATGTCTGTTTTTTCAGCATGCAGCCACAGTCCATGGTTTGCCCTCTCCTGTCAGTGGTGTTGCTGGTAGTTGAGATTTTGGGGCCCTTAAGCTTTTTGCCACTGTTCCCCATTGCTGTGATTTGGGTGACTGGTGCATGGCAGTTTCATTGCTTGAGATGAAAGGACAGAATTTATGTGTGTGTTTTTAACTACCCAGAGATAAAGAGCTGCCTGGTGTCTTCTCCTAAACATTTAAATATGCCTTGTGCTAAGACATCAGGAGGGACTTCATTTTTTCTGTCGAGTGCTCCTGCATCTGTCAGGGGTAGGAGGGATAACAGCACTGCCTTCGTGTCCTTGCATTTGGCCCAGGAAGTGCTCCTCTCTCCAGTTCAGCAGTACTAACTCTGCCAGGCTTTAGAAAGTCTGACAGTGTTCTCAGACCCCAGCCTGAATCCAGTGTGAGCACATTGCCTTTCAGAGCAAGTTCTTCAGACCTGGAGAAGGAGGGAATGCCCTCCTCACACTGCTGTGCTTTGACAGATCAGCTTGATGAAATAAGCAGTACCTGTTGGAAAATTAATGAGCCTGCTTCATTAGAGTTAATAGAGGAGACAGAAATGATTATCAAGTTAAATTTTAGAATTACAAAATGCTTCCTAGATGACATGCAGCTGGTGTCTTGAGAATGCTAAGTTCAAAGTAGGCCAAGGATGTGTTTAGCCAGGCTTTCTGCAGTATGTCTTTATGAAGAAATATTCATGGAGTCAGCCCTGACAGTGGTGTTGGTTCTCATTTTCCCTCAGTTTGTCACTTGGATACCTCATTCGGGCACATCAGGAATTTGTGTCTACCTCCTTCCCACAGAGCATCCTCCCTTCTCACCTGGGCAGTCCTGAGTGCCTTGCTGTGTTATCTAACAGTCCATAGGAACTGGTTCCAGTTTGGAAGGGCAGCCCGAGTGCAGAAGCAAGCCCAGCTCCTTTCATGCTGTGTCTGCAGAGAGTGAGCAGGGAGCTGAAATTCCCTCGAGGAGGAGCAGTACAAATGTACACATGGATAGGATGGATGGTTTTCCTGTGGGCTGTTGGATTGGGTGCAAGGAGAAATGGGGAGTGGTGGCGGAGGGAAAACAAAACCTCCCTCACTTATGATTTATAAAGACTTAACACAACGTGTCTGTGGGCCATGGATGGGCAGAGAGGGACTGTGAAAGCAAAATAATCCTGGTTTTAGAGCAGGACTGCAGAAATCAGAGGTCCCAGTAAACCTTGGGAGCTCACTGAAAAACCCTGATGTGCTGAAGAAGTTCAAGAAACTGGCTGGGGGGAGACAAGCATTAAAGGTCTAATTTTTGAACTTGGGCACCTCTGGGAAGAGCTAAATGGCAATAAATTAGTTCTGCTTATACCTCTTGCCTCTCGTTGTAATTTTGGAGAGGTCTCTGCCCTGACATGAGAGCATTTGTACTCAGAAATGGAAAGTAGTGTTGCAAGTGTCCATTCTTAGCATGTGCAGACCAGAAATGTGATGTCTGAGCTCACGAGGCTAAGTTTTATATCTGGCTGCTTTGTCTGTATTTTCCTTCCAATAGCAGGCACCTTGTTTTCCAGTTTGAGAGGACTTTTAAAGGAGTTCTTGGGTTGTCCATGAGTAAAAAGCAACAGTACAAGCAGTATGCTTTTCCTGGGATTACTGTGTTTGTATTAGAAAGATATATAAATGCTCTTTTATATTTGAGAAAGTGTTGCCAGCCTGCTCTGTATTGACACTTAAAATGTTTTTCTTAACCATTCTTCAGAAATTTGTCTAGGTAATGCAATAAAAGCAGAATTTTTATATATCTGGAAGCCTTCACAGTGAAGTTTCTGGATTAAATTAATTCTTACTGTGTTAGAAGTTATTTATATGCATTTCCTGTAATTCAGGTTGTGAGTTAAATCTCTTGATTTATTACAGATAGCACTGAGGTGGAGCTTCTTGAGAGCCAAGTCAGTGGTGGAAGGGGCTTGGAATTCCTCAGGAGAATGATTGATAATGCAGGCTGGTCAATTCAGAGTAGCAAAGGGAGTCATTTGGAGGGGCTGCTTTAAATAAGAGATATTTGAAATGTTCATTGCTCTATACACCTGTACAAGGCACATGGATGAAGAGTCTTTAGGAGTCGCTCTGGGCCCAGGTACCTGATGTGCTTCATTCAGTGGTGGTTCCAGCTGTCTCTGGATCAGGTCATGTCAGTCTCAGAGGCAGTTTCCAGTCCCTCTTTGCCGTGATGGCAGTGGCTAAATGACATTCTGTAACCCATTTAGGATATCCATAACCACAGCCTGAAGTCAGTGGCTGCTTTCAGCCTCCCTCGGCTGTGGCTCCTTGCAGGTGTTGCTTGTCTCTGCTCAGAGGGGTGTGCTCTGGGATTCCTGTTTTATCCAGTGCTTCTCTGAGAGCCCTCCTTAGCATGCCTTGGAGCCTCCACCTGGTGACAGCAGCAGCAGCAGCTCTTCCCTGCTCCTCCTTCTGCTTCCAGCTCTGAGTGTGATCCATCCCCTGCTGGGCACCACCAGACATTGTCACTCTAAGCAATGGACAGAGTCCTAAAACATCTTGGATTTGTCTTATCCTTAACCAATTTCACACCCTGGCTCCTGTGAGCATGATTGCTCTGATTTTTGTGGTAAATGCCAAATCAGCAGCTTAGAAAAGCTGTTCTTTGCTAAAGCTATTCACTGATTTCAGTGCTAAATGCAAATCTTATTATGCCATTATTTGTTTTGTATTTTGAAGCTCATTGCAGCCATTTAGTCTGTTTGGTTACTCTCTTAATAGAAGCATCTTTGCAGTTAAATGTAGCAAAGGTCACTATTTCTTTCTTCATGACTCATTTCCTTTAGAAGTCCCACGCCTACAATAACCTGAAAGGATTTCCATGTTGCTTGTGACAAACTTCTCCAGCAATCCATAGCAAATATGTATTCATTGTCCTTGAAAATGCGAGCTCTAAATTTTATTGATGTAGCTGCATTTTTCTGGGATGAATTCAGTCTCCTGATGCATTTTGGGACTGAGAGTTCTCCTTTGCATTGATTCAGGGTTGAAATGCTACAAAATGTGTTCACTTGAGCCTTCCTCGAGGAAGAAAAACCCATATGCCTCCTTGGATAAGAAAAACAGTGAAATGATCCAAATTGATTTCCCCACAATTTATTTAATTGTAAACATGCAAACTCTGCATTCTGCAGTCCCTCAAGAGCCCTTCTGGGAGAATGAGGCTGCAGACAGGGACACATTCCTGCAGCTGAGCTGGTCAGCA
>NW_024370682.1:2232-2948 GCF_014805655.1 Passer montanus | reverse complement strand
ATTCCATGGATCCCTCCTATGGACAGGACCTCAAGCTCAGGATCCCACGGCCAGGGTCAGGATCCCAAGGCCATGATCCTAATGCCAGGATCCCATTGACAGGATCCTCCTCCTCTCGGATCCCATGGACAGGATTCTCCTCCAGGATCCCATGGCCAGGAATCCATGGAGAGGATCCCACGGCCAAGATCCCATGGATCTCCAAATTCCATGATCTGTCCTATGGACAGGATTCTTCTCCAGGGTCCCAGGGCCAGGATTCCAAGGCCAGGATTCTCCTCCAGGATTCCAAGGCCAGGATCCCTCTCTAGGATCCATCGGCCAGGATTCCAAGGCCAGGATTCTCCTCCAGGATCCCATGGCCAGGATCCCTCTCCAGGATCCATCGGCCAGGATTCCAAGGCCAGGATTCTCCTCCAGCATTCCATGGCCAGGATCCCTCTCTAGGATCCATCAGCCGGGATCCCATGGCCAGGATTCTCCTCCAGGATTCCAAGGCCAGGATCCCTCTCTAGGATCCATCGGCCAGGATTCCAAGGCCAGGATTCTCCTCCAGGATCCCATGGCCAGGATCCCTCTCCAGGATCCATCGGCCAGGATTCCAAGGCCAGGATTCTCCTCCAGGATCCCATGGCCAGGATCCCTCTCCAGGATCCATCGGCCAGGATTCCAAGGCCAGGATTCTCCTCCAGGATCCCATGGCCAGGATCCCTCTC
>NW_024370682.1:0-1092 GCF_014805655.1 Passer montanus | reverse complement strand
GCATCCCTGGGAGCGTCCCAAAAAATTTGCAACTTAAAAAAAAAAAAAATCATCCCCAAAAATTCCCCCCCAGTTTTTTTTTAAATGCCAAAAATTCACTAAAAATCTTCGTAAAAATTTTTTTAAAATTCTGAAAAAATCAAAAAAATCCCCTAATTTTTTTTTTTTAGATCACAATAATTCCTAAAAATTTCCCGAATAGAAAAAAAAAACCCTGGAAATTCAAAAAATCCTGCCAAAACCCCCCAAGCTTAAGAAACCAAAAAATTAAAAAAGTAATTCCCCAAAACCTTGCCAAAAATAAAAAAAAATTAAAATATTCTAAAATAATTCAAAAACATTTTTTTAAATCCTTAATTTTTTAAAATCCCAGTAATTCCACAAAATCCCAAATAAAAAACCCTGAAAATTCAAAAAAACCCTGCCAAAAATCCCCAAGCTTCAAAAAAAAAACCAAATTTAAAAAAAAATCCCCAAAACCTTCCCAAAAAAAATTTTTAAAAATTCTAAAATAATTCCAAAAATTTTTTTAAAAATCCTTAATTTTTTAAAAACCCAAAAAAAAAAAAAAAATTCCCCCCCCCCCCCAAAAAAAAAACCTCAAAAAATATCCCCAAAAATTCCTGGTTTTCCCCTTTTTTTCCCCAATTTTCTCCCGATTTCCAATTTTTCCCCAGCAGAGCAGGAGCAATTTCCACATGCTGGAGCAGGGCCAGTTCTCCAAAATCCCTAAAAACTCCCAAAAATGCCCCAAAATATCCCAAAACTCAAAAAACCTCAAAAAAAGTCCCCAAAATTCCTCAAAATTTTGCAAAAATTCCCCCAAAAAATCAGATCAATTCCCTAAAAATCCCTAAAATTCTCCAAAATCCCCCCAAAATCCCCCCAAAAAATCCCCAAACATCCCAAATAAATCCTCAAAAATTCAAAAAAATCCCCAAAAAGTCCCAAAAATTCCCCAAAAAGCCTCCAAAATATCCGAAAGCTCAAAAAAACCCCCAAAAATCCCCCAAAATTTCACAAAAATACCCTAAAAAATCAAATGAATTCCCTAAAAATCAAAAAAAATTCTCCAAAATGCCCCCAAAACCC
>NW_024370681.1:0-688 GCF_014805655.1 Passer montanus | reverse complement strand
CCCCTGAGTGACCCCTGAGTGACCACTGCTGACCACCGGTCACTCTTGGGGGGTGGTGACTCCTGGGTGACCCCTGAGTGACCACTGATGACCATTGATGACCACCGGTCACTAGGGGGGGTTGGGGACCCCTGAGTGACCCCTGAGTGACCACTGATGACCACCGGTCACTAGGGGGGGTTGGTGACCCCTGAGTGACCCCTGAGTGACCACTGATGACCACCGGTCACTTGGGGGTGTCACTGACCCTGAATAACCCCTGGGTGACCCCTGAGTGACCCCTGAGTGACTCCTGAGTGACCCCTGAATGATCACTGGTCACTCAGGAGGGATCACTGACCCCTGAATGACCCCTGCTGACCCCCACTGACCATTGTCCACCTGTGGTCACTCAGGGCCTCGCTGACCCTTGAATGACCCCTGAGTGACCTTTACTGACCCTTGAGTGACCCCAGCTGACCCTCACTGACCGCTGCCCCCCCCATGGTCACTCAGGAGGGATCACTGACCCTTGAGTGACCCCTGAGTGACCTTTACTGACCCCCGAGTGACCCTCACTGACCCCTGATGACCACTGGTCACTCAGGAGTTGTCACTGACCATTGAATGACCCCTGAATGACCCCCAAATGACCCCTGCTGACCCTCACTGACCGCTGTCCCCCGTGGTCACTCAGGGCCGCGCTGAG
>NW_024370680.1:0-688 GCF_014805655.1 Passer montanus | reverse complement strand
TCATTTCTCATGCTAATTAGTCCACATGCGGAGTCTTTATCTTCTTCTGGGTCAGGGGGTTTCTAGGCTCTGTGGTCTGTGTGTTGGTGGCTGTGATCTACCCCGACAGAATTATTTTTTACCCACTTGGAGCTGATTTTAACACAATTGCTGAGTTGGCTTTGTTAGTTTCTTCCATATCTTGGGAGTTCTGCCAGATGTCCTTGAAGGCTGTAAATTCTACATTCCTGGTGTCCAGTATAGTGTTTTGTCCTCCTTCACAAGCTTTGTTGACCTCTGAGATGAATGAAACATGTCCAGCCTAAACCTTAACAAGGCAATTCCAGGAACAAGTTGTCTTTCTAACACCAGGATGTGACTTACAGTTTGCTGGCTGCTCTCTATTTCATAGAATAAATCTCTCTTCTTGTCCAGTAGTCTTGAAAGTATACAAAGACCACACATCAAAGAACGTAATTTCTTAAGAAAATTTAACATACTTACATTTTGCAACAATAACACACTGATGATTTAGGTGCTCTGTTGTGTTTATCCTGTGTCTGGGGCTGTTTTAGTCCCCTGGTGCAACTGAAGCCAGAGCAGCAGAAGCTGCACCCCTGTCAGCTCAGAATGTCTCCCTGCACTGACTTGGAGAAAAAAAATTAGCAAGGTGTTAGAAGACCCCAGACCAAAACTTGGACCGGGGGGG
>NW_024370679.1:0-688 GCF_014805655.1 Passer montanus | reverse complement strand
CACAAGCCGGAAGCTTTATGAAACAGACTAGACTTCGGTACAGCTGTTTCAGGCACAACAAATACAGCAACAGCGGAGGAGCAGGAGCCCGAGCTGCTGAGGGCAGGCGGTGCCGGACAGGGCTGCCCGAGGGCTGTCCCCGCCCTGAGCCGTGCCACGGGCACCGCACGGGCGGGCGCTGCTCCTGCCGCAGGAGAGCCACACGGGGGGCTGGACGGAGCGGCCGAGCCGAGCATCCCCGCAGGCGGAGTCCCACCTGCCCCTCGCTGGCACACCGGTACCGCCACGGGCGCCTAGCGCCGCGCACTGCTCCCACGGAGTTCACCCGAGTCCGGGTAAAAAGGGCCAGAGCCCGTCCATCTACCTCTCCCGGCCCGGCGCTGCCCCAGACCGGCCCGCACCGCCATCGCCTGCAGCGACCGCATCCCCTCCCGCAGGGACGCTGCTGCCGAACCGGCTGCCGCAGGACACGGCCCGTCAGGGCACCGCGCACGGACAGACCGGCCCGCCTGCTGCCCCCACGGCAGCCCTGCAAACACAGGGACCAGGGACAGCCCAACACAGCCCGGCCCTCGCCCGCGCCGGCGGCCGCGGC
This sequence comes from Passer montanus, assembly GCF_014805655.1. Classification (NCBI taxonomy): domain Eukaryota; kingdom Metazoa; phylum Chordata; class Aves; order Passeriformes; family Passeridae; genus Passer; species Passer montanus. The sequence goes on along the minus strand of NW_024370679.1, from coordinate 93 downwards.
GCACGGCTCAGCTCCCGCCTCACTCACCGCGGAGCCGGCGGACGGAGCGGCGCAAGCGGCGGGCACACAGCCCGGGCCGTCCCGCCGCGCCGC
>NW_024370678.1:0-689 GCF_014805655.1 Passer montanus | reverse complement strand
GAATTCCTGATTTTTCCCATTTTTTCCCCTTTTTTTCTCAATTTTTTCTCATTTTCCACCTGTTTTTCCAGTGTTTTTCCCTATTTCCCCCCCATTTTTCTAGTTTTCCTCCATTTTTCCCCTGTTTTTTTGCCATTTTTCCCTGGTTTTAGCCCCAAAATGCCAGTTTTTCTAGGAATTCTTGATTTTCCCTATTTTTTACCCAGGAATTCCTGATTTTTTTCCCATTTTTTTTTCTCTTTTTTTTCCTTGTTTGTTCTCAATTCTTCCTCATTTTCCACCTGTTTTTCCAATTTTTTTTCTCCATCTTTCCTGGTTTTCCCTATTTTTCCCTATTTCCCCCCATTTTTCCAGTTTTCTCCATTTTTCTCTGGTTTTTTGCCATTTTTCCTTGTTTTTACCCCCAAAATTCCCTTTTTTCCAGGAATTCCTGATTTTCCCCAGTTTTTTCCCATTATTTCCTGATCTTTCCCATTTTTCCCCATTTCCCCCTTTTTTTCCTCTATTTTTTCCCTGTTTTTTCTCAATTTTTCCTCATTTTCCACCTGTCTTTCCAATGGCTTTTTCTCCATTTTTCCTGGTTTTCCCCATTTTTTTCCTGGAATTCCTAATTTTCCCCATTTCCCCCCCCAATTTTTTTCTCAATTTTTCCTGTTTTTTCTCAATTTTTCCTCATTTCCCCCTGTTTT
>NW_024370677.1:0-689 GCF_014805655.1 Passer montanus | reverse complement strand
AACAAACAAAAAAACAGCTCACCCAGACCATTATCCTTAGGAAACAGACCAATAGACCCCCCAAGAAGATTATGAAGTCCTTCTCTCTGAAAAATTTGGGATTGAGGCAGAGAAATTTCCTGCCAAGGTACTACATCCAAACCCAGTGGAAGATAAATAGTTGTAGATCCCAGACCACTTGGTCTTTATTCTGTATTCTCAGGCAATCTGAAGCTTTTCTCTTCCAAGAGAAGAGCAAATTGAAATGAAATGTTTATAAGCGACGTTTACAGAGGATTACACCTTTACCCTGCTTTCTATTAAGAGACTCCTGTTGCTTAAGAAACCCGTGTTAATCCCCCAAAGCAGATGACATTTTCCGACCCTGCACATTTCACAAAGCTTGAATATATTTATAGGGAAAGGAAGTTGACACAATACAAAAAACAGATGTTTAATAAACTTGAGTAATCGGACAGGCAAGCATGTTTCGGTCCTTCCAAAAGACAGCCACAAAAAGGAAGCAACTATTCTCTTGCAGACACAATAAAGAACACTTTGGTTTGGTTTTAATTAAAGAGATCAGATCCTAACCAAAAGAAGAATCCTAACCTCCTGTGACATACTCTGATCTCACCTTTGATGCCAAAAAGAAAGAAACAGCTCTTACTTGCTATTTAGCATCAGTAGTATCATCCCAGTCACATCAG
>NW_024370676.1:0-689 GCF_014805655.1 Passer montanus | reverse complement strand
CCAGAAAAATCCCAAAAAGTTCTCAAAAATATCCCTAAAAATTCCTAAAAAAATATAAAAAAAAACTTTAAAAATCCCCTAAAATTAAAAAAAAATCTGAAAAAAAAAAAAAAATATTAAAAAAAACTTTAAAAAATCCCCTAAAATAAAAAAAAAAAATCTGAAAAAATCCCCATAAAAATAATTTAAAAATTCCCGTAAAAATCCTTTAAAAGTCTCAAGAAATCCCCATGAAATCCCCCCAAAAATCCCCAAAAAATACTAAAAAAATCTCCAAAAGTCACAAAAAATTCCCCAAAAATCCCTAAAAATTCTTTAAAAATCAAAAAAAGACCAAAAAATCCCCAGAAATTCTCAAAAAAATCCCAAAAATTTCTAAAAAAATTCCTTAAAGATCAAAAAAAATTTAAGAAGATATTCTGAAAAAATCCCCAAAAATCCTCTAAAATTAAAAAATAATCTGAAAAAATCCCTTAAAATCAGCGAAATCTCCCAAAAAATCCCCTAAAAATAAAAAAAAATGTAAAAAATCCCCTAAAAATCACTAAAAAATCCCCTAGAAAATCTCAGAAATTCCCGAAAAATTCTGAAAAAATACCTAAAAAATCTCCAAAAGTCCTGATAAAATTCTTAAAAAGTTCTGAAAAAATCAAATTAAACATCCCCCCAAAATCACAAAAAAATCTGAA
>NW_024370675.1:0-689 GCF_014805655.1 Passer montanus | reverse complement strand
TTCTTCCCCCAAACCAAAATCCCAAAAAAACCCCAAAACCCGCCCCCAAAAGTCCCAAAAAAAATCCCTAAAAATCCTCATTTTCCCATTTAAACCCCCATTTTTGGCCCTAAAAACCCCAAATTTTTTCCTAAAAATCCCAAATTTTTTTCCCCAAAATCCCCATTTCTTCCCCCAAACCAAAATCCCAAAAAAGCCCAAAACCCCCCCCCAAAAAACCCCAAACAAAACACTGAAATACTATTTTTTCCCCTGTATTCTTTAAAAAAAGTCACTTTTTTCCCCATGTACTGGTGAGATGACAGGGCATTCTCTGGAAGAAAGTAGAGTGAGACATAGTTCAAACAAATTAAAAAGGAATGAGAGAAGTATGGAGTACAGATTTTTTGCTAAAAACCCCAAATCTTTTTTCCCAAAATCCCCATTTCTTCCCCCAAACCAAAATCCTCAAAATCACCCAAAACCCCCCCAAAATCCCCCCCCAAAAAATCCCCAAAAAACCACAAAACCCCCCCGTTTTTGGCTCTAAAACCCCCATTTTTGGCCCTAAAAACGCCATTTTTTTTGCTAAAAACGCCAAATTTTTTTCCTAAAAACCCAAATTTTTTTGCCCAAAATTCCTGTATGTTCCCCCAAACCAAAATCCCAAAAAACCCTCCTAAAAAATCCCAAAAAATTCCCTAAAAATC
>NW_024370674.1:0-689 GCF_014805655.1 Passer montanus | reverse complement strand
CGTTCCCAGTCCGTCCCAGTCCCTTACTGGTGGCACTGGCGCGATTGCCGCTCCCGCCGCTGCCGGGAGGAGACACCGGGCAGGGGCACCCCCGGTGCTCCCAGTATCCCCAGTGCCCCCAGTGCCCCCAGTGCCCCCAGTGCTCCCAGTTCCCCCAGTTCCCCCAGTGCCCCCAGTGCTCCCAGTATCCCCAGTTCCCCCAGTGCTCCCAGTCCGGCGGGTGCCGGTGGGTCTGAGGCGCTCCCGTTACCGGCAGCCCCCGGTGTTTCCCGGTGCCCCGGATCCCCCCGGTGCCCGCGGGATCCCCGGTGCCCCCGGTGCCCCATCCCGCCGGTCCCCGGTGCTGTGGGTGCCCCCGCTCTTCCCGGTGCTCCCGGTTCTCCCGGTAAACCCGGTACCCGCCGGCTTCGGGAGTGCCCCGGTGCCTGCAGTTCCCCGGTAACCCCCGGTGTGATGGGGCCCCCCCGTTCCCCGGTGCCCCCGGATTTGTGGGTGTCCCAGTTCCCCCAGTTCCCCCAGCTCCCCCCGTTTCCCGGTGCCCCCGTTCCCGTGGGTGCCCCCGGTGCCCCGGTTCCCGCAGGAGCGGCCCCGCCGCGGCGCTTCCCGGCACGGGCTGAGCAATTCGGGGCGCGGGGCTGACTCAGAGCCCCCGAACCGGGGTCCCCCCGATCCCCCCGGTCCCCCCGGTG
>NW_024370673.1:0-689 GCF_014805655.1 Passer montanus | reverse complement strand
TGGTACCTGGTCGGTGACGTTGATGTCCATGTACTCGCTGATTTGGGGCAGTTTTGGCCCATTTCCGGGCAGTTTTTTGGGCAGTTTTTGCCCCGTTTCTGCCCAGTTTTTGCCCCGTTTCTGGGCTGTTTTTGGGGCAGTTCTGGCCGTTTTTGGTACCTGGTCGGTGACGTTGATGTCCCCGTACTCGCTGATTTGGGGCACTTTGGGGTGGATTTCTGGGCAGTTTTTTGCCCTGGTTTTGAGCAGATTTTGCCCAGTTTTTGCCCCGTTTCTGGCCAGTTTTTGCCCAGTTTTTGCCCCGTTTCTGGGCAGTTTTTTGGCCGTTTTTGGGCAGATTTTGGCCGTTTTTGGTACCTGGTCGGTGACGTTGATGTCCCCGTACTCGCTGATTTGGGGCACTTTGGGGTGGATTTCTGGGCAGTTTTTTGCCCGTTTTTTGCCCAGTTTCTGCCCAGTTTTTGCCCCGTTTCCGGGCAGTTTTTTGGGCAGATTTTGGCCGTTTTTGGTACCTGGTCGGTGACGTTGATGTCCCCGTACTCGCTGATTTGGGGCACTTTGGGGTGGATTTCTGGGCAGTTTTTTGGGCAGTTTTTGCCCAGTTTCTGGGCAGTTTTTTGGCCATTTTTTGGGCAGTTTCCGGGCAGTTTTTTGGGCTGATTTTGCCCAGTTTCTGGGCAGTTTTTGCC
>NW_024370672.1:13956-23784 GCF_014805655.1 Passer montanus | reverse complement strand
CATTGGGGACACTGGGGACACTAGGGACACTGAGGGGATTGGAGACACTGAGGACATTGGGGACACTGGGGACACTAGGGACACTGAGGGGATTGGAGACACTGAGGACATTGGGGACACTGGGGACAGTGGGGACATTGGGGGCATCAGGGGTACTGGGGACATTGGGGAGGTTGGGGACACCTATGGGCCCCCTGATGTCACTGGCTGCGAGCGCCACACCAGGGGGTGGGGACATTGAGGGAGGTTGGGGACATTGGGGACACTGGAGACATTGGGAGGATTGAGGACATTGGGGACACTGGGGACACCGAGGGGGTGGGGACACTGGGGGGACTGGGGACATTGAGGGAGGTTGGGGACACCAGGGACACCAGGGGTTGGGGACATTGGGGACATTGGGAACATCGGGGATGTGGGGACATTGAGGGGGGTTGGGGACATCAGGGGATTTGGGGAGGGACATCAGTGGTGGGACCCCCTCCCTGTCCTTGTCCCCAGTGTCCCTAAATGTCCCTTTGTGTCCCTTTATCCCTGAATCTCCTAAATTCCCTCAGCAACCCCAATGTCCCCTGCTGTCCCAAATGTCCCCTGATGTCCCCAACTGTCCCCAATGTCCCCAACCTCTCCTCCCCCCTGGACTTGGAGCTGCCCCCCCTTGGTGTCCTGTCCTTGGTGTCCCCAGTGTCCCCAAATGTCCCCGCTGTCACAAATGTCCCGGATTCCCCTGCCATCCCCCCGTGTCCCCCGGTGTCCCCTGATGTCCCCAAATGTCCCCAGGGAGCCGCGGCGCATCGTGATCCCGCGCGGCTCCACCGGGCTGGGCTTCAACATCGTGGGCGGCGAGGACGGCGAGGGGATCTTCATCTCCTTCATCCTGGCGGGCGGCCCGGCCGACCTCAGCGGGGAGCTGCGCAAGGGCGACCAGATCCTCTCGGTGGGTGGCCCTGGGGACAGCGGGGACACGCCCGGGGACACCCGGGGACAGCGGCCGGGGAGGCGGAGCGGGGCGGTTTGGGCGGTTTTTGGGGTTTTTTTTGTGGCTTTTGGGGTTTTTTGCCATCATCATCATCATCCTCACCATGAGCAGGTGCTCTCAAAGTGCCCAGATTGTCCCCAGGGTGTCACAACCCCTTGGTGGCACTTGGGGACACCAGTGGGGGAGGTGGTTTGGGTGTTTTTGGGGTTTTTTTTGTGGCTTTTGGGGTTTTTTGCCATCATCATCATCATCCTCACCATGAGCAGGTGCTCTCAAAGTGCCCAGATTGTCCCCAGGGTGTCACAACCCCCTGGTGACACCCTTGGGGACACCTGGAGAGGAAAGTGGAGCCAGGCGGTTTGGGCGGTTTTTTGGGGTTTTTTTGTTTTTTTGGGTTTTTTTGGTTTTTTGGGGTTTTTGGGGTTTTGGGGGGTTTTTTGGTCGCTGCCATCATCATCCTCACCATGAGAAGGGGTCCCCAGGTGTCCTCAAGGTGCTCAGATTGTCCCCTGGGTGTCACAACCCCTTGGTGACACCCTTGGGGACACCGGCGGGGGTGGTGGAGCGGGGCGGTTTGGGTGTTTTTTGGGTTTTTTGGGGGTTTTTGGATTTTTTTGGGACTTTTTGGGGATTTTTGGCTGCTACCATCATCATCCTCACCATGAGAAGGCGCTCTCAAAGTGCCCAGATTGTCCCCAGGGTGTCACAACCCCTTGGTGGCACTTGGGGACACCCGGGGACACTGGCGGGGCAGGCGCCGCGGGACGGTTTGGGCGTTTTTTGGGCGTTTTTTGGGGGTTTTTTTGGTTGCCACCATCATCATCCTCACAGTTGGAAGGGGTCCCAGATCATCTCTGGTGTCCCCAGATTTCCCCATTTTTGCCCATTTTCCCCATACCATCGTTGTCCCCAAGTGCCACTGCATGTCCCACATGTCCCAGGTGTCCCTAAATGTCCCCAAATGTCCTTTTCCCCCCAATTTTTCTCCCATTTTCCCCCAATGTTGCCATTTTTCCCATTTTTTTCCCATTTTTCCCATTTTTTCCCATTTTTCCCCCATTTCCCCCGTATCCACGTTGTCCCCAAGTGCCACCGCGTGTCCCCACCTGTCCCAGGTGTCCCTAAATGTCCCCAAATGTCCTTTTCCCCCCAATTTTTCTCCCATTTTCCCCCAATGTTGCCATTTTTCCCATTTTTTTCCCATTTTTCCCATTTTTTCCCATTTTTCCCCCATTTCCCCCGTATCCACGTTGTCCCCAAGTGCCACCGCGGCGTGTCCCCAGCTGTCCCAGGTGTCCCTAAATGTCCCCAAATCTCCTTTTCCCCCCATTTTTTCCCATTTTTCCCCAATTTCCCCCATTTTTCCCCCATTTTTCCCCAATTTTTTCCCATTTTTCCCCATTTTTCCCTGTTTCCCCCGTACCATCGTTGTCCCCAAGTGCCACCACATTTCCCCACCTATCTCAGGTGTCCCTAAATGTCCCCAAATCTCCTTTTTTCCCCCATTTTCCCCAAATTTTCCCCTCATTTTTCCCCATTTGTGTCCTCAAGGTGCTCAGATTGTCCCCTGGGTGTCACAACCCCTTGGTGACACCCTTGGGGACACCGGCGGGGGTGGTGGAGCGGGGCGGTTTGGGTGTTTTTTGGGTTTTTTGGGGGTTTTTGGATTTTTTTGGGACTTTTTGGGGATTTTTGGCTGCTACCATCATCATCCTCACCATGAGAAGGCGCTCTCAAAGTGCCCAGATTGTCCCCAGGGTGTCACAACCCCTTGGTGGCACTTGGGGACACCCGGGGACACTGGCGGGGCAGGCGCCGCGGGACGGTTTGGGCGTTTTTTGGGCGTTTTTTGGGGGTTTTTTTGGTTGCCACCATCATCATCCTCACAGTTGGAAGGGGTCCCAGATCATCTCTGGTGTCCCCAGATTTCCCCATTTTTGCCCATTTTCCCCATACCATCGTTGTCCCCAAGTGCCACTGCATGTCCCACATGTCCCAGGTGTCCCTAAATGTCCCCAAATGTCCTTTTCCCCCCAATTTTTCTCCCATTTTCCCCCAATGTTGCCATTTTTCCCATTTTTTTCCCATTTTTCCCCCATTTCCCCCGTATCCACGTTGTCCCCAAGTGCCACCGCGTGTCCCCACCTGTCCCAGGTGTCCCTAAATGTCCTCTAATGTCCTTTTCCCCCCAATTTTTCTCCCATTTCCCCCCAATGTTGCCATTTTTCCCATTTTTTTCCCATTTTTCCCATTTTTTCCCATTTTTCCCCCATTTCCCCCGTATCCACGTTGTCCCCAAGTGCCACCGCGTGCCCCCACCTGTCCCAGGTGTCCCTAAATGTCCCCAAATCTCCCCAAATCTCCTTTTCCCCCGGTTTTCCCCCCATTTTTCCCAATTTTTCCCATTTTTCCCCCATTTTCCCCAATTTTTTCCCATTTTTCCCCATTTTTCCCTGTTTCCCCCGTACCATCGTTGTCCCCAAGTGCCACCACATTTCCCCACCTATCTCAGGTGTCCCTAAATGTCCCCAAATCTCCCCAAATCTCCTTTTCCCCCGGTTTTCCCCCCATTTTTCCCAATTTTTCCCATTTTTCAACCCCCTGGGAGTGTCCCCAGGGTGTCCCCAGGGTGTCCCCAGTGACCATCGTGGCCCAGTACCGGCCCGAAGGTGACACCGCTGTCCCCTGTGTCCCCAAGTGTCCCCAAGGGTCCCCAAGGGTCCCCAAGGGCCACCAGCCCCCTGGGAGTGTCCCCAGGGGTGTCCCCAGGGTGTCCCCAGTGACCATCGTGGCCCAGTACCGGCCCGAAGGTGACACCGCTGTCCCCAAGTGTCCCCAAATGTCCCTAAGGGTCACCAAACCCCTGGGAATGTCCCCAAGGGTGTCCCAAGGGTCCCCAATGTCCCCAGGTGTCCCCAGGGTGTCCCCAGTGACCATTGTGGCCCAGTACCGGCCCGAAGGTGACACCGCTGTCCCCAAGTGTCCCCAAATGTCCCTAAGGGTCACCAAACCCCTGGGAATGTCCCCAAGGGTGTCCCAAGGGTCCCCAATGTCCCCAGGTGTCCCCAGGGTGTCCCCAGGGTGTCCCCAGTGACCATCGTGGCCCAGTACCGGCCCGAAGGTGACAGCGCTGTCCCCAAATGTCCCCAAGGGTCCCCAAAATCCCCTCCTTTATCCCAAATATTCCGTAATTCCCGATTCTCCCAAAATCCCGGGAATTCACCCCAAATCCCCCCTCAGAGCACGGGCGCTTCGAGGCCAAGATCCCCCAAATATCCCCAAAAATCCCCAAAAACACCCAAAAAATCCCCAAAATTCCCAATTTTCCCAAGTCCCCTCAATGTCCTGGATACCCCAACGATCCCAAAATTTGTGATTTTCCCAAAATCCTGGGAATTCACCCCAAATCCCCCCTCAGAGTACGGGCGCTTTGGGGCCAAGATCCCCCAAATATCCCCAAAAATCCCCAAAAACACCCAAAAAATCCCCAAAATTCCCAATTTTCCCAAGTCCCCTCAATGTCCTGGATACCCCAACGATCCCAAAATTTGTGATTTTCCCAAAATCCTGGGAATTCACCCCAAATCCCCCCTCAGAGTACGGGCGCTTCGAGGCCAAGATCCACGACCTGCGGGAGCAGCTCCTGAGCAGCAGCCTCGGCTCCGGCAGCGCCTCCCTGCGCAGCGACCCCAAACGGGGCTTCTACGTCCGGTGGGGACATCGGGGACACCTGGGGACACCTGGGGACATCGGGGACACCTGAGGGATTTGGGGGAGTTTGGGGTTTTTGGGGTTTTTTTGGGATTTTTTGTGAATTTTTGTGAATTTTTGCGAATTTTTGCGATTTTTTTGGTGAATTTTTGGTGATTTTTGGAGGGATTTTTTCAGGGATTTTTCAGATTTGGGATCTTGGGGACACTTGGGGACATCGGAGACATCCGGGGGATTTGGGGGAGTTTGGGGTTTTGGGGGTTTTTTGGGATTTTTTGTGAATTTTTGAGAATTTTTTGTGAATTTTTGTGATTTTTTTGTGGATTTTTGATGATTTTTTGAGGGATTTTTGGAGGGATTTTTCAGATTTGGGATCTTGGGGACATCGGGGACATCTGGGGGATTTGGGGCTTTTGGGGTTTTTGGACATTTTTGGGATTTTTTTTGATTTTTGGGGTTTTTTGGGATATTTGGGATCTCTGGGCTCCGGCAGCGCCTCCCTGCGCAGCGACCCCAAACGCGGCTTCTACGTCCGGTGGGGACATTGGGGACACTTGGGGACACCTGGGGACATCGGGACGCCTGAGGGATTTGGGGGAGTTCGGGGTTTTTGGGGTTTTTTGGGATATTTGGGATCTCTGGGCTCCGGCAGCGCCTCCCTGCGCAGCGACCCCAAACGCGGCTTCTACGTCCGGTGGGGACATTGGGGACACTTGGGGACACCTGGGGACATCGGGACGCCTGAGGGATTTGGGGGAGTTCGGGTTTTTTGGGGTTTTTTTGGGATTTTTTGTGAATTTTTGTGAATTTTTTTGGTGAATTTTTGTGATTTTTTGGTGGATTTTTGGTGATTTTTGGAGGGATTTTTGGGGGATTTTTCAGATTTGGGATCTTGGGGACAGCCGGGGGATTTGGGGGATTTGGTGTTTTTGGACATTTTTGGGATTTTTTGGGGATTTTTTTGGATTTTTTGTGAATTTTTGCGAATTTTTGTGAATTTTTGGTGATTTTTTTTGTGATTTTTTAATTATTTTTTTGGCCATTTTTGGAGGTGTTTTTCAGGTTTGGGATCTCGGGGACATTTGGGGACATCTGGGGGATTTGGGGACACTTGGGGACATTTGGGGGAGTTTGGAAATTTTGGGACAATTCTGGGATTTTGGGGACGTTGAGGGACACTGGGATGAACTGGGATGAACTGGGATGAACTGGGGGGCACTGAGGGTGACCCAGGGGAGGTGACAAAGGTGACACAGGTGACACAGGTGACACAGGTGACAATAGCACCCAGGGTGTGACAAGGCCAAGGACGTGGGGAGGGAACGGGGACATTAAAGGACACTGAGAGCTCTGGGCTGTACTGATTCATACTGGGATGAACTGGGATGGACTGGGGGACACTGAGGGTGACCCCGGGGAGGTGACAAAGGTGACAATGCCACCAGGGCCCTGTTTGACCATGGCAAGGCCAAGGACGTGGGGAGGGAACAGGGACACTGAGAGAGAACTGCGAGCATTGGGCTGTACTGGTTCATACTGGGATGAACTGGTTCATACTGGGATGGGCTGGGGGACACTGAGGGTGACCCCGGGGAGGTGACAAAGGTGACAAAGGTGACAATGCCACCAGGGCCCTGTTTGACCACGGCAAGGCCAAGGACGTGGGGAGGGAATGGGGACACTGAGAGGGAATGGGGACACTGTGAGCTCTGGGCTGTACTGGGATGAACTGGGATGGACTGGGATGAACTGGGGGACACTGAGAGTGACCCAGGTGGCCCTGGGGAGGTGACAAAGGTGAAAAAGGTGTCAAAGGTGACAATGCCACCAGGGCCCTGTTTGACTACGACAAGGCCAAGGACGTGGGGAGGGAATGGGGACATTAAAGGACACCGGGAGTTCTGGGATGTACTGGGATGTACTGGGATGAACTGGGATGAACTGGTTCATACTGGGATGTCCTGGGGGACACTGAGGGTGACCCCAGGGAGGTGACAAAGGTGACAATGCCACCTTACTGGTTTGTACTGGGAGTGGATTTGGAGTGGTTCCAATGGGCTCCATTGGCACTGGGAGGGACTGGGAGCCACTGGTTTGTACTGGTTTGTACTGGGAGCCAATACTGGGGTGTTCCAACAGGGTTCAGTGGCACTGGTTTGTACTGGTTTGTACTGGGAGTCACCGGAGCCTTACTGGTGTAACTGGGATTAACTGGGACCCACTAGGAAGGAACTGGAACCTTACTGGTGGCTACTGGGAGGGGACTGGTCCAAACTGGTCCTTACTGGTCCTCACTGGTCCAGACTGGTCCAGACTGGTCCTTACTGGTCCTGACTAGTCCTGACTGGTCCAAACTGGTCCAAACTGGTCCTCACTGGTCCTTACTGGTCCAAGCTGGTCCAGACTGGTCCTTACTGGTACTGGTTTGTACTGGTTTGTACTGGGAGCCAATACTGGGGTGTTCCAACAGGGTTCAGTGGCACTGGTTTGTACTGGTTTGTACTGGGAGTCACCGGAGCCTTACTGGTGGCTACTGGGAGGGGACTGGCCCAAACTGGTCCAAACTGGTCCAGACTGGTCCACACTGACTGGGAGCCACCCAAGCTGGTCCAGACTGGTCCTTACTGGTCCTGACTAGTCCTGACTGGTCCAAACTGGTCCAAACTGGTCCTCACTGGTCCTTACTGGTCCAGACTGGTCCTCACTGGTCCTTACTGGTCCTTACTGGTCCAGACTGGTCCAGACTGGTCCAAACTGGTCCTGACTGGTCCTCACTGGTCCAAGCTGGTCCAGACTGGTCCAGACTGGTCCTCACTGGTCCAAACTGGTCCTTACTGGTTGCAGGGTGGAGCGCCGGGAGTGGACGCGGCTCAAGGCCAAAGATCGGGGGCCGGGGACTCAAGGTGGGGCCCAAAATTGCCCCAAAAATCCCCAAAATTCCACCCAAAATCCCAAAAATTTCCTGAAAATTCCTCTAAAAATTGCCTCCCAAAAATCCCCCAAATTTCCACAAACTGCCCCAAAAAATCCCCCCAAAATTTCCACAAATCCCCCCCAAAATCCCCCCAAAAAATCGCCCAAAAATTCCCCAAAAACCCCCCCAAATTGGCACACCTGGGGGCATCAGGAACACACCTGGGCACACCTGGGGGCACCTGAGGGCACACACAGTGACTTCCTGTCCGAGTTCCCCAAGAAATTTGGGTCCTGCGTGCCCCGTGAGTCACCTGGCACACCTGGGCACACCTGAGATACACACCTGGGCACACGTGGGCACACCTGGGGGCATCAGGAACACACCTGGGCACACCTGGGGGCACCTGAGGGCACACACAGTGACTTCCTGTCCGAGTTCCCCAAGAAATTTGGGTCCTGCGTGCCCCGTGAGTCACCTGGGCACACCTGGGGGCATCAGGAACACACCTGGGCACACCTGGGGGCACCTGAGGGCACACACAGTGACTTCCTGTCCGAGTTCCCCAAGAAATTTGGGTCCTGCGTGCCCCGTGAGTCACCTGGCACACCTGGGCACACCTGAGATACACACCTGGGCACACGTGGGCACACCTGGGGGCATCAGGAACACACCTGGGCACACCTGGGGGCACCTGAGGGCACACACAGTGACTTCCTGTCCGAGTTCCCCAAGAAATTTGGGTCCTGCGTGCCCCGTGAGTCACCTGAGATACATCTGGGCACACCTGGGCACACCTGGCACACCTGGGGCATCAGGAACGTGCCTGGCACACCTGAGATACAACGGGGGGCACCTGAGATACACCTGGGCACACCTGGAGGCATCAGGAACACACCTGGGCACACCTGGGCCCCTTTTATCCCACATTTATCCCCCATTTCACACCCGTTACCTGTCCCATCACCTGCAGACACGACGCGGCCCAAGCGCGAGTACGAGGTGGACGGCCGCGATTATCACACCTGGGCCCCTTTTATCCCACATTTAACACCCGTTACCTGTCTCAGGTGTGTCTCACCTGTCCCAGGTGTGTCCCAGGTGTGTCTCACCTGTGTCACCTGTCTCACCTGCAGACACGACGCGGCCCAAGCGCGAGTACGAGGTCGATGGCCGCGATTATCACTTCGTGGCCTCGCGGGAGCGCATGGAGAAGGACATCCAGGGCCACAAGTTCATCGAGGCGGGGCAGTACAACAGCCACCTGTACGGCACCAGCGTGCAGTCCGTCAGAGAGGTGGCTGAGCAGGTGAGAGCACACCTGGATACACCTGGGATACACCTGGGATACACCTGGGCACACCTGGGGACACCTGGGCGGGGCAGTACAACAGCCACCTGTACGGCACCAGCGTGCAGTCCGTGCGCGAGGTGGCTGAGCAGGTGAGGGCACACCTGAGATACACCTGGGTACTGCTGGGATACACCTGGGCACACCTGGGCCCCTTTTATCCCACATTTATCCCCCATTTCACACCCGTTACCTGTCCCAGGTGTGTCTCACCTGTCTCAGGTGTGTCTCACCTGAGTCACCTGCAGACACGACGCAGCCCAAGCGCGAGTACGAGGTCGATGGCCGCGATTATCACTTCGTGGCCTCGCGGGAGCGCATGGAGAAGGACATCCAGGGCCACAAGTTCATCGAGGCGGGGCAGTACAACAGCCACCTGTACGGCACCAGCGTGCAGTCCGTCAGAGAGGTGGCTGAGCAGGTAAACACACCTGGGCACACCTGGGATACACCTGGGCACACCTGGGCACACCTGGGGGCAGTACAACAGCCACCTGTACGGCACCAGCGTGCAGTCCGTGCGCGAGGTGGCTGAGCAGGTGAGGGCACACCTGAGATACACCTGGGTACTGCTGGGATACACCTGGGCACACCTGGGCACACCTGGGCACACCTGGGTGGGGCAGTACAACAGCCACCTGTACGGCACCAGCGTCCAATCGGTGCGCGAGGTGGCTGAGCAGGTGAGAGCACACCTGGGCACACCTGGGTACTGCTGGGATACACCTGGGATACACCTGGGATACACCTGGGCGGGGCAGTACAACAGCCACCTGTACGGCACCAGCGTGCAGTCCGTCAGGGAGGTGGCTGAGCAGGTAAACACACCTGGGCACACCTGGGATACACCTGGGCACACCTGGGCACACCTGG
>NW_024370672.1:9175-13433 GCF_014805655.1 Passer montanus | reverse complement strand
ACCTGTCCCAGGTGTGTCTCACCTGTCTCAGGTGTGCTTTACCCGTCTCACCTGCAGACACGACGCGGCCCAAGCGCGAGTACGAGGTGGACGGCCGCGATTATCACACCTGGGCCCCTTTTATCCCACATTTAACACCCGGGGGCAGTACAACAGCCACCTGTACGGCACCAGCGTGCAATCGGTGCGCGAGGTGGCTGAGCAGGTAAACACACCTGGGCACACCTGGGCACACCTGGGCACACCTGGGCACACCTGTGCCACCTGTGACACACCTGGGCACACCTGTGTCACCTGTGACACACCTGTGCCACCTGCAGGGCGAGCACTGCATCCTGGACGTGTCTGGGGGGGACAGGGGGGTACCTGTGACACACCTGTGCCACCTGCAGGGCAAGCACTGCATCCTGGACGTGTCTGGGGGGGACAGGGGGGTACCTGTGACACACCTGTGCCACACCTGTGCCACACCTGAGCCCACCTGTGCCACCTGCAGGGCAAGCACTGCATCCTGGACGTGTCGGGGGGGACATGGGGGTACCTGTGCCACCTGTGACACACCCGGGTCACACCTGTGCCACCTGTGACACACCTGTGCCACACCTGAGCTCACCTGTGCCACCCGCAGGGCAAGCACTGCATCCTGGACGTGTCGGCCAACGCCGTGCGGCGGCTCCAGGCGGCGCAGCTGCACCCGATCGCCATCTTCATCCGGCCCAAATCGCTGCAGAACGTGCTGTGAGTCACCTGGGCACTCACCTGGCACACCTGGGCAGGGATTCTGGGGGGATTTGGGGCAGTTTTGGGGCGCAGCTGCACCCGATCGCCATCTTCATCCGGCCCAAATCGCTGCAGAACGTGCTGTGAGTCACCTGGGGGCACCTGGCACACCTGGCACACCTGGGCACTCACCTGGCACACCTGGGCACTCACCTGGCACACCTGGGCACTCACCTGGCACACCTGGGCACTCACCTGGCACACCTGGGCACTCACCTGGCACACCTGGGCACTCACCTGGCACACCTGGGCACTCACCTGGCACACCTGGGCACTCACCTGGCACACCTGGGCACATCTGGGCACTCCTGGGCACTCCTGGGCACACCTGGGCACACCTGGGCAGGGATTTTGGGTGGAATTTGAGGGCTTTTGGGGGCGTGGTTTGGGCACCCAGGGGGAAACTGAGGCAGGAGGGGGCGTGGCCATCTATGACAATAATGCAGCCCATTTGCATAATGGGTGGGGCTTCAACCCCAGTGGGTGTGGCCCTGTGATTGACAGGTGAGAGGTGGGTGTGTCCTAACGATGGGCGTGGCCTGTGATGAATGACACTGTGTAGTGGGCGGGGCTTGTGAGGGTTGTGGGCGTGTCCTGGCAATTCCAGCTGTGCCAGGTGTGCTGGGCGTGGCCGATGGGCGTGGCCAAGGAATTATGGGAAGATCCTGGGATCTGGGGCGTGTCCAGGTGTGGTGGGCGTGTCCAGGTGAACTGGGCGTGGCCAGCGGGCATCTCCTGGCAACTGTGGGCGTGGTCAGACGAGGTGGGCGTGGCCAAGAGGTGTGGGCGTGTGTCTGAGTGTTGTGGGCGTGTCTGTGCATCTTGTGGGCGTGGCCAGGCATCATGGGTGTGTCTGGGGGGTTGTGGGTGTGGCCAGGTAATGCGGGCATGTCTGTGAGCATTGTGGGCGTGGCCAAGAGATGTGGGCGTGTCCGTGCATGTGGTGGGCGTGGCCAGACAAGGTGGGTGTGTCTGTGAGGGTTGTGGGCGTGGCCAATAGATGTGGGCGTGTCTGTGCATGTAGTGGGCGTGGCCTGGTGTTGTGGGTGTGTCTGTGAGGGTTGTGGGCGTGGCCAGGTGTGGTGGGCGTGTCTGTGAGGACGTGGGCGTGGCCAATAGACGTGGGCGTGTCTGTGCATGTAGTGGGCGTGGCCTGGTGTTGTGGGTGTGTCTGTTGTGCTGTGGGAGTGGCCAGGCGAGGTGGGTGTGTCTAAGGGGGTTGTGGGCGTGGCCAGGCGAGGTGGGCGTGTCTGTGACTGTTGTGGGCGTGGCCATGTGACGTCGGAGTGTCTGTGGGGGGTTGTGGGCGTGGCCAGGCGAGGTGGGTGTGTCTATGTGGGTTGTGGGCGTGGCCATGGGGGTGGGCGTGCCTGTGGGGGTTGTGGGCGTGGCCAGGCGAGGTGGGCGTGTCCCGACGTGGCCCCGCCCTCGCAGGGAGATCTCCAAGCGCGTGAGCGAGGAGCAGGCGCGGAAAGCGTTCGACAGAGCCACCAAACTGGAGCAGGAGTTCACCGAGTGCTTCTCAGGTGAGACACACCTGGCACACCTGGGACAGCTGGGGATACACCTGGGGATACACCTGGTGGACACACCTGGGGGACACACCTGGGGGACACACCTGGGGGACACACCTGGGGATACACCTGGCACACCTGGGACATCCTGGGACACACCTGGGACACAGCTGGGCACACCTGGGGCACCTGGGGATACACCCGAGGCACACCTGGGACATCCTGGGACACACCTGGGACACAGCTGGGCACACCTGGGGCACCTGGGGATACACCCGAGGCACACCTGGGACATCCTGGGACACACCTGGGACACAGCTGGGCACACCTGGGGCACCTGGGGATACACCCGAGGCACACCTGGGACATCCTGGGACACCTGGAGGCACCAAAACCACACTGGGACACACCTGGGGACAGCTGAGACACACCTGGGCACACCTGGGGGCACCCAGAACCCACCTGGGCACACCTGGGGATACACCTGGGACACCTGGGGGCAGCTGGGACACCCAGAATACACTGGGAACACACCTGGGCACAGATGGGATGCCCAAAATTCCCCTAAAATCCCTTTTTTTCACCTGTAAATGTCTCAAACTCCCCCAAACCTCCCCAAAATCCCTGAAATTCCCCTAAAATCCCGTTTTTTCACTGATAAATGTCTCAAACCCCCCCAAAATCCCCAAAATTCCCCTAAAATCCCATTTTTTTCCACTTCTAAAGGTCTCAAACTCCCCTAAAATCCCTGAAACCCCCCTAAAATCCCCATTTTTTTCCACTTCTAAGTGTCTCTACCCACCCCAAACCCCCCTAAAATCCCATCTTCTTCACCTGTAAATGTCTCAACCCCCCCCAAACCTCCCTAAAATCCCAAAATTCCCCTAAATTTCTCATTTTTTTCCACTTCCAAAGGTCTCAAACTCCCCTAAAATCCCCAAAACCCCCCTAAAATCCCATTTTTTTCACCTATAAATGCCTCAAAGCCCCCCAAAATTCCCCTAAAATCCCATTTTTTCACCTATAAATGTCTCAAACCCACCCAACCACCCCTAAAAATTCCCCTAAAATCCCATTTTTTCACCTGTAAAGGTCTCTACCCACCCCAAACCCCCCTAAAATCCCATTTTTTCACCTATAAATGTCTCAAACCCCCCCCAACCCCCCTAAAATCCCATTTTTTCCACCTCTAAAGGTCTCTACCCACCCCAAACCCCCCTAAAATCCCATTTTTTCACCTATAAATGTCTCAAACCCCCCCCAAACCCCCCCAAAATTCCCCTAAAATCCCATTTTTTCACCTGTAAAGGTCTCTACCCCCCCCAAACCCCCCTGAAATCCCATTGTCTTCACCTATAAAGGTCTCAAAGCCCCCCAAAATTCCCCTAAAATCCCATTTTTTCCACCTCTAAATGTCTCAAACCCTCCCAAAATCCCAAAAACCCCCCTAAAATCCCCTTTTTGTCACCTGTAAATGTCTCAAATTCCCCCCAAACCCCTCTAAAATCCCCTTTTTTCACCTCTAAATGTCTCAAACCCCCCCAAAATCCCCGAAACCCCCCCCAAAGCCCCCTTTTTTCACCTTACCCCCCTAAAATCCCCTTTTTGTCACCTGTAAATGTCTCAAATTCCCCCCAAACCCCTCTAAAATCCCCTTTTTTCACCTCTAAATGTCTCAAACCCCCCCAAAATCCCCGAAACCCCCCTAAAATCCCCTTTTTTTCACCTGTAAATGTCTCAAACCCCCCCAAAATTCCCAAAATTCTCCTAAAATCCCATTTTTTCCACTTCTAAATGTCTCAAACCCCCCCCAAACCCTCCTAAAATCCCATTTTTTTCCACTTCTAAGTGTCTCTACCCCCCCCAAACCCCTTCAAACCCCCCCGAAACCTCCCTAAAATCCCTTTTTTTCCCCTGTAAATGTCTCAAACCCCCCCCCAACCCCCCCCAAACCCCCTTTTTTT
>NW_024370672.1:0-7918 GCF_014805655.1 Passer montanus | reverse complement strand
CCCAAAATTACACCAAGAGGGGGGGGAGGGGAGATGAGAGTATTTTGCATAGAAATTATGGAATTGTGGGAATAAAGCGATGGAGACGCCGGAGGTTCGGGATTGGGGGGGGCCGGGAGGGGAATTTGGGGTGGGGGACCCCTCGGAGTCAACATTTTGGGGGACTTTTTAGGGAATTTTTGGGAGGGGGAGAGGTGGTTGCGGGGTTAAATGCGGAGTTTGGAGGCTTAGGGGGATTTTAGTGGGGTCCTGGGTGGGATTTGGGGGCCCCCGACAGACGGAAACCCCCCCGGGAGTTGGAATTTGGGGAGATTTTGGGGGGTTTTGGGGTCGGAAGGACGCGTGGGAACGATCGCGGGAGCGGCAGCCAATCAGAAGCGAGAACGCTCCGTGGAGGCGTGGCCAAGGCGGTTCGTGAATGGCGGGTGGAATTTGTGAATGGGGGGCGGAGTTTGTGAACGGTAGGCGGGGTTTATGAATGGAGGGCGGGGCTTATGAACAGCAGGCGGGATTTATGAATGGAGGGCGGGGCTTATGAACAGCAGGCGGGATTTATGAATGGAGGGCGGGGCTTATGAACAGAAGGCGGGATTTATGAATGGAAAGCGGCGTTTTCCCGCCCCATCACCACCTCAGCAACCCCCCCGCCCTAATTATCGCTAATTACCAGTTATAATTAATTGATTACCGACCAAAAAAAGGGTGGGGGGAGACCCCCTGGAATGGGGGGACCCCAAATTTATTTGGGGAAGAGAGGGAGGGGCGCTCTGGCCACGCCTATCTGGGGGGGCAGCCCCTCCCCCACCTTGGTCCGAGGGATTTTTTTGGGGGGTCCCGGGGGGAATTTTGGGGTCCCGAGATTTTGGGGGACCCTGGGAAGGTTTTTTGGGGGTCCCATAAAAATTCGGGATCATCCCAGGTGAGATTTTAGGATCCCAGATTGTGGGAACCACCCCAAAATCCTCTTTGCATCCTAAAAAAATCCCAATTTTGGGGTCCCCGAAAGATTTTGGGGTCCCAGGTGAATTTTGAGGGGTCCCAGGAAAGTTTTGGGGCTCCCATCAAATCTGGCTCTGATTCCAGCTGAGCTCCCAGAGCCAAAATCCCCTTCCAAGCCCCCAAAAATCCCAATTTTGAGGGGATTTTCGGGGGGATTTTGGGGTTTTTTGGGGCGCTGGGGGTTTTGGGGTCACTCCTTTTTGGGGTGGGGGTCCCGGGAGCCCCCCAAAAGCAGCACCTGGGCCAGCAGGACCCCGTTGCAGGTGGCCGAGGCCGCGAAGGTCGAGGCCAAAAGGAGATCCCCGGTTTCCTGCGGGGGAAATTTGGGGATTTTGGGGGAAATTTGGGGGATTTTTGGGGCTTTGGAAGGAATTTGGGAGGTCCTGGAGAGGGATTTGGGGGTTTTGGGGTGAAAATTTGGGGATTTTTGGGGGAAATTTGGGGGATTTGGGGGATTTTTGGAGGAAATTTGGGGATTTTGGGGGAAATTTTGGGGATTTTTGGGGCTTTGGAAGGAATTTGGTGGGTCCTGGAGAGGGATTTGGGGGAATTTGGAGATTTTGGGGGAAATTTGGGGATTTTGGGGAAAATTGGGGGATTTTGGGGGAAATTTGGGGATTTTGGGGGGGATTTTGGGGTGAAAATTGGAGATTTTAGGGAGAATTTGGGGATTTTGGGATGAAAATTTGGGGATTTTAGGAGAAATTTGGGAATTTGGGGGTGAACATTTGGGAATTTTAGGGGGAATTTGGGGATTTTCGGGTTAAATTTGGGGATTTTAGAGGGAATTTGGGGATTTTGGGATGAAAACCGGAGATTTAAGGGAGAATTTGGGGATTTTGGGGTGAAAATTTGGGTTTTTTGGGGGGAAGGGTCTCACCATGAGGGAGGCAAATTTTGGGGGTCCTGAGTGAATTTTGGGTGAATTTGAGTAAGAATTTGGGGGTTTGGGGTGGGTTTAGGATCCAGAATTTTTTTTGGGAACGATTTTTGGGATTTGGGTTTTTTGGGGGAGGATTTTTGGGATTTCGGGGAGGGGTCTTACTGTGAGGAGGGTGAATTTGGGGAACCCTGAGTGAATTTGGGGTGAATTTTGGGTGAATTTAAGTAAGAATTTGGGGTTCTGTGTGAGTTTTGAGATCCAGGAAGCGCTGCCGGAATTTGGGGGGTCAGAGGGGGGTCGGGACCCCCCAAAAATGGGGTTGGGAGGTCCCAAAACCCCCAAAAACGGGGGAAATTCCAGGAGAAATGAAGGGGAAATGGCTCAAAATGCACCAAAACCAGCCTAAAATTTCCCAAATTCACCCAAAACGTCCTAAAATCCTCTGCAGAGCACCCTAAACTACCCAAAATCTCCCCCAAAATTGACCCCAAACCCCCTCAAATCCCCCCAGAACACAAAAATCCCCCTCAAATCTACAAAATTCACCCCAAATCCTGCATTTAACCTCCCCAAATCCCCCTAAACTTGCCAAAATCCCCAAAAACACCCCAAAATCTTCTCTAGATCCCCCTGAACTGGAACAAATCTCTAAAAATCCCTCTCAAAATCCCTCCCAGACCCCTCAAAATGTCCCCAAATCCCCTCAAATCCCCCAAATTCACTCCAAACGGCCTCAAATCCCCCCTAAATCCCCCTCAAACCCCCTCAAATCCCTCCCTGAGCCCCCAAATCCCCTCAGATCGCCCCAAAATCTCACCCAGGACGGATCCCGCCACGATCCCGTAGCCCAGAACTTTGCTCAGGAGGATTTTCAAGCACGGAACTGTGGAGAAAGGACAAAGGTGAGGTGAAGTGACCCCAAAATTCCCAAAAATTCCTCCAAATCTCCCAAAAATTCCTCAAAATGCCTCAAAATTTGGATCCCCCCAACCCAAAACAAAGATGGCGGCGGCATCGCCTCACAGCCAAAGTAAAAATGGCGGCGCTTCTTTTCCCGCGCCCGTAAGCAAGATGGCGGCGCCCTGTCACAACTCCCGCCCGTAACCAAAATGGCGGCCGCCCACACAGCCCTTAAAGGCGCCCCAAAATCCCGCTCCAAACCCCCGGAAAAGCCCCGAAAAGCCCCGGAACCGCTCCCCGAGGTCCCTCCGGTACCGTCGAGGAGCTGGAAGCGCAGGAAGAATTGGTCGAAGCAGCGCTCGGGCAGCAGGAACGGGACGAGCCAAGGCCGGAGCGGCTCCATGGCGGCTCCCGCGCTGAGGGGAAAACGGCGGGAAACGCCCCTCGCGCGCTGTGATTGGCTGAGGCGCCAGAAAAACCCGCCCCTCCAAACCCGCCCTGTAAGGCTATTGGTTAGAATAGCGAAGTTGCCTGTCAATCAAAAGCTGCGTCTAGCTGCGATTGGTCAACGGTTTGTTGCGCAACGCGATTGGTGGAGTGGGCGTAAAGCTCCGCCCCCCTCTGGCGCGGCGAGCTGTGATTGGCCGGTTTTTTATTAATGCGATTAAAGTTTTAAATGCCCACGAATCCCTCAGAAATTCCCCAAATTCACCCAAATTTTGCCTCGGGAGCGATCTGAACCCCAAAAAATCCCTCCCACATCCTCTCTTTAAAGCGTCAAGTGTAGATGACGAACACAAATTTGCGGGGTCTTGAGTGTTCCGACTTTGGGGGATTCCAGAGGGGTCCGGACCCCGAGTTTGAGGGACTCTGAGAGATTTGGGGGCTCCAGGGCCAGATCTGGGCGTTCGGGGGGGGTCACTGACCCGCTTTTAGGGCATTAAAACCCTCTTTTAGGGCTTCATACAGAGATTTTACGGCCTCAGAGATATTCTGGGGTGCTCAACCCATCCAGAACGAAATTTTAGGGCTCCAACTCCCAAATTTTTGGGACTCCGGAACAGCCAAAATGAACCTTTCTCCCTTTTTTCTTCCGCGCATGCGTTGTGAAGACGTAGACGCCGCCATGTATGGCAGGACTTCCTCGCTTTCTTGTCCCTGATGCGCATGCGCTACACACACATGGGCGCCGCCATGTTTACCGGCATTTCCGTACTTGGCCTTTGCTGTTGCGCATGCGCCCTGCACCCATGGACGCCGCCATGCGTGCCGGCGCCGCCGTACGCATTCGCCAGGCCGCACCCGGAAGCGCTGACCGGGCCCGGACCGGAGCCGGTCCTCTCGGGATTCTGCCGGGTTTAAATCCCTTGATCCCCCCCCAAAATTCCCGAAAATTCCCCAAAATCCGCGCGATTTTCTCTCGTTCTTCCCCCCGGGAGTGCCTCAAAATTCCCGGAATTTTCTCGGGATTTAACCCCAAAATTCCCCCAATCTTCATCCAAAATTCCCGAAAATACCCGGATTTTTTTCTGGGTTTTAACCCCAAAATTCCCGCAATCTTCATCCAAAATTCCCAAAAATTCACAGAATTTTCTCGGGATTTAATCCCAAAATTCCCCCAATCTTCATCCAAAATTCCTGGAATTTTCTTGGGATTTAATCCCAAAATTCCCCCGATAGTCATCCAAAATTCCTGAAAATTCACGGAATTTTTCTGGGATTTAATCCCAAAACTCCCCCAATATTCATCCAAAATTCCTGGAATTTTCTTGGGATTTAACCCCAATATTCATCCAAAATTCCTGAAAATTCACAGAATTTTTCTCGGATTTAATCCCAAAATTCCCCCAATATTCATCCAAAATTCCTGAAGATTCCCAGAATTTTTCTGAGATTTAACCCCAGAATTTCCCCAATATTCCCTGGATTTAACCCCCAAAATTCCCAGAAATTTCTGGGATTTAACCCCAAAATTTCTCCAAAATTCCCGGAATTTTTCTGGGATTTCACTCCCATTATCCCCCCAAAATTCCCAAAAATTCCCGAATTTCTCCCGGGATTTTATGTCCCCAATCCTGTCGATATTCATCCAAAATTCCTGAAGATTCCCAGAATTTTTCTGAGATTTAACCCCAGAATTTCCCCAATATTCCCTGGATTTAACCCCCAAAATTCCCAGAAATTTCTGGGATTTAACCCCAAAATTCCCCTAATATTTTGCCGAAATTTTTCTGGGATTTAACCCTAAAATTTCTCAAAAATTCCCAGAATTTTTCAGGGATTTAACTCCCATTATCCCCCCAAAATTCAAAAAAATTCCCGAATTTCTCCCGGGATTTTACATCCCAAATCCCGTCAATATTCCCGGAATTCCACCAGGATTTAATCCCCCAAAATTCCGGGAATCCCTCTGGATTTAACCCCCCCCCAAATTCCCAAAAATTCCCAAAATTTCCTTGGGATTGAAGGCCCAAAATTCCTGGGATTTAATCCCCCCAAAATTCCCGAAATTTCCTCAGGATTTAAGGCCCAAAATTCCTGGGATTGAATCCCTCCAAAATTCCCAAAAATTCCTGAAATTCTGCTGCATTTTTCCTCCTACTTTCCCTGATTTTTTCCCCAATTTTCCCCATTCTTGCCCATTTTTCCCCTCCTAATTTCCCCCATTTTTTCCCTCCTATTTTCCCCATTTTCCCTCCTATTTTCCCTGATTTTTCCCCCAACTTTTCCCCATTCTTTCCCATTTTTTTCCTTCCTATTTTTCTCATTTTCCCTCCTATTTTCCCTGATATTTTCCCCAATTTTCCTCCATTTTTTCGCTCCTATTTCCCCCATTTTCCCTCCTATTTTCCCCATTTTTCCCTCTTGTTTTCCCTGATATTTTCCCCAACTTTTCCCCATTCTTTCCCATTTTTTCCCTCCTATTTTCCCCATTTTCCCTCCTATTTTCCCTGATATTTTCCATAATTTCCCCCCATTTTTTCCCTCCTATTTTCCCTCCTAGTTTTCCCATTTTCCCCCCCAACTTTTCCCCATTCTTTCCCATTTTCCCCTCCCATTTTCCCCATTTCCCTCCTATTTTCCCTGATATTTTCCCCATTTTTTCCCCGTTCTTTCCCATTTTTCCCCTCCTATTTTCCCCATTTTCCCTCCTATTTTCCCTGATATTTTCCCCATTTTTTCCCCGTTCTTTCCCATTTTTCCCCTCCTATTTTCCCCATTTTCCCTCCTATTTTCCCTGATATTTTCCCTATTTTTCCCCCATTTTTTCCCTCCTATTTTCCCCATTTTCCCTCCTATTTTCCCTGATATTTTCCATAATTTCCCCCCATTTTTTCCCTCCTATTTTCCCTCCTAGTTTTCCCATTTTCCCCCCCAACTTTTCCCCATTCTTTCCCATTTTCCCCTCCCATTTTCCCCATTTCCCTCCTATTTTCCCTGATATTTTCCCCATTTTTTCTCCATTCTTTCCCATTTTTCCCTCCCATTTTCTCCATTTCCCTCCTATTTTCCCTGATATTTTCCCCATTTTTTCTCCATTCTTTCCCATTTTTCCCTCCCATTTTCTCCATTTCCCTCCTATTTTCCCTGATATTTTCCCCATTTTTTCTGCATTCTTTCCCATTTTTCCCTCCCATTTTCTCCATTTCCCCTCCTATTTTCCCTGATATTTTTCCCCCATTCTTTCCCATTTTTTCCCTCCTATTTTCCCTAATACTTTCGCCAACTTTTCCCCGTTCTTTCCCATTTTTCCCTCCTATTTTCCCCATTTCCCTGCTATTTTTCCTGATATTTTCCCCCATTTTTCCCCTCCTATTTTCCCCATTTCCCTCCTATTTTCCCTGATATTTTCCCCATTTTTTCTCCATTCTTTCCCATTTTTCCCTCCTATTTTCCATAATATTTTCCCCCATTTTTTCCCTCCTATTTCCCCCATTTTCCCTCTTATTTCCCCTAATACTTTCCCCATTCTTTCCCATTTTTTCCCTATTTTCTCTGATATTTTTCCCCATTCTTTCCCGTTTTTTCTCTCCTATTTTTCCCATTTCCCTGCTATTTTCCCTGATATTTTCCCCATTTTTTCCCCCATTTTTCCCCTCCTATTTCCCCATTATCCCCCCATTTTCCCCCATTATCCCCCCATTATCCCCCCGCTCCCCCATGGAGTCGCAGTGCGATTACTCCATGTACTTCCCGGCCGTTCCCTTCCCTCCGCGGGAATTCCTGGCGGCGGAATCCTCGGGTTACCGCGCGCTGCCGCGCCGCAACCACCTGTACCTGGGCGAGACCGTGCGCTTCCTGCTGGTGCTGCGCAAGAACCCCGGGAATCCCGACAGAAATCCCGAGAAAAACCCCGACAGAATTCCCGACAGAACTCCCGCCAACCCTGACAGAAGCCCCGCCCACTCCTCCCGAAGCCACGCCCAGCCGGGCGCCAATTTCCCGGGAAAAACGCCGTGGGCCCAGCTGGCCTCGTCGCTGTCGGCGCTGGCCACCGTCACCTGCGGGGACAGCCGGGCCCGCGACGACCCTTGGGGACACCTTGGGGACAATTTTGGGACATTTTGGGGACAATTTTGGGAGCACTTTAGGGACACTTTGGGGACATATTGGGGCACTTTGGGGACACTTGGGGGACATTGGGGACACTTGAGGACATTGGGAATGGGATGGGGAGGGACCTTGAGGACACTGGGGACACCTTGGTGACATTGGAGTGACTTGGGGACATTGGGGACACTTTGGGGACACTGGGAATGGGATGGGGAGGGACTTTGAGGACACCTTGGGGGCACCTTGGGGACATTTGGGGACATTGGGAATGGCATGGGGAGGGAGGTTGGGGACACCTTGGGGACACTTTGGGGACATTTTGGTGACACCTTGGGGACATTGGGAATGGGATGGGGAGGGACCCTGGGGACACTCTGGGGACACAAGGCCCTGGGGACATTGGAGACACCTTGAGGACATTTGAGACACCTTGGGGACACCTTGGGGGCACCTTGGGGACATTTGGGGACACTGGGAATGGGAGGGGCCTTGGGGACATTGGGAATGGGATGGGGAGGGACTTTGGGGACACCTTGGGGACACTTCGGGGACGTTTTGGTGACACCTTGGGGACATTGGGAA
>NW_024370671.1:0-2745 GCF_014805655.1 Passer montanus | reverse complement strand
CTGCCAGGGCTGAAGAACATTATTTAGGGCTTTGTTTTGGGGGGCTTGTTTTTTTTTTTTTTTTTTTTTTATCTGCAAGTTTTGGTTCCTTTCTCACTCCCCTTCTCTGAAACTCGAAGGTGCACCAGAGATGAGCTACTATTTAGTGCTCTCAAAGGAAACAATCCAGACTGCTCAGACTTTATTGTTGCCATCCAACAGGTACTGACTGAACAGAGCACTTACAGCAAAGGCGGAGCGGGCTGAGCTGGAGCCGCGATATTTGCGCCATTACAAAACCCCCGCTTCCCACTGCCAACACACTAATACAACATTCAATTAAGACATGCTAAAAAGACATAAACAGCGAAATATCACCTCGGTGATAAAAAACATGCGATCTTGAAGAAAAAAATAAAAAACAAAACAGCTTTAAGACAACTTCTGTACGAGAATAAGGTAACTTAAGCGAAAAAAAAGCATAATTTAAGATTACAGAATTAAAGACAACACACGCGTCCCTAAGAGTTTTCACTGGATAACGAAAAGTGCGGTGACTCAACCCTTTATGAGGAATGTGGGCGGCTCTGAAAAGAGCCTTTGTTTGGAGCAGAGCCTGAGGAAGCGTCTACTTGGCTTTGGCCTTGTGGCTGTCGGTCTTCTTGGGCAGCAGCAAGGACATCCAGCTGGCCCGCCGCATCCGCGGCGAGCGCGCCTGAGCCCCTGCTGCAGCCCGCACACACCCAAAGGCTCTTTTAAGAGCCACCACAGCGTCACATCAAAAAGAGCTGCAGCGCTGCTTGAAATTTTCGTTTAAATTTACCCCTGATGCTTCGCAAAACCGCGAAGTGAAAAGTGCTTTTAAAACACTCAGTAGGGGTAGTGTGTGAAGTAGAACTTGGGAGGAGGGTGATCAGAGAGCCTTGGCAGGGTGGAGGGGTTTTTCACATCCCTGTGGCTGATGGATGTGACACAGCTTTGAGGAGAGAAGGGGGTGGAGGGGCCTCACAGGGACCCTCCTGTGCCTGGGGTCGAGCCGTGCTCAGGAAATTGCACCTGAAACCCCGCCCGGCGCGTTCCAGGCAAGGGCAGGAGCTCCCCGCGTTACCGTGCTCTGTTCCTGTGCTGTGCTGCTGTCCCTCGTTACCGCCACAGCCAACAAAGAGATCCCTTGAGGGGGCTGCCACCCTGCTCCAACAATTCTTAACTCCCGGAACGAGAACAACCATCGCAATAGATCAGCTTTGATGTATATTGTTATACCTGGTATTAAAGCAATGGGCAGCCACGCTGATGGCAGAGGGTGCCTGAGGCTTCTTGCAGCACTGAAAAGGCCAAGAAACTGATTGAAAAGTACTGGGGATTAAGGGATAATCTACCAAAATTTTCCAGGTTTGTTACTATAATAATACAAAACTGGGTGGGCGGAGAAAGTTGTCAGGTTTAGTTTGTTTTGGGGTTTTTTGTGGGTTTTTTGTGGGGTTTATTTTTGGCTTTTTTTGTGTTTTTTTGGTATTGGGGTTTTTTTCATTTTTTATGTGGAGGGGGTATTCTCAAAAAGTTTTTCTAAAAATCATGGATTTAAAATGTATGTATTCTTGCACTAATGAGAGTAAATGTCTTTTAACTTGCATTTCTCCTGCAGTGATCACCATATATGCTGAGTTGTCATTCCTGCAGCCAGTTCTTCAGCATTCTTCATGAATTTCTGGAAGGACAGATATACACACCTGCACTTTTCAGCCCGCCTTTGTTCAAATTCTTACCATGAGGCAAGGTCAGTGTAACAAGGGTCTGAGGACCAAAAGGAGGAGTTAAGAAATAAACCTCAGATTCATTCGTGGCTGATGTTTCTCTGGCTGGCCCGCAGCATCCTCGGAGAGCGCTCCTGAGTTCCGTGCCGCAGCCCTTCCCGGCCAGGCTCCCGAGGCAACCCACACAGACCCAAAGGCTCTGTAAGAGCCACTACATGCACAATACAAGAGCTGTAGCGCTGTCGCAAAACGTGTACGGGTCACTGATCTGGGGGAGAGGAGACTGCAGAGGTGCAGATATGGCATGGCAATGTGCCTCATTGAGGCCCATCTCCATCGACAGAACTGTAATCCAGTCCCCATGGCGGTGTTGGAGGCACTACACACACCCTAATTTAAGCTGTGGAGCTGCTTGGAAACATATTTCCCTTATTTGATAGGAGGGAATACCAGGTTTGTATATTAGCGGTGAAATAGGAGTTTACATCCCTGTGACTGGTGTTTTAGGGATTTGTTTGTTCCAGCGTCTCTCTTGAAACAGAGGCCACTGCAGCTGTGTTATATTGACAACATAATCTATAAAACATTACAGCAACTCCCACTGGTGAAGCAGCCTCCATTACTGGAACTCACTATAGTTCATCACCCACTGCACAAGAATTATTTACCTTGTTCCCCATTCCCCATGAAACCACACTTAAACCAGCGTTGCAGCTCTTTTTGATGGTCATGTAGTGGCTCTTAAAAGAGCCTTTGGGTGTGTGCGGGCTGCAGCAGGGGCTCAGGCGCGCTCGCCGCGGATGCGGCGGGCCAGCTGGATGTCCTTGGGCATGATGGTGACGCGCTTGGCGTGGATGGCGCAGAGGTTGGTGTCCTCGAAGAGCCCCACCAGGTAGGCCTCGCTGGCCTCCTGCAGCGCCATGACGGCCGAGCTCTGGAAGCGCAGGTCGGTCTTGAAGTCCTGCGCGATCTCGCGCACCAGGCGCTGGAAGGGCAGCTTGCGGATCAGCAG
>NW_024370670.1:0-689 GCF_014805655.1 Passer montanus | reverse complement strand
GGCCATTGGGGTTGTTCAGGGAATTGGGGCCAGTGGGGTCGTTCAGGGAATTGGGGCCATTGGGGTCATCCAGGGAATTGGGGCCATTGGGGTCATCGGGGGGAATTGGGGCCATTGGGGTCATCAGGGGAATGGGGCCATTGGGGTTGTTCAGGGAATTGGGGTCATTGGGGTCATCTAGGGGAATGGGTCATTGGGGTCATCAGGGTCATCTAGGGGAACGGGGCCATTGGGGGCAATGGGGCCATTGGGGTCATCCAGGGAAATGGGGCCACTGGGGGCATTGGGGTCATCCAGGAGAAGGGGGTCATTGGGGCCATTGGGGTCATCCAGGGAAATGGGGCCACTGGGGGCAATGGGGCCATTTGGGTCATCCAGGGGATCGGGGTCATTGGGGGAATGGGACCATGGGGGTCATCCAGGGGAATGGGGCCATTGGCGTCATTGGGGTCATGCAGGGGAATGGGACCATTGGGGTCATTGGGGTCATTGGGGTAATCCAGGGAATTGGGGTCATTGGGGTCATCCAGGGGAAATGGGGCCATGATCCCACCCCAAACCCCATGGGGGACCCCAAACCCCACATTCCAGTGGGACCCCACCCAAACCCCATGGGGACCCCAAACCCCACATTCCAGTGGGACCCCACCCAAACCCCATGGGGACCCCAAACCCCACATTCCAGTGGG
>NW_024370669.1:0-689 GCF_014805655.1 Passer montanus | reverse complement strand
TTGCAGGGCACTGAGGAGAGGCTGCCTGGCTTCCTGCAGTGCCTGTGGTGGGGCCATGGCCAGCACCAGAAATGTGTGTGGAAATGGTGACAGGGGGGAGCTTGTCCCCCCCACCAGCCCACAGCCACTGAGACAAACAGAATAATGTTCTAGGAATGATGGGGCTTAGAGAAAAGAAATTCATGGTTTCTGTCTTAAACCCTTGTCTCTCCAGGAACACCACTGAGACAGCAAGAATTACTTCTTTGTACAGCCTTCTTTGGAAGACTGACCTTTTCTTGTCACCAAGCTGCTCTCCTTTGTTTTCTTGCAACTCTTTTCTAGTGGTTTGTGCCCTCTGTAATTCGGGTTCCACTGTTGAACACTTTGCTTTTGCTCTTAGGGTGTGAAAACCTCGTGCAGAACCATTGAATCACCTGCTGGCAGAATCCATCACGTAAGTGGTTCGGAAATTCAGCCTTTCTTTAACTGCTTTTTACTCATCTCATTCTTTACTTCTGATTTCCTCTGTGACAAAAAGAAAAAAAAAATATAGCTACCCCTCTCCTGAAGACCTACTTTTATAAAGTGCTATTTCCTGTGGTCTCCAGGAGCACATTAAACACAGAAATGTGAAGCACTTCTGTTCTTTCTGGCTGAGTGTAAAAGGGTTGGGCAGTGAGACTCTGGTGACTTCCAGCAAACCCTCA
>NW_024370668.1:0-727 GCF_014805655.1 Passer montanus | reverse complement strand
CTCCTGCAGGAGCCTCTGGCCTCCTCCTCCCCCTGCCCGAGATGGCAACAGATGTTTCACCAGTCCAAGGGGTCGAGCCGTTTCTCTCTTCGCTGCGGAGGGTACGAAGCTTCTCTTGCAGACCCCGGGCAGAGCCCCTTGCCCGGCGCCGGTCCGATGTCTTCGGGGGGGGGAAAAAAAGGGGGGGGGGAAAAAAGGGAAGAAAGGGAACAACAGAAACCGGGGAAAGGGGAAAAAAAAAAAAAAGGGCGAAAAAAAAAAAAAAGAAAACGAGCTAAAAAAACAAGAAAAAAAAGGAAAGAGAAGCAAAGCTAGAAGAGCAAGCAAGCAGNAAGAAAAAAGGAAAGAGAAGCAAAGCTAGAAGAGCAAGCAAGCAGCCAGCGGCCATGCAGCATGCAAAAAAGCCCAGCCCCAAGGCAGAGGCTGGGGAAGGACAAAAACGATAGACACAACAAACGGAGCAGGGAACAGAAACCACGATTTGGGATAATAAGCATGAAAATGTCCTGTCCCCACGACAAATTGTTACATAGGTTCTCATGTAAATATGTTTTATAGTTTGTTTTCTTTATAAGAATTATTACAATATAAATACGTAAGCTAGATGTGTCACTTGCGGCTCTTCTTGAACCATTATTTTGTTATGCCCACTCTCGGTTTGAGTGGTGTCTCGTGTCAGATTTCCTCTGAAGTGTACATTGTGGTTTCCTCCTCCAGACTGCCCAGT
>NW_024370667.1:0-690 GCF_014805655.1 Passer montanus | reverse complement strand
GTGTGTTACAGGTGTGTACAGGTGTGTTAGAGGTGTGTTACAGGTGAGTTACAGGTGTTGTGTGCCAACCCAGCAAAGCCCCTCCCACCTCCTGTAACCCATCCCAGACCTCACCTGAGCCCAGGTAACCCCCCTGAGCACACCTGAGCCCAGGTAACCCCCCCTGAGCACACCTGGAGCCCAGGTAACCCCAGGTAAGCTCACCTGGGTGTTGTTCATACACCTGAGGCAGGTGTCTCTCTCCGTGGGTCCCGCGCAGTCGCTGTGGCCGTTGCAGGCGCAGGGCACGGCGCAGCCCCGCCCCCAGGGAACCCCCCTGAGCCCAGGTAACCCCCCCTGGGCACACCTGGACTCACCTGAAGCCCAGGTAACCCCACCTGAGCACACCTGGACTCACCTGAAGCCCAGGTAACCCCACCTGAGCACACCTGGACTCACCTGAAGCCCAGGTAACCCCACCTGAGCATACGTGGACTCACCTGAGCTCACCTGGACTCACCTGAGTGACCCAAAACCCCCTCAGCCAGGTGTGCCAACCCAGCAAAGCCCCTCTCAGCCCCTCTAACCCACCCCAGACCTCACCTGAGCCCAGGTAACCCCCCTTGAGCCCAGGTAACCCCCCCTGAGCCCAGGTAACCCCCCCTGAGCCCCCAGGGAACCCCCCCTGAGCACACCTGAGCACACCTGGGC
>NW_024370666.1:0-690 GCF_014805655.1 Passer montanus | reverse complement strand
AATTCCCGTTTTTCCCCCAAAATTCACAATTTTTCCTCCAACATTCCCATTTTTTCACCAAAATCTCCAAAATTCCCATTTTCCCCCCATTCCTGCCCTCTCAAACTTCCCAAAATTCCCAAATTTCTCCTTTTCCTGCATCCCAACCCCCTGAAAAATCCAGGAAAAATCCCATTTTTGCCTCGTTTTTTGCCGTTTTTTCACCGTTTTTTGCCGTTTTTTCACCGTTTTTCACCGTTTTTCCTCCCATTTTTTCCCAAAATCACCATTTTTCCCCCCAAATCTCACCCTTCATCTCGAGCCCGCCGTGCTCGGGCACGTCCTTGCCCTCCTCATCCCTGCAGCTCCCAGTCCCCAAGAACCCCCAAATTCCCGTTTTTCCCACCAAAATTGACAAAAATTTCAGGTTTTTCCACCAAATTTCCCCAAAATTCCCATTTTTCTCCCATTCCTGTCCTCTCAAACTTCCCAAAATTCCCAAATTTCTCCTTTTCCTGCAGCCCAACCCCCTGAAATATCCAGGAAAAATCCCATTTTTGCCTCGTTTTTTGCTGTTTTTTCACCGTTTTTCCCCATTTTTTCACCTTTTTTCGCCGTTTTTTCCCCGTTTCTCCCCCTTTTTTCCCAAAATCGCCATTTTTCCCCCCAAATCCCCACCCTCCATCTCGAGCCCGCCGTGCTCGGGCACGT
>NW_024370665.1:0-690 GCF_014805655.1 Passer montanus | reverse complement strand
CAGTGGGGTGCTCACACTGTCCCCAGTGGTCCCCAGTGGGGCTGGTGCTGCTGGGCCCCGCTCAGCCCTTGGTGTCCTGGGGTGGGTGCAGATGTGGCCCCACAGATTCCAGGCTGGGATGGAGGAGGGGCCTCATCCCAATCCCAGCCTGTTTGGGGTTGTGCTGGAGGCTCCCACCCTCTCCTGGGTCCCAAATGCCATCGGAGCAGACAGGGCTGGACGCCCCAAAGTCCTGTGACCTGCTGGGCCCCAGGCAGGTGAGGGGAGGTCTGGGGGCTGTGTTTGCCCCCCTCAGGGGGACCCTGACCCTCTGTCCTCCCAGTTTGGGGCCATCAGGGTGAGGTGTCTCTTCACCCCGTGCCACACCTCGGGCCACATGTGCTACTTCATGTGGGAGGACGATTCCCCGGATGCTCCAGCTCTTTTCTCAGGTACCCCCCTGTGTCCCCATGGCTTTTGGGGACACACTCCCCGTGTGCCGCCTGTCCCCCACACTCAGCACTGCTGGGTGACCCTGGCACCCCCCTCCCCGGCCCTGGGGTCCCTCGGTGCCCACCCTGTCCCACAGGTGACACCCTGTTCGTGGGGGGCTGCGGGCAGTTCTTCGAGGGCACGGCGGAGCAGATGCACACCAACCTCACCCAGATCCTGGGGGCTCTGCCCATGGACACGGTGAGTGCCCTCCCCTCC
>NW_024370664.1:0-690 GCF_014805655.1 Passer montanus | reverse complement strand
GGCCCCTTTTTGAGGGGGGGGTCTCCCCTCCGTGACCCCCCCAACCCAGGCGCGCCCCCCCCCTGCAGTAATGACGTCACCCCCACGGGGGATGGGGGTCCCCAACCCCCCCAAATTTGGGGCTCAGGACCCCCCTCCCCACGGCCCCCCCCAGTTTGGGGTCCCCCCTGTCTGGGTGGGTCCCTCTTGGGGGTCTCCCCCCCGATTTTGGGGCCACTTGTGGCTTTCGAGCCCCAACAAATCGGGGTTTGTCCAAAGGAGGCGCAGCGGGGCTCGGGGGGGGGCACTCGGGAACCCCCTTTGGGGACACCCCGGTGACAATGGGGGGGTCACCGGCTGTCCGTGTGTCTGTCCGTGTCACCTGTCCGTGTGTCTGTCTGTCCGTGTGTCTGTCTGTGTCACCTGTCCGTGTCACCTGTCCCTGTGTCTGTCTGTCCCTGTGTCTTTCTGTGTCACCTGTCCCTGTGTATGTCCATGTCACCTGTCCGTGTGTCTGTCACCTGTCCCCCTGTCTGTCTGTGTCACCTGTCCCTGTGTCTGTCCATGTCCTCTGTCCCCATGTCTGTCTGTCACCTGTCCCCGTGTCTGTCTGTGTCACCTGTCTCTGTGTCTGTCTGTCCGTGTCACCTGTCCATGACCATCTGTCAATGTCACCTGTCCATGTGTCCACCTGTCCATCTTATCTGTCCC
>NW_024370663.1:0-691 GCF_014805655.1 Passer montanus | reverse complement strand
AAAAAAGTCCCCCCAAAATCCTCCAAAATTTCACCCAAATCCCACAAATTTTCCCAAAAATGCCCCCAAAATTCTCCCCAAAATCCTCAAAATTTCCCCCCAAAATTCCCAAAAATCTCCCTCAAAATACCGCCAAAAATCCCCTGATTTCCCCAAAATTCCCCAAAATTCCCAAATTTTGCCAAAATCCCCAGAATTTCCCCTAAAAATCCCCCAAATCCACCCCAAAATTCCCAAATTTTGCCAAAATCCCCAGAATTTCCCCTAAAAATCCCCCAAATCCACCCCAAAATTCCCAAATTTTGCCAAAATCCCCAGAATTTCCCCTAAAAATCCCCCAAATCCATCACAACTCCTCCCTAAATCCCCCAAATTCCCCCTAAAAATCCCAAATTTTTCCAAAATTCCCCCACAAATCATCCAAAATCCCCCAAATTCCCCCCAAAAACCCCCCTAAAAACCCCCAAAATTCCCAAAAAAACCCCAAAATCTCCCAAATTTCCCCTAAAAAAATCAAAATTCCCCAAATTCCCCCAAATTTCCCCCAAAATCCCCCAAATTGCCCCCAATAAAAATCCCAAATTTTCCCAAAAGTCCCCCAAAATTCTCCAAATTTCCCCAAAATCCCCGAAATTTTCCCCCAAATCACCCCAATTTTCCCCAAAATCCCCCCTATTCCCCCCTAAAAAAC
>NW_024370662.1:4100-17830 GCF_014805655.1 Passer montanus | reverse complement strand
TGGCTCAGGGTCATCCCACAATTCGGTAAGGACTGGGAAAGACCCTAAGACCCAAAACTTGGAATCTGACATAGAAATAGTGGAGGGATCTTCAGAGATTGCAGAGTTAGCAGCTGTTGTCAGAGCCTTTGAGAAATTCAAAAATGAACCTTTGAATCTGGTCACATAAGATTCAGCTTATGTTGCTGGCATAGCTATGAGAGCAGAACATGCTCTTCTCAAAGAGGTTTCCAATCCAAAGTTATACCAATTGATTTCTACATTAACACGCTTAATTTCCCACAGAAAACAACCTTACCATATAATGCATGTGAGGTCACACACTGACCTCCCAGGTTTCATTGCAGAAGGGAACAGGAAAGCAGACACCTTAGCCATGGCAATAGAGACTGCTAATGTCCCTAACATCTTTGCCCAGGCAAAGTTGTCACATGCATTTTTTCATCAGAATGTGCCTGCCCTTATCAGAATGTTCAAGCATTCAAAAGATCAAGCAGAAGCTATTGTTGCCACATGCCCAAACCGTCAAAACTACCAGATACCATCTATGGGGACGGGAGTCAATCCCCGAGGTTTAAACAGCTGCCAGCTGTGGCAGACAGATGTAACCCACTTTGCCCCTTTTGGAAGGTTAAAGTATGTGCATGTATCCGCGGGTCTGATGCGATAGAGGTCGGATCAGTGTTCACCCAGTGTCCATCCAGGCTCAACGCTGTCCCTTTGATTGTGGATCTCAAAACTGTATATCAGTCGCACAATAAATTATATACATATATTTATTATTATTAAATTGGTTTGATCAATTTTTATCTACAACAATCTTGGTGACCCCTACATGATCTGATTCAGGGGTTCGGGGGACCCTCTTCCTCTGGTCAGGAGGTGCCCTTGTCATTTCAGTGGCCCAACAAGGTTGGGAAGCCCTGTAGGACCAATCAGACAAACCAAAAGCTAAAAGACACAATCTGGGACGAGATTTAAAAAAAAAAAAGGGGGCCCAAAAATAGCTCTCAGGTATTTGGAGGTGGGTCTCCGAGGCTGCGGCAAAATTTTTTCACTCATAGAAGTCTACGTGCACGAAGAATCCACACGGAAAAAAGAATCATATCATGTGGTTGAGTGAGGGGTGGTTGAGCGCGTGTGTGAGACATGATACTATCACGAAGCGAGTGTGGACTCCAAGATCCCAGCTCCCCTCTCCCTCGAGGGAAGGGGTCGGTCAAGGGGGAAGCAGAGGAGCTCATTTCACACGTAAAGCCTGTAACTCCGGGGAGGGGAGTTCAGGGGTTTGATCACGGGCAGACCAGAAAGGGAGGGTATGTTCCCAGGTGTTCAGAAGCTGGTAAATTTTTTTGGTCCAGGACTTCAGTAAGTCCAGGAAAGAGAGCTTTCTACCAGTCGGCAAACCAACACTGTCAGCCTAGCAGGCTGGTAATGTTGAATTAGGATTAAAAACAGGTACGGTACTGATTCAGGGAAAAATTTAGGACTCATATCGAAATACAACACAGGAACACGGGATGGAGAGACTAAAAGAAATAGACTCGAGGAAGGAGGGGCAGAAAAAGAGAAAAATACAGGGTAAAACTCAGGGTAAATCAAAAAAAGAACAGGAGAACGGTTTACCTGAAATTCCGAGAAATAGTCCATTGGGGTGGATGTTAGAACACTGGGAGGACTGCCTCAAGAGAAGTATGAGGTCCAAGGAACGAATGATACATTATTGCATAGAGGCATGGGGAGGAAAAGAGATTAAAAGACACCTAATGTGGCTGATGTTTGGCACTTTCGAACGGTGGACTTGCCGAGCTTTGGTCGACTACGTGTACGATGAGTACCTGCCAGAAAGTGAGGAGATGAGCTATGCCAAACTATGGGAATATGCTAGCGCACTATTGTTCCTGGTTAAAACTTACAGGAGTGCCATGATTCAGGGAGAAATGTGGGAGCCCTTAGATAACATTCCACCTCCATATCCTCCGCAGGCTCAGGTGCAAACCAACACTGTCAGCCTAGCAGGCTGGTAATGTTGAATTAGGATTAAAAACAGGTACGGTACTGATTCAGGGAAAAATTTAGAACTCATATCGAAATACAACGCAGGAACACGGTATGGAGAGACTAAAAGAAATAGAGTCGAGGAAGATGGGGCAGAAAAAGAGTAAGATGCAGGGAAAAACTCAGGGTAAATCAAAAAAGGAACAGGAGAACGGTTTACCTGAAATTCCGAGAAATAGTCCATTGGGGTGGATGTTAGAACACTGGGAGGACTGCCTCAAGAGAAGTATGAGATCCAAGGAACAAATTATACATTATTGCATAGAGGTATGGGGAGGAAAAGAGATTAAAAGACACCTAACGTGGCTGATGTTTGGCACTTTCGAACGGTGGACTTGCCGAGCTTTGCACGACTACGTGTACGATGAGTACCTGCCAGAAAGTGAGGAGATGAGCTATGCCAAACTATGGGAATATGCTAGCACAGTATAGTTCCTGGTTAAAACTTACAGGAGTGGCATGATTCAGGCAGAAACGTGGGAGCCCTTAGATAACCTTCTGCCTCCATATCCTCTGCAGGCTCAGGTTCCTTTGCCTGCATCCTTGGGTCCTTCACACCCACCCACACAGGCACAGGCACCTCCGCTCCCAGTGCAGCAGCCGGAAGTCCTGCTCCCACAGGGACAGGCTTTGGCTCCATAGTATCCACAAGATAGTGCTCAGCCCCCTCCCCTACTGCCGCCAGTGGAAAGCAAGTGGCAAGCCTGTCATACTGGGGAAACCAGTTCTCCTCCAGCCAGCCGAATACGGCACAAGACAAGGAGGGTGGCCAATGATGATAGTGAGAGCGAGGAGGACAAACAGAATCTCTTTAAGAGAAATGCCCATTGCCCCAGGAATAATTTGGTACGTAAATGTACCAATTAATACTGAGGATGTAAGGGCTTTCAAGAAAGAGATGGGGAGTTTGATGGACAATCCGATAGGAGTAGCAGAAAGCTAGATGAATTCCTGGGGACAAGCGTATACACTTACGATGATATAACGCCATACTAAGGTCATTGTCTTATCATAAGGGATATGATAAGACAAGTGGCGATATGAGACTGGGATCACAGGAATCCCCAAGGGACATGGGAGAACCAGAAGTGGCCAGATCAGAGGCTATCATGGAATGCTCAGAACGAGGAGGACCGGACAAAAATGATAGAACTGAGAAATATGGTAATACAGGGTATAGGGAAAGCAGTGCCAAAAGAACAAAATATCAGTAAGGTATTCTGGGAATGCCAATGAAAAGATGAGACACCCACAGAATGGCTAGAGAGACTAAGGGAAGAACTTTGAATGCATTTGGGGACAGATCCGGACTCCCCTGTCAGGGAGGTTATGCTAAAAACACAATTCGTTGCGAAATCATGGGAGGATATATAGAGAAAACTAGAGAAAATAGAAGGCTGGCAGGAAAAAGGATTACAGAAATTACTAAGGAAGGCTCTAAAGGTTTATATGAGAAGAGACGAGGAACAACAAAAAGCACAGGCAAAGGTACTGGTGGCCGCCGTCAGGGAAGCCCAAAAGCAGGAACGGACTCAAGACTCTATGAAACCAACACAGAGTCATCCGCCTCTGAGAAAGCCAAACCTTCCTCAGAGAAGGCACTCAAACAGTAACAAGTACAACCCTGAGTGCTTTTACTGCAAGCGCAGGGAGCACCTTCGGAGGGAATGCAAGAAAAGAGTGAAGGATGAGAAAATCTTTCAGGAAGATTAGAGGTGTCAGGGGCTTTTTAATTTGGGGTCCAGAACATCCAACGAGCCCTTAATAAAATTAAAGACAAGACCCCGAAACAGGAATTAACTTTTCTAGTAGATTCAGGAGCAGAGCAGAGCACCATTCAGCGGCTGCCACCAGGATGTATAAGAAGCAAAGACACCATGGTGGTGATCGGATTGAAGGGAGACCCTTTTAAGGTACCTGTGATTAAAATGTTAAGATAGAATCAAAGTTTTGCTTTGGGAATATGTTACTGGTGGAAGAGGCAGATTATAACCTACTAGGAAGGGATCTGATGGTAGCCCTGGGGATAAGTATAATTGCACAGGAGTCTCAACTCATGCTAAGTTTATATAAACTAACCACTGAGGACAAAAGCAAAATAAATTCAAAGGTTCGGCATACACAAGGAGAGGCTGGGAGGCTGCATATGGAGCCAATTTGTATTGAAATCGAAAGACCAGAGGATCCAGTTAGAATTAGAAATACCCTATACCTATAGAAGGTAGAAAAGGGCTGAAAGCAATAATAGAGGAATTCATCAGAAAAGGAACACTAGAACCGTGCATGTCTAGACATAATACTCCTATTCTGGCAGTATGGAAACCAGTTGGAAATTACAGATTAGTACAGGATTTGAGGGCTGTGAATGGGAGGACAAAAATGCTATTCCCCACAGTTTCCAATCCTTACACTCTGCTAAATAATATTTCTCCTGAGGGTACATGGTATAGCATATTATACATCATATAATAGATTTAAAAGATGTTTTTTGGACCCGTCCTTTAGCTAAAGAAAGTAGGGATTATTTTGCATTTCAATGGGAGGATCCAGAGACGAATGGGAAGCAACAGCTCAGATGGACATCTGCCTCAGAGGTTCGTGGATTCACCAAACTTATTTGGACAGGCTCTTGAGCAATTGCTAAGCCAATTTGTACCGCCAGAGGGGATCAAGCTACTGCCGTATGCAGATGACTTACTGGTAGCAGGTCCTAAGGAGGAAGATGTAAGGGCCAGCACAATTTCATTGTTTCTTAGGAGACAAAGGATTAAAGGTCTCAAACTCCAAGCTACAGTTTACTGAGCCCGAGGTAAGATCAGTAAGGTATTCTGGGAATGCCAATGAAAAGATGAGACACCCACAGAATGGCTAGAGAGACTAAGGAAAGAACTTTGAATGCATTTGGGGACAGATCCGGACTCCCCTGTCAGGGAGGTTATGCTAAAAACACAATTCGTTGCGAAATCATGGGAGGATATATAGAGAAAACTAGAGAAAATAGAAGGCTGGCAGGAAAAAGGATTACAGAAATTACTAAGGAAGGCTCTAAAGGTTTATATGAGAAGAGACGAGGAACAACAAAAAGCACAGGCAAAGGTACTGGTGGCCGCCGTCAGGGAAGCCCAAAAGCAGGAACGGACTCAAGACTCTATGAAACCAACACAGAGTCATCCGCCTCCGAGAAAGCCAAACCTTCCTCAGAGAAGGCACTCGAACAGTAACAAGTACAACCCCGAGTGCTTTTACTGCAAGCCCAGGGAGCACCTTCGGAGGGAATGCAAGAAAAGAGTGAAGGATGAGAAAATCTTTCAGGAAGATTAGAGGTGTCAGGGGCTTTTTAATTTGGGGTCCAGAACATCCAACGAGCCCTTAATAAAATTAAAGACAAGACCCCGAAACAGGAATTAACTTTTCTAGTAGATTCAGGAGCAGAGCAGAGCACCATTCAGCGGCTGCCACCAGGATGTATAAGAAGCAAAGACACCATGGTGGTGATCGGATTGAAGGGAGACCCTTTTAAGGTACCTGTGATTAAAATGTTAAGATAGAATCAAAGTTTTGCTTTGGGAATATGTTACTGGTGGAAGAGGCAGATTATAACCTACTATGAAGGGATCTGATGGTAGCCCTGGGGATAAGTATAATTGCACAGGAGTCTCAACTCATGCTAAGTTTATATAAACTAACCACTGAGGACAAAAGCAAAATAAATTCAAAGGTTCGGCATACACAAGGAGAGGCTGGGAGGCTGCATATGGAGCCAATTTGTATTGAAATCGAAAGACCAGAGGATCCAGTTAGAATTAGAAATACCCTATACCTATGGAAGGTAGAAAAGGGCTGAAAGCAATAATAGAGGAATTCATCAGAAAAGGAACACTAGAACCGTGCATGTCTAGACATAATACTCCTATTCTGGCAGTATGGAAACCAGTTGGAAATTACAGATTAGTACAGGATTTGAGGGCTGTGAATGGGAGGACAAAAATGCTATTCCCCACAGTTTCCAATCCTTACACTCTGCTAAATAATATTTCTCCTGAGGGTACATGGTATAGCGTAATAGATTTAAAAGATGTTTTTTGGACCCGTCCTTTAGCTAAAGAAAGTAGGGACTATTTTGCATTTCAATGGGAGGATCCAGAGACGAATAGGAAGCAACAGCTCAGATGGACATCTGCCTCAGAGGTTTGTGGATTCACCAAACTTATTTGGACAGGCTCTTGAGCAATTGCTAAGCCAATTTGTACCGCCAGAGGGTATCAAGCTACTGCCGTATGCAGATGACTTACTGGTAGCAGGGCCTAAGGAGGAAGATGTAAGGGCCAGCACAATTTCATTGTTTCTTAGGAGACAAAGGATTAAAGGTCTCAAACTCCAAGCTACAGTTTACTGAGCCCGAGGTAAGATACTTGGGACGCTGGTTGTCCTGAAAGAGTGGCACGAATTGTTGCTTTACCCTCCCTGTGGACGAAGAGAGAAATCAGACAACTGTTGGGACTTTTAGGATATTGCAGGCAGTGGATCGAGGGATATAGTGAGAAGGTGAAGTTTTTCTATGAGAAATGGACCACTGATAGACTGAAATGGACACAGCAGGATGAGGAAGGATTTAAGCAGATAAAAGAGACCCTGACGGCAGCTCCGGTGTTGAGTTTGCCTGATATAAAAAGAGAATTTCAGTTGTTTGTGGACATGAGTAGCCATACTGCTCACGGGGTACTAATGCAGGATTGGGCAGGGGATAAGAAACCAGTAGGATATGTATCTAAGCCTTTAGACCCCGTGGTGTCCCACTTGTCTGCAAGCTATTGTAGCTGTGGCATTATTAGTGGAGGAAGCGAAAAAGGTAACTTTTGGAGCCCCACTAGTGGTATACACTCCTCATAGTGTGAGGAACATATTGCAACAAAAGGTCGAGAAATGGCTCACTGATGCCAGGCTTTTGAAATATGAAGCCATATTAATCCCCTCCCGTGATCTTGAACTACAACTGACTGCTGTAAAAAATCCGGCACAATCTTGTTCAGGGAAGCCTCAGGGGAACCAGCGTATGATTGCGTCGAGGTGGTGGAATTGCAGACCAAGATAAGACCTGACCTAGAGGAAGAGGAATTAGACGAGGGAGAGAAATGGTTTGTAGACGGCTCAGCCAGAGTCATAGAGGGGAATAGGAAATCTGGATATGCTGTAGTGGATGGTAAGATCAGAGAAGTAATAGAATCAGGACCCCTGAGTGTTAGCTGGTCAGCAGAAGCATGTGAATTATATGCAGTAATTAGAGCCCTATGGAAATTAAAAGGCAAAAAGGGAACGGTTTTCATAGATTCTAAGCACTCGTTTGGGATAGTCCATACCATCGGAAAAATTTGGGAGGAGCGAGGATTACTTAACACCAAGGGACGAGAACTAGTGCATGGAGAATTAATAAAGCAAATCTTAGAAGCCATCAGGGAGCCAGAGGCAATATCAATAGTCCATGTGAAAGGGCACCAAGCAGCAATGCAGTTCTGGACCCGAGGGAATAATCTAGCAGGGAAGCGAAAAACACTGCTCTATTGCAGGTAAGTATCCCAGAGATCAAAGAAAGCGGTACCCAGGAATATCCTCTGTATCCTTCTCCCAAAGAAATTGAAGGGTATGAGAAAATGGGGGGAAGATTAGAAGAAGGTTAGTGGAAATTACCAGATGGGAGAGAATTACTGTCTAAAGACTATACCAGAAGGATATTGAAAAGATTAAACCAGCAGACGCTTTGGGGCGCTCAGGCCCTTGCAGAACAGTTTCTAAAATTTTTCGGGTGTAAGAGGATTTATGAATTAGCCAAACAAGGAATACAGGGATGTATGGTTTGCCAGAAAGTTAATTGAGCCAGGGCACGACAGGTAGCATTGGGAAGGCGTCCAACAGCATACTGTCCTTTGGAGAGGATTCAGGTGGATTTTACAGAACTGCCTAAGGAAGGAAGATGCAAATTTTTACTAGTACTAGTGGACAAAATGACCCATTGGGTAAAGGCCTTTCCAAGCTCTAGGGCTATGACTCAGGCAGTATCAATATTTTTACTAGAAGAAATCATACCTCGATATGGGTTGGTGAAATATACAGATTCAGATCAAAATATATAGATTCAGATCAAATTCTAAAATCATTAAGCAACTAGCAGGAGCCTTGGGGATCAGGTGGGAACACCATACTCCATGGCACCCACAGAGTTTGGGACAGGTTGAAAGGATGAACCAGACGCTGAAGGCTCAATTATCAAAGCTGATACTTGAAACCAAGATGTCCTGGTCAAAGTGCCTCCCCTTAGCTTTGCTAAACATCAGGACCATGCCCCATTCAGAGACAGGGCTGTCACCTTTTGAAATGTAATATGGGATGCTGGTAGGACACCCAAGAAAAGAGGATGGCCAGATACAGCCATACCTGATAGAGATAAGAATCTGCAGGAATTACGAAAGCAGGATATAAT
The DNA here is from genome assembly GCF_014805655.1 of Passer montanus. Lineage (NCBI taxonomy): Eukaryota > Metazoa > Chordata > Aves > Passeriformes > Passeridae > Passer > Passer montanus. Next base: position 9,297 of record NW_024370662.1, on the reverse strand, counting down.
AACTCAGGGCACCCCCTTGGGGTTTGCTGTACATAGGCTACAGCCCAGGGATTGAGTGCTCATAAAAACATGGAGAGAGGTCCCTCTCTCCTCACTGGGAAGGCCCTTTTCTCATCCTATTGACCACAGACACCGCCGTCGGGACAGCAGAGAAAGGCTGGACCCACGCGTCTAGAGTTAGAAAGATTGAGCACCGGGAGGAGATGCCTGAGTGGAAGGCTACCACTTCCCCTGGAGACCTAAAGATAACTTTATGTCGGCCAAGTAAATGACCAAACGGGATTAGATAAGTTGTGCAACTCCCAGGTGTAGATGTTATCCATTTGTGCATTTTAAGTGTGAATATTGTAACAAGGTGTGGGTGGTACATTGTAGAAGGGGATATCGACCAAAGGGCTTGTGTGATAAGTGCCTAGAGGACAAACTGTACCTGACTAGCCGTGTCTTAGAGCTTGCTACTGTTTGGGTATAATAGAATTAGATTCCTGGGAATGGTTTCACCTGTTTCAAAACAGGGTGGGAGGAAAATTAAACTTCAGAGCTCAAATTATAACAGTTGAGTGCCAGACGTTAAAAAAAAGTTCCCTGCAGCACTGATGCCATTAAACTTGTGAGGTGGGGCTCCTTTAAGAGGACGTATGCAGTTCGGTCCAGGACCCTGGAAGAATATTCCTGCTGCTGAAAAGATGGCTTATCTCGCTGTTGGTGGCAACCCAGTGGGCGCAGGCAGAGGCAGAGGGATACAAATATGGGGAGTTCTGATGAGCCTGAGTCTAGTCACGTGCCACTTGATTAGCCTGCACCAAGAGAATTCACCCAGCCAGAAGGGGTCAAGTCTCGATAAGGGGTGCGGGCAGTGTGTGGAAATTGTCCGGGGGAGGACAAGGAGAAGCGGAGACTCTGGCATACCCAGCCCCAGGAAATTGCAACATGAATAAGCAAAGCAGGTTCTGCTTTATAAATGGCACTCAATATGTGAGTTGAATGGAAAGATGATATGTTATTCACAAAAGGCAATCTAAGGACAGGCAGTCAGAACATAGACTACATAAACAGAATGTTGAACAGATGTCTATTCCTATCTGTAACAAATGCAATCACACGGTATGGGTAGGAGGAAAAACAGAGTCAGGATTTGTAGCTTACTTTCAGGTTAACAAACTATGTTATGATAATAGCCAACTGGAGATGTGTGCAATGGGAGGAAAACATATTGGGTTGGAAAGAACTTGAAATATGAAGGCAGGGTATCCCTCAGAAATGAACTGGTCTTTCTTGACCTCCTTGAGGAACATGATGACAGAGCCTGTCTACAGTTTGACAAAACATTCTGCCTTTCAAAGAATAAGGATGGTATAGACCCAGAGGGGAAAATGAAACAGGTAGCCCAAGAATTGAAAAGACAGGAATCAGAAATGAGGAAAAAGAGAATAGAGCAAGAAAGGCTAAGAACTCTAAGTGAACAATACAACCAATTGGAAAAGCAGTATACTGGCTGGGGGCTGCCTGCTTCAGAGAGAAATTTATTTATAGATCTAATGCAAGAAATTGCTACTGAACTGGGTTTATCAAATTGCTGGATTTGCAGAGGGCTTAAATCAGCGGACAAATGGCCTTGGAAAGGTGAGAGCTTAACTCCAGAGCAGCTGCTAAAATGGGATAACACTGAGATTTCAAGAACAATACAGAGGCCCCAGAGGTGGGTCTTGGACCAGTGGGGAATTGGGATGGTTTGTATCAGCCAAGAAGGGAGAGAATATAACAAGGTAGTGGGATATACCTCATTTATCTCTACCTTATCAGTAAATTCAAATAATAAAAGCAGGACCTGGCAACCAGAACCTCCTGCTGGATATTGGAGCCGGGAAAAAGGGACCACTTGTGAGTGGAACAAAATAATTGCGCTCTGCTGGAACAAAGGCTCTGGAGTTAATCCTTACCAATCCTTGGGAGACCTAAAGGGATACTGGAACTCCCCAAAGGGAGCCAGAAAATACCGAGGGGAATTGGAAAAACCCCAAATGGGATATATTGGATCTGTGAGAGGAAAGCATACAAAAAATTACCCCTGAAATGGAAACGGTCGTGCACCCTAGGAAAAAGCAGGTTTTGTTCACACTCCCTATGTCAGAAAGTAGCTCATTGGGAGCACCCTTATATGAAACTTTAAGTAGGGGAAAAAGAGAAATAAAGAAGAAATTCCATGTGGTGGACGGTAGCCAGACATGGGGAGAGGAAGAGTGGCCTGCTGAGGGAATAATAGAATAATATGGCCCTGCCACGTAGGCCCCAGATGGAAGCAGGGGGTACAGAACCCTGATTTTTCTGTTGAACAGGCTAATATGACTTCAGGCTGTAGTTGAGATAATTTCAAAACATACATCAGATGCCCTTGAATTGTTATCTAGACAGCATTCCCAAATGCGGGTTTTTGTATATCAAAATCAGATAGCCCTGGATTATTTGTTAGCTGAAGAAGGGGGCATCTGTGGAAAATTTAACAAATCAGAATGTTGCATAGAAATTGGCCATTATGGGGAAACCATCTGAGGTCTGGCAGCAGAAATTAAGAGGGTAGCACATGTACCAGTTCAGAAATGGAATTCCATTCTCTAAGCACCCTGGTGGGATCACTTATTCGAAGGAGCCTGGTGGAAGAAAGTAGTATTCTTTATACTATGTTCAGTAGCCAGGGTTATATTCCTACCCTGTTTTAATACCTTGTTTTATTAGACTGCTGTACTCAGTTGTGTAAGGTATGTAAGTAGCAGCCATGCCCATAGACCTAGAATGTGCTGCAGGAAAAGTAAGTCAAGTGTCTAAAATAATGAAATTAGAGGAAAAAGATAATAAAGCAGCTGAGGCCCTGGCAACATTTGAAAAACAAGTGAAGGGAGACAGGGCTGTCTGTAAAGTATATCAGGAGATATCCCAGGACAAATAGGAAAAAGACAGAGAGGCTGGGGCAAATTAAAAAGGTAACTATATTTCCTAAAAACACAAAATAGCTAACACACATAGATATTAAAGAAGTTACATGGGCTAAGGGAAAATTCACTAAATGAATTAAAGGATATGGAAGGCTTAGAAATGTGTTCCAGAAACTCAGGATAGGGCAGAGTCTGAGCAACACAATTTAATGTCATGGAGTGCAAGATGCAAGTTACCCAATGAAGTAATCAGAGTATTCAAATGCCAAGCAGCGGGAAAGGGCTGTGCATTGGAAAGATAGGAAGAAAACACAGAGGCAGGATGGACAAGTTTCCCAGCCAAACCAGACCAGAAGCACTGGGAGCACAAAGGGACACAGCCAGGAGGCCTAGCAGCTCCTTGCTGAGGACCTACTTCATGCAAGAGCTGGCATTCAAAATATTAAATGAATTAAAAATAAAAGGGTGGGGGGAGGCAGCAGTGAGGTGTCCTCAGAGGTTCAACTCTGCACTCTGCTTCTGTCACCAACATTATCCAAGTTCCTGTGCTTGTTTTCCTGGAGAACTTGCACTCAACAGAGCTTCAGTGCCTTTGATCAAATCAGTCTTAAGAGCAGCTTGGGGCTGGTCAGTCATTTAGATGTGAGCACTGCCTGGGGTCCAGGCAACAAAGGAACATAAGCTGCAGGCTACCCATTCAGCTTTTCATCTTAATGAGCACAAAGCCTTTATTTATGCAAACAGATGGATATTGGGTGGATTTTGTACCATCAGGCCAAGGCACAAGGCTCTGGATCTACACAGCACTTTGGTAAGGAGGGAAACACAGGTGGGGACAATCCAGGCTGTTAGCAGTGCCCCCACTCCCTGATTAGGGACAGCACAATTGCTTTTAGAGCTCCTTAACCAGCTGGTGAAAAGCTGATCTTCTTTTCATGCCCCCTGCATACTGACAGGCAAGTTGAACAGAAAATCTGCCTCTTATGCAAAGGTGGGTGCAGGGTCAGACCCTGTACTTCAGACCCAACCCTGCCTTCCTGAGGGACAGAAATTCATCTGTTAGAATCCCTTGGAGCTTCTGGAGCTGCTCTTGGCCCTCCTGTGGATAACTGTGCTGCTGTGGAGCACTGGAGAACTTTCAGCTTGGTACCCATGTATGGGGGCCTTCAGAATCGAAGCAGCATCTTCATGGGCCAACCACAGACTGGAAACGAAAAACCACCATCAGAAACCTGTGAGATGGAAAACTTTGGGCAGTTTCAGATCAAAAATCTCGATGGCAAAGAAGAACTTTTTCACAAGGATTCCAGTAGAATAAATGACACAAGTGTTGGAGCTACAGCCAGTGCCCACAGCAATAACAACTCCTTGGAATAAAAGGCACTGCCCACTGCAAACTCTGTAATCTGCAGACCAGGGCTGTCCCATTCCCGCACAAGAATATCATGGCCTTGTTCAGCCAAGAATCCTTCTACACCTTGGAATACAAGGCAGTGCCCACTGCAAAGACATTTCCCTGTCCTGTGAGCTCCACAAACCACACATGAACATGGCACTTTTCCTGAGTGCTTCCCAAAGCTTCTCTGCAAGAAGCACTGGAGAAGTGCATGGGGCAAGAGTTCTGCAAGTGCCAGGCTCTTGTGCAGCAGAAAAGTCATAAAATATGAAAGATTCTAGCAACCCAAATAAATCCATAATTTATGGCTTGTAAATACTCTGATCAATCTCAGTTACTTTAGGGCAAAAACAAACACAGGGAAAACTTTCCAAAAATATGGTTTGAAGACAACATTCCTGGTTGTCTGCTCCTGTTTGTGGGACAGGAGATTACAAGCTGCCCAGCTGAAGAAGGAAAGGAGGATCTACACTTCCCTGTCATATTTTCCTACTGACAAAGGAATTAAGATCAAGAATTTGGGTAAATGGAGGGATAAGAGTGGAGTACGGATGAAGTTTTACATCCTAAGATACTTCATTTGCTGAAATAGAAGCACTTTTATTGTACATGGATCTCCTTGCTAAACCTCTTTGTCTTCAAACTCCCTTCCTCCATGGCAGAACTGAACAAGCAACATATGTCAGAGCCTCAAGTTAAAAGCTCTGTGATGAGTTCGTTTTAATGGATCCATTACCATTCTGTGGGGTTGCTGTCATGAGGAGCTCAGGTGGCTTTTTGTTGAGATCAAAATCAATGAGCCATTTGTCCCAGCTCCACCTGTCCTGAGGCAGCACTGGCTCCACTGTGCCATTTCTAAATGAAAATTGAA
>NW_024370662.1:0-1085 GCF_014805655.1 Passer montanus | reverse complement strand
CACTGCTGAGCTGGCAGCACTGTGGATACGGGCAGGACGTTCTCTGTTTCCCCCAGAGCTGGGGCCTGCAGGCACCTTGCCGGCCCTTGGCACAGGCTGTGCCAGCCAACAAAGCCCAGCAGGCCGGGAGGAGAGCCCAGGGGCAGCGCAGCTGCTTGGGCAGTGGCTGCTGCCAGGGACACGGGCCAAAGCCATCCCTGAGCAGCCACTGCCACCCCTGGCCCTCCCTGCCCCGTGACACCTCCCCCAGCCCCAGGGGACAGGCTCAGACCCCGTCAGGAGGCCTGTTCTCCTGCAGAAGAGGCTGCCACTGAGCCACTGCTTCTTCCTGGAACAGCCACCTTCTGTGCCAAGTTTTGGGTAATCGCTGGAGAAAGGAAAGGGACAGATGGATCAGATGGGATAGTTCCCCATTGGGGAGGTGTCATCTTCAGAAGCTAATACTGGTGAATGTCATGGACAAGGATCAGGAAATCAGATGAGCTTTTGGGATTGGACAGGCCCCTCCCTTCTCCAAACCACCACCCCTCCTGATCTGCCTGGAGACTGGGAAATTGTAGAGGATCTCAGGGTGGGCATGGCCTATGGTGCAGTTTGGGCTCCCTGTCAGTTGATGCCAAATGCCTTCCTGCAGGGGAAGACATCAAAGCAGCAGCGGGGCAGCGAGGCTGCCATGGATCCCTTCCTGCTGTGCCGGGCACGGCGTGTCCAGATGTGCAGCCAAAGCCCCCGGCTGCTGAGTCCCAGGGGAAGCATGAGGGAAATGTACCCACCACAGCATCTGTCCAGGTCACTCAGCATCTGGCCCAGATGTTTTCCTGTCTCCAGGAACTTACTGTCTCCTCTTTGGTACTGCCTGTTGGAGGACCTTAAAAGTACTTCCAGTTCATGTGGATGGATCCCACAAAAATAGGACTCAGCCTGCGGTGTCAGCAGGGACATACTACTCACCCCTGCCATGGGAGCTGGGGTTGTGTGCAGCATCCAGCCCTGGGGCTTGAAAAGTCCTCCCTGCAGTCACACCTGGAACTCAACAGCCAGAGAAGCTTCTGTCAGCTTTTTCTTCCAGGCTTACAATAATTATT
>NW_024370661.1:0-691 GCF_014805655.1 Passer montanus | reverse complement strand
GGCCATGGATGGAATTGGGAAATTTGGGGTTAAATGGGGAATTTTTTGGCATTTTTGGGGAATTTTTGCGGGAATTTCTGGGAATTTTGGGATTGGGAATTTGGGGGTGAAATTGGGAATTTTTGGGGGATTTTTTGGGATTTTTTGCGGGAATTTCTGGGAATTTTGGGATTGGGAATTTGGGGGTGAAATTGGGAATTTTGGGGGGAATTTTTTGGGGGGATTATTTCTGGAATTTCTCAGAATTTTTGGATTTTTTTCATTTCAGGGGGGATTTTTGCAGGAATTTCTGGGAATTTCAGCTCTGAAATTGAGGAGGGGTTTGGGAAATTCGGGAAATTCGGGAATTTTTGGGGAATTTGGGGATTTTTTGGGAGTTGCAGCTGGATTGGCCCCTGGCCATGGATGGAATTGGGAAATTTGGGGGTGAAATGGGGAATTTTTGGGGATTTTTTTTTTAATTTTTGTGGGAATTTCTGGGAATTTTGGGACTGAAATTGGGAATTTTGGGGTTGGGAATTTGGGGGTGAACTTGGGAATTTTTCGGGGAATTTTTTGGGATTTTTAAAGGAGTTTTTGGGGAATTTGGGGATTGGGAATTTGAGAGGTGAAATTCAAAATTTTTTGGGTATTTTTTAAGGAATTTCTTGGAATTTTGGGTTTTTTGGGGGGATTTTTGTGGGAATTTTGG
>NW_024370660.1:0-691 GCF_014805655.1 Passer montanus | reverse complement strand
TTTTGGTGCATTTGTGAGTGGATTTTGGGAGGATTTTGGGTCAATTTTTGGTGGAATTTTGGGAGGATTTGGGGCAAATTTTGGAGCATTTTGGGTGAATTCTGGGGAATTTCGAGTGGATTTTGTGAGATTTTGGTTTTTTGGGGTGAAGTTCGGTGGATTTTGATGAATTTTGGAGGATTTGGGTCGATTTTGTGAGGGCTTTTGGGTGGAATTTGGTGGATTTTGGAGCATTTTGGGTGAATTTCGGTGGATTTTGGGTGAAATTTGTCTGAATTTTGGGTGAATTTCAGGGGGTTTGAGTGAATTTTGGGTGAATTTTGAGTGAATTTGTGTGACTTTTGGGTGGATTTCGGGGTGAATTTCAGGGATTTTGGGTGAATTTTGGTGGATTTTTGGGAATTTTGAGTGAATTTTTGTGGATTTTGGTGAACTTTGGAGCATTTTGGGTGAATTTTGGGTGAATTTCAGGGGTTTTGAGTGAATTTTGGTGGATTTTGTGTGAATTTTGATGAATTTTGGGTGAATTTTTGGGTGAATTTCAGGGATTTTGGGTGAATTTTGGTGGATTTTTGGGAATTTTGAGTGAATTTTTGTGGATTTTGGTGAACTTTGGAGCATTTTGGGTGAATTTTGGGTGAATTTCAGGGGTTTTGAGTGGATTTTGGTGAATTTTGGGTGACTTTTGAGT
>NW_024370659.1:0-691 GCF_014805655.1 Passer montanus | reverse complement strand
GAATTTTACCCCAAAAATAATTCAAATAATTTCAGGCCTTGGAGCCCCTGGAGGGGCTGAAAGGCAAATTTTACCCCAAAATAATTCCAATAATTCCAATAATTTCAGGCCTTGGAGCCCCTGGGATGGGCTGAAAGGGGAATTTTACCCCAAAATAATTCCAATAATTCCAATAATTCCAGGCCTTGGAGCCACTGGGATGGGCTGGAAGGGGAATTTTACCCCAAAATAATTCTGGGGTTTGGAGCCCCTGGAGGGGCTGGAAGGGGAATTTTACCCCAAAATAATTGCAATAATTGCAGTAACTCCGTGCCTTGCACCTGGGCTGTTGTGGCCAGCCATGCCTGACCTGCCCCGTGTGTTTAATTACCAGAATTAACAACCAGGACGGCACTGCAGAAATGCTGGTGGAAGCTCTGGGTGCCAAGATTGTTAATAGCAGAGATGCCAAAGGAAGGTGAGCGTGGCCTCGTCCCCTCCTCGTCCCCCTGCAGCACAGCCAGCCACACTTAAAGGGTTAAATTTGTTATTCATTTAAAGGATTTTATAATTTTTATAATTAATTTTTATATATAATTTATATATATAATTAAATATATTAATAAATTAATAATTAATTAATAATTATTAAATTAATAATTAATAAATTAATTAACAATATTTAATAATTAATAATATTTAATAATTAATA
>NW_024370658.1:0-691 GCF_014805655.1 Passer montanus | reverse complement strand
ACCTGGCTCTGGCCCAGGGGGCTGGGGGTTGTTTTAAAGCCCAAGGACTGGGTTTGTCACAAATAAATCTGTTCCCCAGGCCAGCCCATAAACGAGGGTCACACAAAACCTAAGGTGAAGCAGGAAGATGATCACACAGAGGTTCCTGAAACTCCCTCACAGCAAAGTCTGCAGGTGACTGAGGTACAACTTGGCAAAAGATGGAATTCTTAACAATGAGCCAGTCTAGACGTGGAGACATCTGGCTGTGTCACCTGTGACCCTCCCAGCAGCTCCTTCCTGCAGTTCATATCATGAAAAGAAATTGCTCCTAATTTGTCCAGCTTCACTTCTAATCAGTCCCCCTGTCTCTCACTTCTGTTGCTGTATAAAAAACCCTTTTATCACCAAGGATCATCTCCAAGGGTTTAGCTTGCTCTAATCAAGTCAGTATTTCCATTAGATAAACAGGCATGTCTGCTTGACTCTTCCAGGCTGTTTTCTTGTGTCTGGTTCATTTCTGCCCACACAAGACTTTTTCTCCTTCATTTTCAGCACCTGGAGGGTGACCCTGCCCTGGGGTGCTGCCACCAGCAGCCTGCACATCCCCACATCCCTCCCTGCTCCCCCACGCTGCTTCCCTGCTCACTCACCCACGGCTGCCAGCCTGTTTTGCCATCTACTTTGCATTAGCAAGACAAAAAAAAAAAAA
>NW_024370657.1:0-691 GCF_014805655.1 Passer montanus | reverse complement strand
AAAAAAATTCAACTCCTACTTACCACAGGATAATTCTGCATTTTCTGATGTTGCTAGCACATCAAACACTTAGTAGCTTTGTAAGATTACCTGGAATGCTTCGATTTGAGCAGTGCTTTTAGAGGCCTTCTAGGTACTCTTAAAGCACTCTGCATACATTATCTTAGCAGACTTTCAAATCTAAACTAAATAGGGGCTGGGGGACAAGTCTTCTGTTAACATTAAGTGAGTGAGGAAAACACTCGAGTAGTTTGGTAAGCAGTGACCCCACTGAAACTTGATTTCACTGGCTCTCTCCTGTACAGCTTTTTGGAGGGGCTTTTTGCTCCCTCACAGAGAAACTGGCCATATTACCTTTTTTTCTCAGTATGGGAGCATGGAAGGCCTTTTTTCCTCTGTCTAACCATTTTTAAGGCATTTATAATCTTCAAGATAATTTGCCTTTCTTGGCTAGAATTGGAAAGATGTTCAAAGACCAACTAAGGCAACAACCACAGTAAATTTCCTGGGGAACAGCAACGGAGTTTTTGCTTTAGTGTCTCAGGGCAATTCTGCACGAGGTTTTGAAACTCAAAGAGGACTCTGCCTTTGAGGACTTTGATGTAGTTTTAACTGGCTTAAAATATTTACCCAATGAAGGTGACTTAAAAAAAATAAATAAAATAGGGCAAGTTGGCTCACCAGAACTGAG
>NW_024370656.1:0-691 GCF_014805655.1 Passer montanus | reverse complement strand
AATTTGAGAAATAATCTCTAAAGATGTGAGGATTGTCTTTGGTGACCTGTAAGCAAGAAAAACCCATTCAATTATCAACAAAGGATCATTTTGAGAGGAGTCCCCTGAAAAATGAGGCCATACAGTCTCAGCGTTTCTCCTAAAACTGAAAGGAATAAAGGTTTATCTGGAACAATTAATCTGGATTATCAAGCGCAGTGTTTGTCTATTTTGCAGAGCATCAGTAATTTTCCCTAAAGCCTTGCTAGCTTCAAGAGATCTGGGGGATGACTTTTTGGCTCCCTCAGTGGCTCTTGGTGGTGGTGGCGGCTTGCTTGGCCATGAGGTGCAGGTCCCTGTGGAGTCAACTTCTGGCCTTTTTCTTGGTCCTTCTTGGCCGCCTTGGGTGCCTCGATGGCAGGCAGCGCCTGGTGGGTCACGGAGCCCGAGCCGCGGCCGGCCCCGGGCCATGGAGCCCACGCCGGCCCCGCCGCACAGGGACAGGCGCCAGGCCGTGGAGGCTGCCCTTGTGTAAAACCGTTCTTTAATTTCCTGAGGGGGCATGGGATTCCATGCTCTGAGACTGCCAGGCTGCTGGAAATCCCATCCCTGCGGGGATTCTTCCGAACCGGGAAGCAAACCCGGGTGATTACCGGGGCTTAGCATTTCTTTTTGGGTTGAAAGCTCTCCTCTAGGCACTGGGGAGTCCCTG
>NW_024370655.1:0-692 GCF_014805655.1 Passer montanus | reverse complement strand
ATCCCCCATAGATTCTCCCATTGATCCCTGCAGCCCCCCTATGGATCCCCTACGGATCTCCAATGGATCCCCTATAGATTCCCCCATAAATTCCCCTTGGATCCCCCATGGATCCCCCATTGATCCCCTATAGACTCCCCATAGACTCTCCCGTAGATCCCCCTATGGATCCCCTATAGATCCTCCATAAATTCCCCACAGACCCCCTATAGCCCCCCTATGGATCCCCTAAAGATCCTCCATGGATTCCCCCATGGATCCTTTCCAGATCCCCATGGATCCCCTATGGATCCCCTACAGACTCCATAGAGATTCTCCCATTGACCCCCCACTGATCCCCCATAGATTCCCTAGAGATCCCCTGCAGATCCCCCATAGATCCCCTACAGATTCTCCCATTGATCCCCTACGGATCCCCCATAAATTCCCCCTGGATCCCCCATAGATTGCCTAAAGATCCTACAGATTCCCCCACAGATCCCCATGGATCCCCTACACATCCCTAGAGATCCCCTATAGATTCTCCCATTGATCTCCCATAGATCCCCTATGGATCCCCCATGGCTCCCCAATTTTCATTTCATTTTTAATCAATTTTCATTTCATTTTTAATCCATTTTCATTTAATTTTTAATCAATTTTCATTTAATTTCAATCCACTTCATTTCATTTCAATCCCTTTGATTTCACTT
>NW_024370654.1:0-692 GCF_014805655.1 Passer montanus | reverse complement strand
TCCCAGTTTCCTCTCCCAGTGTTCCCAGTGTTTCACTGGTTTACTCACGGAGTAGCCGGGGCTGTACTCGCGGTACTTGCGGTGTCCCTTCTCCCCGGGGCTGAAGTCGGAGTCGTCGCTCAGATCCGACAAATCCTCGCTGGAGGAGGCGTGCCGCTGGAAATCCGGGAATGTCAGCCCAGAATTCCCTGCCCAAGCCTGGGATTCCAACCTAACCCCTGCAATTCCAACCTAACCCCTGCAATTCCCTTCCCAGATCCTGGGATTCCAACCTAACCCCTGGAATTCCAACCTAACCCCTGGAATTCCCTTCCCAGATCCTGGAATTCCATCCCAATTTTGGCAGGATTTAAGCAATCTCCAATGGGAAAGAGCCCAGGAAACGCCTGGATCCCCCCAAAACCCCGAATTCCAGAGCGGAATTAAAAAATGGACTTTTCCTGGAACTTGAGGGAAATTCTCATATAAATTCCAGCATTATGACACAAAAAATTGGGATTTTGGCAGAATTTAAGCAATTTCCAATGGGAAAAAACCTGGAAAAAATGGAAAAAAAAACCCCAAAAAAACTCAAAAAAAAACCTGAAAAAAACCCAACAAAACCCCAGGAAAAACAAAAAATAACCAGAAAAAACCATGGAAAATCCCGGATTTTTCCGGAAGTTCCACGGGAATCGCCCACCTTGTGCTTG
>NW_024370653.1:0-693 GCF_014805655.1 Passer montanus | reverse complement strand
TTGAGTTAGAGAAAGGCATAGACAAGCAATGAAACAGCACCTACAAAACCACCCACAAAAATCAGGAAGTACCTAATTCTTCCAACCTATGAGGGTGTGTAATCACCTGTAGCGTGACAGTGCATTAAGGATTTATTCACCTCATCTGTTGACACCAATTTATGTTTTCTTTAGCCATGCACAAGAAAGCCTAAAGTAATCCACAGCTCCTGATTTCAAAATAATTCACTAACAGAATCTCAGGATCTCCCTAGACTCAGCACATTTAAGAGGCACACCCCAGTGCATCCAGATAACCATTCTACACAGGATCTGCAGACTTCCAAGTAAAAAAGTCCTATTTTCTGCAAGAAAATACCTGTAGTACTTTGAGCGGTAAAACCAGTGTACCAGTGGATCATGGTATTTAATCATGGGTGTATATTTAAAGGAAGTTATGTACTTAGAACCCTTGTGGTTCTCAAGTCAAAGAAAAAGAATAGAACCCTTGTGGTTCTCAAGTCAAAGAAAAATGCAGGAAATTGAAAGTATTTTAACTTGTAGTTAAATTCCTTTAGATGTCCTTCCTGTGAAAACAAGTCCTTTTCTTGACCATAACTCTGCATTTCTTAGGTGGTATTGTTTTTGCTGTCAGGTTGTCCAGCTGGAAAGCCCCTGAAGGGAGCTCTTGCCTTAAACATGCCAAATGGAAGA
>NW_024370652.1:0-692 GCF_014805655.1 Passer montanus | reverse complement strand
GGCACATCCAGGGGGTCCTGTCCTGGGGGATGGAGGAACCCATTACTTATATCCCCCCATCCCTGGGGCCCCCATCCCAGTACTGACATTTCCCCAGGATCACTATGGCCCAGGACCCCCATTCCCACAGGATCCCCCATTCCCCCAGCATCTCCATCCCATGACCCCAAATCCCTGGAGCCCACATGCACCTGGCACCCCCATCCCTGGAAGGACATTCCCCAGGATATCCATGGCCCAGGACCCATTCCAAAGAAACCCTCTCCCATTTATTCCAGCCCCTACAATCCTCTTTTTCCCAGGACCTTGATGCCCCCAGGATCCCCATGCCCACTGGACCCCCCCTTAGACCCTGCACCCCATCCTTGGCACACCCATGCCATGACCCCAAATCCCTGGAGCCCACGTTCCCCTGGCACTCCCATCCTTGAGTCCCCCCAGCCCTGGGGACCCCCATTCCCATTTCACCCCCATCCCCTGGGATTCCGCCTCCTCAGGAGCCCCCATTGCAAGGGACTCCATCCCTGGCTCCTAAAACTCTGAGCCCCCCACTCATGGCAACCTTTTTTCCCATGTGCCACCCAGCCTTGTCCCCATCCTGTCCCCACCTGCACAGAGGCTGTGCCCAGCTTGTGGTCACCCTGCCCCCCCCGGTGCCACTTCCACATGGGGACAAGACGTGACCTCGCTTC
>NW_024370651.1:4483-17958 GCF_014805655.1 Passer montanus | reverse complement strand
TTATGGGGTCTGCACTGGGGATTTATGGGTTCTCTAATGGGGATTTTTTGGGGATTTTGGGGTCTGTAATGGGCAGGGTCTGCCTGCTTCCCCAATTTTGGTTGATTCTGGGGTCTCCATATTTTGGGAGGGATCTACGACGTCCCCTCAATTTTGGGGCTCTCTGGGGTCCCCTCATTTTCGTTTGGTGTCTTTGGGACCCCCCCATTTTGGGGGGGTTTTAGGGTTCCCCATTTCGCCCCCCCCGCGCCCCACTTTGGGTTCTCCCGGCCCCGCCCCCTCCGCCCTCAGCCAATCAGCTCTCAGTGGGCGTGGCCTCTCCTGATTGACATCCAAGGGGGCGTGGCCGGCGCGGGCGGCGGTTGCAGCCGCTGGGGGGCGATGTGAGCGGGGAATTTGGGGCAATTTGGGGCAATTTCGGCGGCGGCCGGGGCGGGCGGGGCGCGGCGGGGCCCGGTGCTGAGCCCCGAGTCGATGAACCCCGCCATCCGCCGCGTGGAGTACGCGGTGCGCGGGCCCATCGTCGTGCGCGCCCTGGAGATCGAGCAGGAGCTGCGCAAGGTACCGAGAGGACCGGGACACAACCGGGACACAACCGGGACAGGGGCGGGAGAAACCCGACAGGGGCGGGAGAGGGGATTCCGGACCGGGACAGGGGCGGGAGAAACCCGACAGAGCAGGGGAGCCCCGAAATGACCGGGACAGAACCGGGACAGAGCAGGAGAGGGGTGGGACAGCCCCGAAATGACCGGGACAGAACCGGGACAGAACCGGGACAGGGGAGCCCCGACATGACCGGGACAGAACCGGGACAGAGGCGGAACAGGGGAGCCCCGAAATGACCGGGACAGAACCGGGCCCAAACGGGACAGGGGATTCCGGACCGGGATAAACCGAAAAGAAGCGGGGGAAGAGGATCAGGGACCGGGATAAACCGGACAGGGGCGGGAGAGGGGAGCCCGGAGCGGGACAAAGCGGGAGAAGGGGATTCCGGACCGGGATAAACCGGACCGGAGTGGGACAGCCCCGACTGGACCGGGATAAACCGGGAGAAGGGGATTCCGGACCGGGAACTGCCCCTAAGAACCGGGACAGCCCGTCCCGGAGCGGGATAAACCGGGAGAAGGGATTCCGGACCGGGACAGCCCCGAGCAGAGCGGGAGAGGGGATCCTGGACCGGGATAAACTGGGACCGGAGCGGGACAAAGCGGGAGAAGGGGGTTCCGGACCGGGATAAACCGGACCGGAGCGGGACAGCCCCGACTGGACCGGGATAAACCGGGAGAAGGGATCCCGGACCGGGATAAACTCGACCGGGGCGGGAGAAGGGATTCCGGAGCGGGATAAACCGGGAGAAGGGATTCCGGAGCGGGCTAAACCGGGAGAAGGGGATTCCGGACCGGGACAGCCCGGATCGGAGCGGGAGAGGGGATTCGGGACCGGGAGAAACCGGGAGAAGGGATTCCGGAGCGGGATAAACTCGAGCGGAGCGGGAGAAACCGGGGGGAAAGGGGGAAAGATCCCGGGAGATGGGACGGGACAGAACGGGGCGGGAGAAGGGATCCCGGACCGGGATAAACCGGAGCGGAGGGGGAGAAATAAACCGGACCGGAGTGGGACAGCCCCGACTGGACCGGGATAAACCGGGAGAAGGGATCCCGGACCGGGATAAACTCGACCGGGGCGGGAGAAGGGATTCCGGAGCGGGATAAACCGGGAGAAGGGGATTCCGGACCGGGACAGCCCGGATCGGAGCGGGAGAGGGGATTCGGGACCGGGAGAAACCGGGAGAAGGGATTCCGGAGCGGGATAAACTCGAGCGGAGCGGGAGAAACCGGGGGGAAAGGGGGAAAGGGGGAAAGATCCCGGGAGATGGGACGGGACAGAACGGGGCGGGAGAAGGGATCCCGGACCGGGATAAACCGGAGCCGAGGGGGAGAAAGGATTCCGGACCGGGATAAACCGGGAGAAGGGGATCCCGGGTCGGGAACTGCCCCCAAGAACCGGGCCAGCCGGTCAGGGACCGGGACAGGCGATCCCGGGTCGGGAATTGCCCCCTAGAACCGGGACTGCCGGTCCCGGACCGGGAGAACGGGGAACAGCCCCCAGGAACAGGATAAACCCCCCTGAAGCGGGATAACCCCCCTGAACTGGGATAACCCTCCCGAAACCGGGATAACCCCCCGGAACCGGGATAACCCTCCCTGAACCAGGATAACCCCCCTGCAAATCGGGACCCCAACCCCAAATTCGGGACCCCCGACCCCAAAAAAGGGATTTTCCCCCCCCAAAAAAGGGGATATTTATCCCAAAAAAAGGAATTTTTCCCCCAAAAAAGGGAATTTTTCCCTCCCAAAACCAGGTTTTTTTACCCCATAAAAGGAATTTTTCCGCCAAAAAAGGAAAATTTACCCAGAAAAATGCAATTTAACCCCAAAAAGGGGTTTTATCTCCCAAAAAAAGGGATTTTTCCCCCAAAAAAGGGAATTTTTCCCTCCCAAAACCAGGTTTTTTTACCCCATAAAAGGAATTTTTCCGCCAAAAAAGGAAAATTTACCCAGAAAAATGCAATTTAACCCCAAAAAGGGGTTTTATCTCCCAAGAAAAGGGATTTTTTGTCCCCCAAAAAGGATATTTTCCCAAAAAAGGAAATTTTACCCCCCAAAATACGGATTTTTGTCCCCCAAAAAGGATATTTTCCCAAAAAAGGAAATTTTACCCCCCAAAATACGGATTTTTGTCCCCAAAATAGGATATTTTCCCAAAAAAGGAATTTTACCCCGAAAAAGGAAATTTTACCCCCAAAAAAGGAAATTTTTCCCAAAAATAGGGATTTTTAGCCTTCTAAAAAAGGAATTTCCCCCTAAAAAAGGAAATTTTATTCCCAAAAAGGAACATTTTCCCAAAAATAGCAAATTTTAGTGCCCTAAAAAGGGAAATTTTTTCCCTAAAAGGGATTTTTTTCCTCCAAAAAAGGAAATTTTATCCCCAAAAAAGGAAACTTTTCCCTAAAATAGCGATTTTTAGCCCCCTAAAAAAGGAATTTTCCCCCAAAAAAGGAATTTTACCACCAAAAAGGAACATTTTCCCAAAAATAGCGATTTTTAGCCCCATAAAAATTTAATTTTCCCCCCAAAAAAAGAATTTTCCCCCAGAAAATGAAATTTTCCCCCAAAAAAGAGAAATTTTCCCCCCCAAAAGGAAATTTTCCCCCCAAAAAAGGGATTTTTTTCCCCAAAAAAGGAATTTTACCCCCAAAAAAGGAAACTTTTCCCAAAACTAGCGATTTTTAGCCCCGCGAAAAAGGGAATTTTACCCCCCAAAAAAGGAATTTCTCCCCCCAAAAAGGAATTTTTCCTCAAAAAAACCGATTTTTTCCCCCAAAAATGGAATTTTTCCCCCCAAGAAAAGGACACAGAGGGGACAGAGAGGGGACACAGCGCTGCCACCCGCCCGTGTCCCCGAGGTGTCCCCGAGGTCCCCAGGACCGGGACAGCCGCGGTGGCAGCCGGGTGACAGCGGGGGTGGCGCTGGGTGGGGACAGGCGGGCCGGGAGCCGTGACGGCCTTCTGGCCCCTTGTCCCTGTCCCCATTCCTGTCCCTGTCCCCGCCTCATTCCTGACCCTGTCCCTGTCCTTTGTCCCCATCCCTGTCCCTTGTCCCCACCCCTGTCCCTGCTGTCCCCTCCCCTGCCCCCTTGTTCCTGTCCCTGTCCCCATCCCTGTCCCTGTCCCCAATTCCTGACCCGGTTGTCCCCATTCCTGTCCGGAACCGGGATACCCCGCCCCAAACCGGGATAACCCCCCCTGAACTGGGATAACCCCCCCGAACCGGGATAACCCGACCCGAACCGGGATAACCCAACCCCAAACCTGGGTATTCCCCCCAAAATTGGGAGAAATCCCAAAATCGGGACCCCCCCGACCCCAAAATCGGGACCCCCGACCCCAAAATCGGGAGCCCCAAAATCGGGACCCCCAAAATCGCGACCCCCCAAACCCAAATCGGGACCCCAACCCCAAATTCGGGACCCCCGACCCCAAAAAAGGGATTTTTCCCCCAAAAAGGGGATAGTTATCCCAAAAAAAGGAATTTTTCCCCCAAAAAAGGGAATTTTTCCCTCCCAAAACCAGGTTTTTTTACCCCATAAAAGGAATTTTTCCGCCAAAAAAGGAAAATTTACCCAGAAAAATGCAATTTAACCCCAAAAAGGGGTTTTATCTCCCAAGAAAAGGGATTTTTTGTCCCCCAAAAAGGATATTTTCCCAAAAAAGGAAATTTTACCCCCCAAAATACGGATTTTTGTCCCCCAAAAAGGATATTTTCCCAAAAAATGAATTTTACCCCCAAAAAGGAAATTTTACCCCCAAAAAAGGAAATTTTTCCCAAAAATAGGGATTTTTAGCCTTCTAAAAAAGGAATTTCCCCCTAAAAAAGGAAATTTTATTCCCAAAAAGGAACATTTTCCCAAAAATAGCAAATTTTAGTGCCCTAAAAAGGGAAATTTTTTCCCTAAAAGGGATTTTTTTCCTCCAAAAAAGGAAATTTTATCCCCAAAAAAGGAAACTTTTCCCTAAAATAGCGATTTTTAGCCCCCTAAAAAAGGAATTTTCCCCCAAAAAAGGAATTTTACCACCAAAAAGGAACATTTTCCCAAAAATAGCGATTTTTAGCCCCATAAAAATTTAATTTTCCCCCCAAAAAAAGAATTTTCCCCCAGAAAATGAAATTTTCCCCCAAGAAGAGAAATTTCCCCCCCCAAAAAGGAAATTTTCCCCCCAAAAAAGGGATTTTTTTCCCTGAAAAAGGAATTTTACCCCCAAAGAAGGAAACTTTTCCCAAAACTAGCGATTTTTAGCCCCGCGAAAAAGGGAATTTTCTGCCTCCAGACCGAGCCCCGCGAAAAAGGGAATTTTACCCCCCAAAAAAGGAATTTCTCCCCCCAAAAAGGAATTTTTCCTCAAAAAAACCGATTTTTTCCCCCAAAAATGGAATTTTTCCCCCCAAGAAAAGGACACAGAGGGGACAGAGAGGGGACACAGCGCTGCCACCCGCCCGTGTCCCCGAGGTGTCCCCGAGGTCCCCAGGACCGGGACAGCCGCGGTGGCAGCCGGGTGACAGCGGGGGTGGCGCTGGGTGGGGACAGGCGGGCCGGGAGCCGTGACGGCCTTCTGGCCCCTTGTCCCTGTCCCTGTCCCCTTGTCCCTGTCCCCTGTCCCTGTCCCTTGTCCCTGTCCCCATTATTGTCCCTGTCCCCGCCTCATTCCTGACCCTGTCCCTGTCCTTTGTCCCCATTCCTGTCCCTGCCATCCCTTCCCTGTCCCCGTCCCTGTTCCTGCTGTCCCAAATCCTGTCCCCACCCCTGTCCCTTGTCCCTGTCCCTGTCCCCATTATTGTCCCTGTCCCCATCCCCATTCCTGACCCCAATTCCTGTTCCCTGTACCTGATGTCCCTGTCCCCTTGTCCTTATTCCTGTCCCCTGTCCCCTCCCCTGTCCCTGTCCCTGTCCCTGCTGTCCCCTCCCCTGTCCCTGTTCCTGTCTGTGTCCCATCCCTGTCCCCTCCCCTGTCCCTGTCCCTGTCCCTGCTGTCCCCTCCCCTGTTCCTGTTGTCCTCTCCGCTGTCCCCTTTTCCCTGTCCCCACCATCCCTGTCCCCTTGTCCATATTCCTGTCCCTTGTCCCCATCCCTGTCCCTCTCCTGATCCCTGTCTCCATCTCCATCCCTGTCCCCTGTCCCCACCCCGTCCCCTTGTCCCTGTCCCCCTGTCCCCATGTCCCCCTGTCCCCATCCTTGTCCCCATCTCCATCCCTGTCCCCATCCCTGTCCCTGTCCTGTGTCCCTCTCCTCATCCCTGTCCCCACCGTCTTTGTCCCCATCACTGTCCCTTGTCCCCATCCTTGTTCCTGTCCCCTTGTCCCTGTCCCCTGTCCCCATCTGTGTCCCCTTGTCCCTGTCCCTGCTCTCCCCATCTCTGTCCCTATCCCCGTCCTTGTCCCCATCCCCGTCTCTGTCCCCTTGTTCCTGTCCCCAATTCCCGTCCCTTGTCCCCATCCCTGTCTCCCTGTCCCTGTCCTCCTGTCCCTGTCCCCACCCCTGTCCCCTTGTCCCCGTCTCCCTTGTCCCCATGTCCCCTGTCCCAGTCCCCTTTGTCCCCCTGTCCCTGTCTCCCTGTCCCTGTCCCCATCCCTGTCCCTGTTGGTGTCCCCTGCCCCAGTCCCCTTTGTCCCCCTGTCCCTGTCTCCCTGTCCCCATCCCTGTCCCCACCATCCCTGTCGGTGTCCCCAGGGTGTCCCCAAGCCCTTCACCGAGGTGATCAGGGCCAACATCGGTGACGCGCACGCCATGGGCCAGCAGCCAATCACCTTCCTGCGCCAGGTACGCGGGGACACCGGGGACACCGCCATGGGGACACCGCCATGGGGACACCGCGGGGACACTGCCATGGGGACACCACGGGGACACTGGGGACACCGGGGACACCTGGGCCACCCAGGGCCACCTGGGCCACTGGGGCCAGCGGGACACCGGGGCCACCATGGGGACACCAGGGCCACTGGGGACACGGGGACACCAGGGCCACCATGGGGCCACTGGGGCCACCACTGGGGACACCGGGGCCAGCAGGGACACGGGGACATGGGGACACCGGGGCACAGGGCCACCAGGGCCACTGGGGCTAGCAGGGACACGGGGCCACCAGGGCCACCACGGGGCCATCGGGGCCACCACCAGGGGCCGGTGTCAACCCCAGTGTCCCCAAAGTCCCCAATGTCCCCTCAGTGTCCCCAAGGTGTCCCCAGTGTCCCCAAGGTCCCCACACCCACCTGGCCGCTGTCCCCACCCCAATCCCGAAGTCCCCAAAACCTCAGAGCTGCCACCCCTGGGTGGGGACACGAGGTGACAGGCGGGGACAGGGAGGTGACAGGAGGGGACAGGGGGAGGTGACAGGGAGGTGACAGGGAGGTGACATTGGGAGGTGACAGGGCGGTGCCGGGGAGGTGACAGGGCGGGGACAGGAGGTGACAGGAGGGGACAGGAGGTGACAGGAGGTGACAGGACGTGACAGGCGGGGACAGGAGGGGACATGCGGGGACAGGAGGGGACAGGAGGGGACAGGAGGGGACAGGGGGAGGTGACACCACGCTGACATCGCGGTGCCACGGCGATGCCGGGGAGGTGACAGGGAGGTGACAGGGCGGTGACAGGAGGTGCCGGGGAGGTGCCGGGGAGGTGCCGGGGAGGTGACAGGAGGTGACAGGAGGGGACAGGAGGTGACAGGAGGTGACAGGGCTGTCGCGTGTCGCTGTCGCCAGGCTCGTACAGCGCCAGCCCGGGGCTGCAGCTCGTGCGCGAGGACGTGGCGCGCTACATCGAGCGTCGCGACGGTGTCCCCGCCAGCGCCGACGACATCTTCCTGTCCACGGGCGCCAGCGACGCCATCGTGGTACGGCGACACCGCCACCCCCCCTGTCCCCGGGCCCGGCGACACCGCGGGGACAGCGGGCGCGGTGCCACCCCCGCCCGTTCCCACGGCGCGGGGACAAAGGGACATTTGTGCCCGGGGGTGGCGCGTGCCCGCTGTCCCCGCGGCTGCCCTGGGGACAGTGCCAGCCGCGTTGTCGCCGAGCCCGGGGGGTTGCCCTGGTGACGGTGGCGCTGTGCTGTCCCCTGGTGTGTCGCCAAGTTGTCCCCGAGTTGGTGTCGCCGCGGTGCCCCCGTGCTGGCCGTGCTGTCCCCTCGTTGTCCCCATGGCCGCCCCGGCCGTGTCGCTGCGGTGTCCCCTCGTTGTCACCACGATGTTCTGAGTGCCACCCCAGCCTGTCCCCTCATTGTCCCCATGTCCCCTCATTGTCCCCTCGCTGTCCCCTCATTGTCCCGATTCCCACCCCAACCTGTCCCCTAATGTCACCCCACTGTCCCCGCGATGTCCCCGTGGTGTCTCCATGATTTCCATCCGAACCTGTCCCCTCCTTGTCCCCTGATTGTCACCTCTCTGTCCCCTGATTGTCCCCTCTCTGTCCCCTGATTGTCACCTCTCTGTCCCCTCCGTGTCCCAATCCCCATCCCCTGGTTGTCCCCTGATTGTCACCTCACTGTCCCCTGATTGTCCCCTCTGTGTCCCTTCTCCGTGTCCCTATTCCCACCCCACTCTGACCCCTCAATGTCCCCTGACTGTCCCCTCGCTGTCCCGCATCCCACGCGGTGACTGTCCCCTGACTGTCCCCTCTCGGTGTCCCCTCTCGCTGCCCCCTCCATGTCCTGATTCCCACCCCACTCTGACCTCTCAATGTTCCCCGATTGTCCCCTCTCACTGTCCCCTCGCTGTCCCCTGATTGTCGCCTCTCGGTGTCCCCAGAACATGCTGAAGCTGCTGGTGTGCGGCTCGGGCTCATCCCGCACGGGGGTGCTGATCCCGATCCCGCAGTACCCGCTGTACTCGGCGGTGACTGTCCCCTCTGTGTCCCCTCTCACTGTCCCCTCTCACTGTCCCCTCTCGGTGTCCCCTGATTGTCGCCTGTCGCTGTCCCCAGAACATGCTGAAGCTGCTGGTGTGCGGCTCGGGCTCCACGCGCACGGGGGTGCTGATCCCGATCCCGCAGTGCCCGCTGTACTCGGCAGTGACTGTCCCCCGTGTCACTCCCCGATTGTCCCCTCTCACTGTCCCCTCTCGGTGTCCCCTCTCGGTGTCCCCTGAGTGTCCCCTCGCTGTCCCCTCCCAGAACATGCTGAAGCTGCTGGTGTGCGGCTCGGGCTCGTCCCGCACGGGGGTGCTGATCCCGATCCCGCAGTACCCGCTGTACTCGGCGGTGACTGTCCCCTCTCGGTGTCCCCTGACTGCCCCCTCTCGGTGTCCCCTCCCAGAACATGCTGAAGCTGCTGGTGTGCGGCTCGGGCTCGTCCCGCACGGGGGTGCTGATCCCGATCCCGCAGTACCCGCTGTACTCGGCGGCGCTGGCCGAGCTGGAGGCGGCGCAGGTGAACCCTCTCACTGTCCCCTCTCGGTGTCCCCTCTCGGTGTCCCCTGAGTGTCCCCTCGCTGTCCCCTCCCAGAACATGCTGAAGCTGCTGATGTGCGGCTCGGGCTCCACGCGCACGGGGGTGCTGATCCCGATCCCGCAGTGCCCGCTGTACTCGGCAGTGACTGTCCCCCGTGTCAGTCCCTGACTGTCCCCTGGCTGTCCCCTCTGTGTCCCCTGAGTGTCCCCTGTGTGTCCCCTCCCAGAACATGCTGAAGCTGCTGGTGTGCGGCTCGGGCTCGTCCCGCACGGGGGTGCTGATCCCGATCCCGCAGTACCCGCTGTACTCGGCGGCGCTGGCCGAGCTGGAGGCGGCGCAGGTGAACTATTACCTGGCCGAGGAGCGCTGCTGGGCGCTGGACGTGGCCGAGCTGCGGCGGGCGCTGGCCGAGGGCCGCCAGCGCTGCTGCCCCCGCGTGCTCTGCATCATCAACCCCGGCAACCCCACCGGTAACCGGGGGTCTGGGGGGTGGGATACATGGGGTCTGGGGGGTCTGTGGGGTGGGGTCTGTGGGATGGGATCCATGGGGTCTGTGGGGTGGGATACATGGGGTCTGGGGGGGGTGGAATCCACAGAATATCTGTGGTGGGATCCATGGGGTGGGATCCATGGGGTGGGATCCATGGGGTATCTGTGGTGGGATCCATGGGCTGGGATCCATGGGATATCTGGGCTGGGATCCATGGAATATCTGGGGTGGGATCCATGGGGTGGGATGCATGGAACATCTAGGATAGGATCCATGGGGTGGGATCCATGGGGTGGGATCCATGGAACATCTAGGATAGGATCCATGGGATATCTGGGCTGGGATCCATGGAATATCTAGAGTGGGATCCATGGGCTGGGATGCATGGAACATGTAGGATAGGATCCATGGGGTGGGATCCATGGAATATCTAGGGTGGGATCCATGGGCTGGGATCCATGGGATATCTAGGGTGGGATCCATGGGCTGGGATCCATGGAACATGTAGGACAGGATCCATGGGATATCTGTGGTGTGCCCAGGCCAGGTGCAGAGCCGGCAGTGCATTGAGGACGTCATCAAGTTCGCCTACGAGGAGAAGCTCTTCCTGATGGCCGACGAGGTGGGCGGGGCCGCGGCCGCCCGGGCGTGCCCCCCCCGTTTGCCGGGAAGCGCCCGGCGCTCCCGGTGACGCCGCGGGAATTGTCCCCGCCGCAGGTGTACCAGGACAACGTGTACGCCGAGGGCTCGGCCTTCCACTCGTTCAAGAAGGTGCTGATGGAGATGGGGCCGCCCTACGCGGACTCGGTGGAGCTGGCCTCCTTCCACTCCATCTCCAAGGGATACATGGGAGAGTGAGTGCTGGGAACGCCGGGACGGAGAGGCCACCACCGCCCCGTGGGTCCCCTGGGACTGGGATTGGGGTCATGGATCCCATGGGATTGGGATGGGGGTCATGGAGGGCATGGATTCATGATGGAGGTGCCACCACCCCGTGGATCCCCTGGGACTGGGACTGGGGTCATGGATCCCATGGGATTGGGATGGAGAGGCCACCACCACCCCGTGGATCCCCTGGGATTGGGATGGAGGTGCCACCACCCCGTGGATCCCATGGGACTGGGGTCATGGATTCAGGATGGAGGTGCCACCACCCCGTGGATCCCCTGGGATGGGTCATGGCTCCCATCCATGGGTCCTGCTCCATAGGTTGCCATCCATGGATCCCACCCATAGATTGACATCCATGGATCTTCACCCACAAATTCCACCCGTGAATCCCACCCACATCTCCCACCCATGGGTCCTCCTCCATAGGTTCCTTTCCATGGGTTCCCGTCCATGGATCCCATCCCAAACCCCCATCCATGGCTCCCATCCATAGATTCCCATGCATGGCTCCTTCTCCGTTTCTTCCCATCCATGGATCCCATCCCAAATCCCCACCCATGGGTGCCTCTCCATTGGTTCCCATCCATGGATTCCCACCCAAACCCCCCACCCATGGGTCTCGTCCATGGATCCCATCCATGGGTGCCTCTCCATGGGTTCCAATCCATGGATTCCCACCCCAAACCCCCACCCATGGGTCTCCATCCATGGATCCTTCTCCATAGGTTCCCATCTGTAGATACCACCCATGGGTGCCTCTCCATAGGTTCCAATCCATGGATCCCATCCCAAACCTCCATCCATGGGTGCCATCCATGGATCCCACCCACAAATCCCACGCACATCTCCCACCCATGGGTGCCTCTCCATGGGTTCCCATCCATGGATTCCACCCCAAACCCCCATCCATGGATCCCACCCATGGGTGCCTCTCCATTGGTTCCCATCCATGAATTCCCACCCCAAACCCCCACCCATGGGTCTCCATCCATGGATCCTTCTCCATAGGTTCCCATCTGTAGATACCACCCATGGGTGCCTCTCCATAGGTTCCAATCCATGGATCCCATCCCAAACCTCCATCCATGGGTGCCATCCATGGATCCCACCCACAAATCCCACGCACATCTCCCACCCATGGGTGCCTCTCCATGGGTTCCCATCCATGGATTCCACCCCAAACCCCCATCCATGGATCCCACCCATGGGTGCCTCTCCATTGGTTCCCATCCATGAATTCCCACCCCAAACCCCCACCCATGGGTCTCCATCCATGGATCCTTCTCCATAGGTTCCCATCTGTAGATACCACCCATGGGTGCCTCTCCATAGGTTCCAATCCATGGATCCCATCCCAAACCTCCATCCATGGGTGCCATCCATGGATCCCACCCATGGGTGCCTCTCCATAGATTCCAATCCCTGGATTCCCATCGCAAACCTCCATCCATGGGTGTCCATCCATGGACCCTTCTCCATGGGTTCCCATCCATGGATTCCCATCCCAATTCCTCATCCATCAATCCCACCCACATCTCCCACCCATGGGTGCCTCTCCATGGGTTCCCATCCATGGGGATAATGGGATGGGATAATGGGATGGGATAACGGGATAACGGGATGGGATAGTGGGATAACGGGATGGGATAATGGGATAACGAGGTAACGGGATGGGATATGGATTGGGATAACGGGATGGGATATGGGATAAGGGGATGGGATATGGGATAACGGGATAATGGATTGGGATAACGGGATGGGATAACAGGATAGCGGGATGGGATATGGGATAAGGGGATGGGATAGTGGGATGGTGGATTGGGATAGCGGGATGGGATATGGGATAGCAGGATGGGATATGGGATAGCGGGATGGGATATGGGATAGCAGGATGGGATATGGGATAGCGGGAGGGGATATGGGATAAAGAGATAATGGGATAAAGGGATAATGGGATAATGGGATAACGGGATAATGGGATAACGGGATAATGGGATAATGGGATGGGATGGGGTAATGGGATAATGGGATAAGGGGATAATGGGATAATGAGATCATGTGGTAATGGGGTAATGGGATAATGGAATGGGGCAATGGGATAATGGGATAATGGGATGGGATAGTGGGATGGGGTAATGGGATGGGATATGGATTGGGATAAGGGGATGGGATATGGGATAATGGTATGGGATAACAGGATGGGATAACGGGATGGGATATGGGATAATGGGATATGGGATAACGGGATGGGATATGGGATAACGGGATGGGATATGGGATAGCGGGATGGGGTATGGGATACGGGGCCAGCCGTGGCTCAGAATCCCGGCGTGTCCCGGCAGGAGAAGGAGGCGGTGCTGAGCGCGCTGGCGGAGCGGGCGCGGCTGACGCAGGAGATGTTCAACCGCACGCCCGGCATCCGCTGCAACCCCGTGCAGGGCGCCATGTACTCCTTCCCCCGCATCGACCTGCCGCCCCGCGCCGTGGCCGCCGCCAAGGTCCGGGCACCGCGCCGGGAATGCCGGGAACAGCGGGAATAACGGGAACGGGAGACACAACGGGAACAACGGGAACGGGAACAGGAGACGCAACGGGAACAGCGGGAATAACGGGCGGGATCCACACCGGGAACGGGCAGGATCCACACTGGGAACGGGCGGGATCCACACCGGGAATGGGGCGGGATCCACACCGGGAATGGGGCGGGATCCACACCGGGAACAGGGCATGGGTGGGATCTGCACCGGGAACGGGAACGGGATACGCACCGGGAACGGGGCGTGGGCGGAATCCGCATCTGGAGATGTGGGGATGGACGGGATCCCAACTGGGACGGACAGAATCCCAACATGGAGGTGTTGGGATGGATGGGATCGATCCCAGTCCATGTGGGACTCACTGGGATCGATCCCGATCCGTGTGGGATCATCGGGATCGATCCCGATCCATGTGGGACTCACTGGGATCGATCCCGATCCATGTGGGATCATCGGGATCGATCCCAATCCATGTGGGATCATCGGGATCGATCCCGATCCATGTGGGACTCACTGGGATCGATCCCAATCCATGTGGGATCATCGGGATCGATCCCGA
>NW_024370651.1:0-4251 GCF_014805655.1 Passer montanus | reverse complement strand
GGGATAATGGGATGGGATAATGGGATGGGATAATGGGATGGGATAATGGGATGGGATAATGGGATGGGATAATGGGATGGGATAATGGGATGGGATAATGGGATGGGATAATGGGATGGGATAATGGGATGGGATAATGGGATGGGATAATGGGATGGGATAATGGGATGGGATAATGGGATGGGATAATGGGATGGGATAATGGGATGGGATAATGGGATGGGATAATGGGATGGGATAATGGGATGGGATAACGGGATGGGATAACGGGATAACGGGATGGGATAGTGGGATAACGGGATGGGATAATGGGATAACGAGGTAACGGGATGGGATATGGATTGGGATAACGGGATGGGATATGGGATAACGGGATAATGGATTGGGATAACGGGATGGGATAACAGGATAGCGGGATGGGATATGGGATAAGGGGATGGGATAGTGGGATGGTGGATTGGGATAGCGGGATGGGATATGGGATAGCAGGATGGGATATGGGATAGCGGGATGGGATATGGGATAGCAGGATGGGATATGGGATAGCGGGAGGGGATATGGGATAACGGGATGGGATATGGGATAGCGGGATGGGGTATGGGATACGGGGCCAGCCGTGGCTCAGAATCCCGGCGTGTCCCGGCAGGAGAAGGAGGCGGTGCTGAGCGCGCTGGCGGAGCGGGCGCGGCTGACGCAGGAGATGTTCAACCGCACGCCCGGCATCCGCTGCAACCCCGTGCAGGGCGCCATGTACTCCTTCCCCCGCATCGACCTGCCGCCCCGCGCCGTGGCCGCCGCCAAGGTCCGGGCACCGCGCCGGGAATGCCGGGAACAGCGGGAATAACGGGAACGGGAGACACAACGGGAACAACGGGAACGGGAACAGGAGACGCAACGGGAACAGCGGGAATAACGGGCGGGATCCACACCGGGAACGGGCAGGATCCACACTGGGAACGGGCGGGATCCACACCGGGAATGGGGCGGGATCCACACCGGGAATGGGGCGGGATCCACACCGGGAACAGGGCATGGGTGGGATCTGCACCGGGAACGGGAACGGGATCCGCACCGGGAACGGGGCGTGGGCGGAATCCGCATCTGGAGATGTGGGGATGGACGGGATCCCAACTGGGACGGACAGAATCCCAACATGGAGGTGTTGGGATGGATGGGATCGATCCCAGTCCATGTGGGACTCACTGGGATCAATCCCAATCCATGTGGGATCATCGGGATCGATCCCAATCCATGTGGGATCATCAGGATGGATCCCAATCCACGTGGGACTCATTGGGATCGATCCCAATCCATGTGGGATCATCGGGATCGATCCCGATCCATGTGGGACTCATCGGGATCGATCCCAGTCCATGTGGGACTCACTGGGATCGATCCCAATCCATGTGGGATCATCGGAATCGATCCCGATCCATGTGGGATCATTGGGATCGATCCCGATCCATGTGGGACTCACTGGGATCGATCCCAATCCATGTGGGATCATCGGGATCGATCCCGATCTGTGTGGGATCATCGGGATCAATCCCGATCCATGTGGGACTCACTGGGATCGATCCCAATCCATGTGGGGTCATCGGGATCGATCCCGATCCATGTGGGGTTTATGGGATGAGCCCTCGGCCCCCCGCGGGATGGGATCCCCGTTTTCCGACCCCGGCGTTCCGTGCCGCGTTCCCAGGAGAAGAAGCAGGCCCCGGACATGTTCTTCTGCATGCGGCTCCTGGAGGAAACCGGGATCTGCGTCGTCCCCGGGAGCGGCTTCGGACAGAAGGAAGGCACCTACCACTTCCGGTAGCATCCCACACCCCAAATTCCCTGTTCTTGGGGATTCCCACCCCAAATTCCCTGTCCTCTATCCCAAATCCCCAAATCCTCAAACTCCAAATCCCCAAATCCCCAATCCCCAAACCTCAAATCCCAAATCCCCAAACCCCAAATCCTCAAACCCTCCCACTGCAAATCCCCAAACCCCAAATCCCCCATCCCAAACCCCAAGCCCCAAATCCCAAATCCTCCCATCCCACATCCCCAAATCCTCCCATCCCAAATTCCCTGTTCCTGGGAGATCCCATCCCAAATTCCCGGTCCTCTATCCCAAATCCCCAATTCCCTGTTTCCCCCACCCCAAATCCCAAATCCCCCATCCCAAATTCTGAAATCCCCAAATCCCCCCATCCCAAATTCCCAAATCCCCCAATCCCCAAATTCCATGTTCCCCCACCCCAAATTCCCAAACGCCAAATCCCCAAAAACTCCCATTCCAAACCCCAATCTCCAAATCCCCAAAACCCCAAACCCCAAATCCCCAAGCCCAAAATTCCGAAATCCTCAAACCCCAAATTCTGAAATCCTCAAATCCCAAATCCCAAACCCCAAATCCCAAATACCCAAACCCCAAATCCTCAAATACCCAATCCCCAAATCCCCAATTCCACAAATCCCCAAACCCCAAATTCTGAAATCCTCAAATCCCAAATCCTTAAATCCCCAATCCCCAAATCCCCAAATCCCAAATCCTCTGTTCCCCAATCCCCAAACCCCAAACTCCAAATTCTGAAATCCCCAATCCCCAAATCCCCAAACGCCAAACCCCAAATCCCAAATTACCAAACCCCAAACCTCAAATCCAAAATCCCAAATCCCCAATCCCCAAATCCCCTCATCCCCAATCTCCAAATCCAAAATCCCCAAATCCCAAACCCCAAATCCTCAAACCCCAAATCCCAAATCCGAAATCCCCAAATCTTCAAATGCCCGGTTTGGGGATTTGGTGATTGGGTTTCGGGATTTGGGGGTTTGGGGATTGGGGAACAGGGGATTTGGGGATTGGGGATTTAGGGATTTGGGATGGGGCGGTTTTGGGTTTGGGGATTTGGGGTTTTGCTATTTGGGGTTTAGGAAATGGGGAATTTGGGGATTTGGGGTTTAGGACATTGGGAATGTGGGGATCACATGGGGAATTTGGGGATTTGGGGTTTGAGGATTTGGGAATTTGGGGATTCCCGACCTTTCCCCCCCCTCCCCGCAGCATGACCATCCTGCCGCCCACGGAGAAGCTGCGGCTGCTCCTGGAGAAGCTCAGCGCCTTCTACAGCGACTTCGTGCGGGAGTTCTCCTGACGGCGAGGCCACGCCCCCTGCCGCCCGCGACACGCCCCCTTCGACACAATGCCACGCCCCCTTTGTCACCTGAGCCACGCCCCCTTTGTCACCTCCTGAGCCACGCCCCCTGTGTCACCTCCCGTGTCACCTCCTTTGGGAATTCCGGGGCGGGTCCCCAAATAAAGGAGAGTGGTGGCACCCGCGGGGGGTTTGTGGGATTTTTGGGAATTTGGGGAGGGGGATTTGGGGAATTTGGGGGTTTTTTGTGGCATTTTTGGGAATTTGGGGAGGGGTTTTGTGGGATTTTTGGGAATTTGAGGGGATTTTTTTGTGGGATTTTTTGGAATTTGAGGGGATTTTTTGTGGGATTTTTGGGAATTTGGGCGGGGGGGGGTTTTGGGTCAGGGGGATTCTGGTGGGATTTTGTCTTGGGAATTGCAATTCCTTCAAATTTTGGGAATTCTAGATCCATCCCTGTGGGAATTCCGTCTTCTCCAAGCCTTGGGAATTTAAGCCCCAATGTCCCCAGAATGTCGCCAGTGTCCCCAATGTCCCCAGGATGTCCCCAAAGTCCCCAGTGTCCCCATTCCTGTCCCCATGTCCCCCGCAATCCTGCCCCCCGCACAGAACGGCTGCCGGAGCCTCTGGGAAGGAGATCGGATCCATGAAATGGGCCTGGAAAAATCCCAAAAAGCAGAAAATTGGGAAAATCCGGAAAAAATCCCAATAAAATCCTGAAAAAAATCCTGAAAAAATCCCCTCCATGAAATGGGCCTGGAAAAATCCCAAAAAGCAGAAAATTGGGAAAATCCGAAAAAAATCCTGATAAAATCCTGAAAAAAAAAATCCTGGAAAAAAATCCTGAAAAAATCCCCCAAAAATCCTGAAAAAAATCCCAAAAATCCCAATAAAATCCTTTAAAAGTCCCCCAAAAATCCTGAAAAAAATCCTGAAAAAATCCCCCCAAAATCCTGAAAAAATCTCAATAAAATAATGAAAAAGTCCCCCAAAAATCCAGAAAAAATCCCAATAAAATCCTTTAAAAGTCCCCCAAAAATCCTGAAAAAATCTCAATAAAATCATGAAAAAGTCCCCCCAAAATCCAGAAAAAATCCCAATAAAATCC
>NW_024370650.1:0-693 GCF_014805655.1 Passer montanus | reverse complement strand
GGGGATTTTAGGGGATTTTTGGCAGATTTTAGGGGAATTTGGGGGGAAATTTAGGGGATTTGGGGGGAATTTTAGGGGAACATTTGTGACATTTCAGGGACATTTGGGGGAC
Organism: Passer montanus; assembly: GCF_014805655.1. NCBI lineage: Eukaryota > Metazoa > Chordata > Aves > Passeriformes > Passeridae > Passer > Passer montanus. The sequence continues at coordinate 581 of NW_024370650.1, read as the reverse complement.
TTTGTGGGAAATTTGGGGGATTTTAGGGGATTTTTGGGGGGATTTTGGGGAATTTTGGGGGGGATTTTTGGGGGTTTTTGGGGATTTTTAAAGGAATTTGGGGAATTTTTGGGGAAATTGGGGGGATTTTTGGAGGATTTTGGGGGAAATATGGAGAATTTCTGGGGAAATTGGGGGGATTTTAGAGGATGTGGGGGGATTTTTGGGGCAATTTTGGGTGATTTTAGGGGAATTTGGGGAGTTTTTTGGGGATTTTGTGGGAAAATTTGGGGAATTTTCAGGGAATTTTAGGGGATTTCAGGGGATTTTTGGGGATTTTGTGGGAAAATTTGGGGAATTTTCAGGGAATTTTAGGGGATTTCAGGGGATTTTTGAGGATTTAAGGGGAATTTGGGGAAATTTTGGGTGGATTTTTGGGGAAAATTTTGGGGAATTTTGAGGGAATTTGGGGGATTTTTAGAAGATTGGGGGGATTTTGGGGAAATTTGGGGGATTTTAGGGGAATTTAGGGGATTTTTGGAGAATTTTTGGGCATTTTAGGGGAATTTTGGTGGGATTTAAGGAGATTTGGGGGATTTTGG
>NW_024370649.1:0-692 GCF_014805655.1 Passer montanus | reverse complement strand
CCAGGACCCCCCAGGACCCCCCCGACCCCGTGTTTGCCCCCCAGGGCCGCCGGCTCTGGGCCCTGCGGCTGCCGGGGCCGATCTCGGGGCTGGCGGGGGCGGCGCTGCCCGGGAGGGGTCTGGGGGCTGCCCTGGTGGCCCTGGGGACCCCCCCGGGACCCTCGGGGGAGCTGCGGCTCTACCGGGGCAGGACCCTGCTCTGCACCCTCAAAACGCAGGTGAGACCCCCAAAACACCCCCAAAATAACCCCAAAAGACCCCCAAATCCTCCTAAAACACCCCAAAATATCCCCAAATATCTCCAAAGACCTCCAAATATCCCCAAATTCCACCCTGGGACCCCCAAAAATCCCCCAAAATCCCTCCAAAACCCCTCAAAATACCCCCAAAATACCCCCAAAAAACCCCCAGATCCTCCTAAAACACCCCAAAATATCCCCAAATATCTCCAAAGACCTCCAAATATCCCCAAATTCCACCCTGGGACCCCCAAAAATCCCCCAAAATCCCTCCAAAACCCCTCAAAATACCCCCAAAATACCCCCAAAAACCTCCAAATATCCCCAAATCCCACCCTGGGACCCCCCAAATTCCCCCAAAATACCCCCAAATATCCCCAAAGACCCCCAAATATCCCCAAATTCCAACCTGGGACCCCCAAACCCCCCCAAAATAACCCAAAATACCCCCAA
>NW_024370648.1:0-686 GCF_014805655.1 Passer montanus | reverse complement strand
CCCTGCCCCTGGGCACCCCCTGGCCAGGATCTCAGCTGCTTGTGGAGAAACACGTGAGCCTCACCAACAGAACACGAGAAACCACTTGAACTTCAACATTTCCAAGATTAATCCCTGTTGCTCATAAATTTTCCTGGTTACTCCATGCAGCAGGCAGAAGGGATAAATTCTGCTTCCTCCTTTTCCATCCCTCCTGCCTCCAGGGCCCCTTTTGTGCCTGCCCAGGCTGAGTTTGTTCCAAACTGGCCCCAGCAGATGGGATTCCCTCTGCTGACCTCAGGGAGGGCAGGACAGGCAGCTGCTGCTGGGATTGGGATTGGGATTGGGATTGGGATTGGGATTGGGATTGGGATTGGGATTGGGATGGAGAGGAGGGGTAGGGAGCTGCCCCTTGTCCTGCAGGGGAGGAGCTGAGAGCTGCATTGCTGCTGCTCTCCTGCAGCCCTGAGGGCAGGGTCTGTCACCACAGCCAGGCTGACATCCCCTCCTGCAGCCTGCCCAGAGTTACCTGGCTCTGTGTTTCTGTGGGACAAGGGCACTGCAAAGCTGCTCGTGCAGCTCCTGCTTCGGGGCTTTCTGAAGGCAAATATTCTGTTTTCTGTGGGGAAGGCATGAAGTTCCCATGGCTCGTCCTCACCCCACTGCCAGAATTTGAGGAGAGGTTGGGAGGTTTCTGTGCGGAGCCC
>NW_024370647.1:0-692 GCF_014805655.1 Passer montanus | reverse complement strand
GACCACATAACAGAATATGAAGGCTATCCAGTTTGTCCTTACAACATTCCAACTACTTCTCCACTGTTTGTCATTAAGCTTATCTCTGCAGAAGACCTCCACAGACTTTCTACAGAAATACTTAGAAGAAAATTGCCTGGGTTCTTCACAGAAGTAAAACTTCTCATAAATTAAGGAAAAAGAAACACGCAATCCTCCGTGCTAAAAATAATGAAAACACACATTGTGGGGGGTTGAGGGGGGAGGTAGGCAGGAGAAACTGCATTCCCATTTTCAGTGTTTACCATTTGAGCCCCTCTATGTTGTATTGATTTTGTGTTGCAACAATTTAAAACAAATAGCCCAAAAGGCTGTGGTTGCAAAATAATGGTCACTCTGGAATAGACTCACAGGATGGAACAGAATGCAAAGTTATTGACCAGCTCTCCACTGTGAGGTGATGCAGCTGCACTGACAGGAAAGGGGCCAAGGGCTCTTGCTCTGGAAGACAGATATCAACCACTGACTGGAAAACCACAGATCTTAGAAACTAAAGACAATAACTAATGGAAACCCCATTTGTAAATAGTATTCTCCAGGGTGTTCAGACATACATGCCTTAGATAAATTTTAAAATTAGTTTTGTCTCAGACCTGCCAAATCCATCCAAGAGCGATTCAGTTTGAGGTTTCCAGGTTGTTGTTGTTTTTTTT
>NW_024370646.1:0-693 GCF_014805655.1 Passer montanus | reverse complement strand
TGGGCAGAGTTCCTACATGCTGGCAGAAATTGTCTGTCTCCTGACCACTCTATGACAGCCTGCATGTGTGACACCATATCTGGTTCTTCCTCAGCCTGAATTGTATCATTTCAGCCATCTAGGAAATGAATAAATCAAAAAAGCAGGAATTAAACTGCTAGACTTAAAAATCCAGAACTGAACCTCACCGTTTATTTTCTCTGGAATTGACGTTGTCTGAACTCATTGCATCCTATATGTAGTTTTTTAAGTCTATAAACTGTGGAGAATTAAGAACACAGTTAACCATATATATTTTTACTTGATAAGCTTCAAAGATTAGTCTCCTCTATATCATAAAACCATCATGGCCTCTAGCAGAGACATGCTTTACTTTACTTGTCAACCTACTTAAATATTGATTTTTTTTAACCACTCATGCTACCACATGAACAATTACCACAACTGCAGTTTGACATCAGCTTTACAAAATAGAATTGTACTGCTAGTCCTCCAAGCCTGACTATAGTAGAGAAATAAATATATATATATATAAATAGAGCAGAATATCCACTGTCAGAGTTTTCAGAACACCAGTAAAAAAAAGTTATGTAGATTGAGCTACATTCTCCTAAGAAGATTACAAACTCTTCTTCTTTTAAAAACAATTCTACACAATTCTATGGGAGATATATGAAAGTACTATGATTTTTT
>NW_024370645.1:0-693 GCF_014805655.1 Passer montanus | reverse complement strand
ACTCTAATCGCCCCAAATCCCCTCAAATCCCCTCAAATCCCCTCAAATCGCCTCGAACACCCCCAAAACCCGCCCAAAATACCCCCCAACCCTCCCCAACCAAAACACCCCCAAAACTCCCCCAAAACAGCCCCAAACCCTCTCAAATCCTTCCCAAATCCCTCAAACCCCTCCCAAGCCACCCCAAATGCCCCCCAAATCCTCCCCATACACCCCCAAAACCCCCACAAAATCCCATAAAATTGCCCCAAATCCCCCCAAAACACCCCAAAACCCTCCAAAACCCTCTCAAATCCTTCCCAAATCCTCTCAAACCCTTCCCAAACCGCCCCAAATGCCCCCCAAAGCTCCCCATACACCCCCAAAACCCCCACGAAATCCCATAAAATTGCCCCAAATCCCCCCAAAACACCCCAAAACCCTCCAAAATCCCCCCGAAACATCCCCAAATCCTCTCAAACCCTTCCCAAACCCCTCCCAAATCCTCTCAAACCACCCCAAATGCCCCCCAAAGCTCCCCATACACCCACAATATGCCCCCAAAACCCCCTCAAATCACCCCAAATCGCCCCAAATCTCCCCAAATCCCCCCGAAATCCCCCCGAATTTGGGGGTGCTGACCAGACGCCGCTGACGCAGCGCGTGGAGAGGGCGCGGGGCAGCACCTCGGCGCCCTGCTGCAGGAAGCCCCCC
>NW_024370644.1:0-693 GCF_014805655.1 Passer montanus | reverse complement strand
CCCCCCCTTGAAAGTGACCTTAAAACATTAATACAATGACAACTCTCCATTTAATGCAAGAAGATTATTATTTGTCACTAAGCCTGATACACTGTTCAGTGTGTAATCTCATTTTATTCTAAGAATCCACATGTATCGTTTTCATCAGCTGTGAAATAATGGCTAAACCTCGCTTGAGTTTAAGGAGCATAAGGAAAAGTAAAATAGTGTAACTGTGGATGGTCTGAGGTATGCCTTTTCTTGTTTCAACATGTGTATGGCCCCAGGGGAGATACTTTTGGTGAGCACATCACTTGGTCTACTTGGATCCCTTCTTAACTCCAAAATCAGAGACATATTTCTGTGCTCTGCTACACTGTTTAATTACAGACCTTTGCTACAAGTGCTCCTTATCCCCTTGCCTGATCACTTTTCTCCCTGAAGGGCTAATTTAGGTCAAAGTTCTGACTCACTATGAAGTTCTCATCACAATGTCATTCTGGAGGATTAATAGATTAGTGGATTGCTCACCTTTGGGGAAGGAATTTTGCCATTAATTCTTTCAAGCAGCGGATGAGCCAAGAAGCATATTCAGCACTTTGGAGTCTTCTAGGCCCAAATAAAATTGCTTCACTTCTGGATGTTTGTTTTCATTTTTCCAAGAGGATTGCTGGTTTGTCCTTCCATTTGTTTTGCTGTCTTTCTGACTTCTTC
>NW_024370643.1:0-713 GCF_014805655.1 Passer montanus | reverse complement strand
TCTTAAAAGTTAGTTTCATATTATTATTACTCTTCATTGCTGAAGCCTAACTTCACAGTAGAATTCTATGACTAAAAAACCAGGGGGGGAAGAGGTAGCATCTAAAGCCATCATGATCTTTGCCATTGTACTGTCTCTTATGTTGTTCATAATGTTTCACTGAAGCAAAGTTTGTTTACAGTACTTGGAGGCCTCATCAAATTTGATAATTTCTTCTGTGAGAGTCTGAGCAGAGCATCTAAAAATGATAAAGTTCAGGAAATCCTCTTTTTATACAGTCTAGCAAAACAAGGGGAAAATGGCCCATGGTTTGATAAGAATTTCTTTGCTGACCATTGCAAAATCATCTCTGTGGTGAGAAAGCTTCTGTTTCACCTGCCTATATTTCCCTCTACAGCTGATTTTCTTTTCTTTTATTCTAGATGCGGCAGGTATATGTCCCAAATAGGATTTGAGTCCTAGTGTGCTGTGCTCTGTGTTACTGAATTATATGAGAAAGTCTTTGATCTAAACAGCTTAGTTTAGGGACAAGGCAGACACGTGGTGAATGAAAGGAAATGAGTCCCCCTTCCCTCTCCTCTTGCAGGCACTCTGTTTATAGAGAGATGGAGATTATTTGAAGAGAATGCCCTCACTGGAGGTTTTGGCCAGGTATATCAGCTGAGATATTGTGTTCCTGCATCTCTGAATTGATCATGCAATGCTAGGAATAG
>NW_024370642.1:0-693 GCF_014805655.1 Passer montanus | reverse complement strand
ATTCTTGAGAATTTTGGGGGGGATTTTTGTGAATCCTTCTGGATTTTAGATTTCTCTGGGGTTTTTGGGAATCCTTTGGGATTTTGGGGAATTTTTTAAAATTCTTTGCGATTCTTTGGGTTTTTTTTGCGATTTTCATGGTATTTTTTGCATTTTCTCCCCCCATTTTTCTAAATTCTTCCCATTTTTCCCATTTTTTCCCATTTTTCCCTGTTTTTTCCCAGGTCTTGGCAGGTTTCCAGTGCAGCAGCCTGCTGCCCGCCCCATCCGTGGGGATTTTCCCCCTCCTCCCCGATTTTTTTTTGGGAATTCTTTGGGATTGTAGGGGATTTTTTCCTGGATTTTTGGGGCGATTTTTTGGGATTTTTTTCTTGGAATTTTTTTGGGATTCTTTGGAGCGTTTTGGGGGTTTTTTGGGAATCCTTTGGGATTTTATGGGATTTTTTTCTGGATTTTTGGGATGATTTTTTGGGATTTTTTCCTGGAGTTCTTTGGGACCTTTTGGGGTTTTTTGGGAATTCTTTGGGATTTTTTCATGGGGATTTTTCTGGGTTTTGTTTTCAGGGTTTTAGGGGTGATTTTAGGCAATTCTTGGGAACTTTTGGGGGATTTTGGGGAATTCTTGGGGATTTTTGGAGGCATTTTTTATTTTATTTTTTTTAGTTTTTTCTGGAGATTTTTTCAGGATTTTTG
>NW_024370641.1:0-693 GCF_014805655.1 Passer montanus | reverse complement strand
GAAAGAAATGCAGAGACCTGGCACACAGATTCTCCTGCTGGAGTCCCCAGGTGACAGTCCCTGTGCCATGCACACATCAACACAAACCCTGCCCTGTGACAGCCCCTAAGCCCTCCCCAGGGCAAGGTGCCCAGCTCTGTCAGGTTCTAGAACAGATTCAGTGCAGCAGATGTAGCAGTGGTGCACAGATCACCCCTGGGGCTGGATGGATGCACAGAAATTCAAACAGGTTCAAGTGATGTAGCCCAGAAAAGAAGACTTTGTCATTTCAAGTTAGGACTTGGATATGGAGGAATATTTACCAATACACCTGCTATTATGCCAATGTCACTGCAGCTCTCTTGGTGGCTGTGCTTTTGTTTTTCTCACAGCTGCTTACTAAACTGGTTTGTATTAATTCACTAAGGCTTGCCAAATCCTAAAAGAAAAGCACCAAAAAGGAGTTACACTGGCACAGTTATAGCATATTTCTATTTAATAATGCATTTCTTATAATTAAATACAGAATTTAGGTTCTTCAGATTAAACTTATCCAAGGGAAGGAACCTGTTGAAGAGTATAAACACCACTTCTGTATCCTGAAGGCCTGAATTAAGCAACACCCAAATCTCAGTGCTGGCCCTTCTCCCAGGAGTGAATTTCATCCTTGATGGTGTTTTGAAAAGAGATGAAGCATTTCCTTTTCACTGCTTC
>NW_024370640.1:13018-17970 GCF_014805655.1 Passer montanus | reverse complement strand
CTGCTGAAATTCCGCACGGATCAGGATTCTTGTTTTTCAAGTTTGCACTAGTTAAAATTGTGTACATTAAAGTTTTGCACTGAAAAATTTCTCTGAGTTGTTGTTGGTGTGAGAAAAATGTTGTTAACCTTCCTTTACATAAAAATCGTGTATAGCCAGAAATTTGAAGCTTACCTGGAAAAATACTTCACCAAATTGATATAGAAGATTACAATCCAAATTTAAAAATTATTGGCATTTCAGTTGATACTCCTTTCTCCTCTTTCTCTCTAAATGTGTAGAAAAGCGTGGCCTGTAGGAATGTAGGAGTGCCCCCTAATGACTGAGTGGCAAAGCTAGCGTTTGTCCCCCAAAAAAGGAAAGAAACCTAGAAGTTTCTCTCAATGATTAGGTGAAAAGCCACCTCAGAGACTTCTCCAAAAACTCGGGGTCATCTAATTGCATAGAAGCCAAAAGTCCCGCCTGACCCGTCAGGTAGAAAAGAGGAGAACAAAAAATCTAAGAGGCTTTTGTGAATTTGTTTATACCAGGGGCAGAGCTCTGTACCTGGCTTGGGTTTTTCTGTTTGTTATTTTGCCTTTTATGAAAGGCAAGATAACAAACAGAAATTATTTGCCTTTTATTTTTGTTTCCAATACTGCAGCAGAAGGCATCCTGCTTATTATTTTCCTCCAAAGGCAACAGCTGAGCTGTCCCTGGGTGTGTTGGGTTCCCTTTTGAGGGCTCGTGAGACCTGGCCCGAGAAAAAGATCCCAGCAAAAACGAACCCAGCAGAACGGCCAGCGTTGGTGTTGGGGGGTTTTTGGGGTGGGTTTTGGTTGGGAGCAGTTTTGGGGTGCATCCAAAGGGGGGTCCTGCAGTGAGCGGGGCCTTTGGGGAGGCATTTGGGGGTCACTGAAGGGTTTGGGGTCTCCAGGCCGAGATGTTCTGGGGGACCCGCGGGGGTCTTTGGGGGGCTCTGGTGTGTTTTAAGGGGCTCCAGTTTGTTTTGGGGGGCTCTGGTGTGTTTTGGGGCTGGGGTCTGTGTGGAATTCGGGGTGGGATTTGTGATTTGGGGGTGTCGGGGGAGGCGAAAGAACAGCAGCACCCCTCCGCTTGAACAAACAGCATTTATTTGGGTGGGGGTCTCCCCGTGGCAGCCCCCTCCTCACGTGGCAGCGCCGCCCCCTCCCCAGCACAGCCCCCTGCAGGGGCACCCGCAGCCCCCCGGCATGGGGGGCGAGGGCGGGGGGCTGCCCCAGGCTCGCCCCAAGACCCCTCCCCAGTTTTGGCGGTGCCGGGGCCGCTTCGGGGGTCGCTGGCAGCAGCGGGGGCGGGGGTCGCGGCGGAGGGGCGGCATGTCGCGACAGAGAGGGGCGGGGCGGGGCGGGTGGCGCCGGGACATGTCGCGACAGAGCCGGCGGCAGCAGCACCCCGGCGGCTCCGTGCTCCGGGGGGCTCCGGGGGGCTCCGGGCTCCACGGCCGGGGGTCCCTGGATGGTCTGGGGGCGGCCCGGCTCCAGTCTGGGAGCCCTCTCTGGGGTCTGGGGGCGCGGGGGTCTCTGGATTGGGGGGGACCCCCGGGTGGAGGGTCTGGGCTGAAGGCTGGGGGGGCGATGGGGGTCCAGCCCTCATCCCCCTCCTCCTCCTCCTGGGGGAGCTGAGGGGTCCTCCAGAAGGGGGGGGGTGGTCGCAGGAGCCCCCCGGGGGTCTCATCCTCCTCATCCTCAGCTGAGCTCCAGGAGAAAAAGGTCTGGGGGCGAGGGGGGGGTCAATAAACCCCCCCAAAAAATAGGGTGGGGGGCGATAAACCCACCCCAAAATGGGGTGGGGGTCAATGAAACCCCCCAAACCAGGTGGGACCCCCCTGGTGGGAGCCCCCCACCCAAATTGCACTCACCTCCCGCTCTCTGAGGGCTCCAAAAATGGGGCTGGGGGCGCGGGGGGGCGGCGGCAGCTGTGGGGAAAGGGGAAGGGCGGTTCAGGGAAAATTGGAGCCGTTTTGGGGCATTTTGGGGCATTTTTTGAGCTTTTGGGGCAATTTTGGAGTATTTTGGGGCACTTTTGAAGCCGTTTTGGGGCACTTTTGAAGCCTTTTTGGGGCACTTTTGCAGTATTTGGGGGGCACTTTTGAAGCTTTTTTGGGGCACTTTTGAAGCCTTTTTTGGGGCACTTTTGGAATATTTAGGGGCACTTTTGAAGCCCTTTTGGGGCACTTTTGAAGCCTTTTTTGGGGCACTTTTGGAATATTTAGGGGCAATTTTGGGGCACTATTGAAGCCCTTTTGGGGCACTTTTGGAGTATTTAGGGGCACTTTTGTGGCAATTTTGGAGTATTTTGGGGCACTATTGGAGCCCTTTTGGGGCACTTTTGGAGTATTTAGGGGCACTTTTGTGGCAATTTTGGAGTATTTTGGGGCACTTTTGAAGCCGTTTTGGGGCACTCACCACATGTCCAACACGAAGTGGGCTGGGGGTCCCGGCAGGGGGGTCCCCCACCTCCCCCCCCCCCAGACTGCCTGCTCGTCCCGCCGCTCCTGCCCTCGCCTCTTCCCGCCCTTTGGGGTAAAAAAAACAAAAAAAAAAATTAACACCTTTTTGACTACAAACCCTCCCTCCCCCTGGGGCGGCGAGGGGGCCGTACCTGAGGGGTGGGCCGGGGTCCGGTGGGTGAGGAAGACCCCCAGGTCCGGGGGTCCCCGGCGGTGCCTCCTGAGCGCGGCCACGAGCCCGCGGCGCCGCTCGCCCACCAAATCCCTGCCCGCAAACACCCCGAGACCCCCCAGCAGCGAGGCCAGCCCCGCCGCCAGCTCCTTCAGCGCCTCGCCCGGCACCCCCCCGGCATCCCCCTCCTCAATTTGGGGCGCTGGGAGGGGTTGGGGGCCGTCCCCGCCGGGGCCGGGCGTCAGCAGCCGGCGGACGTCCAGGGATTTCACCTCGTGCTTGAAGAGGCCGCGGTGGCACAGGCGGTTCTGGGTGATCACCACGGCCCTGGGGGGGTCCCCCAGGGTGAGGCCCCCCCAAGGGAGAGGCCGCGGCCAGCGGGGGTCCCGCTGGGAGCCCCCCGAGGGCGCCCGGGGGCCGAACTTGGCGGCGTCGCGCTCGCGTTTGGTGCGGAGGCGCTTGGGTTTGGATTTGGGGAGGGGGCGGTGGTCCCGTGGCGGCGGTGGGGAGGGGGCCGGGAGGTCCCGGTGGCGGCGGCTCATGGTGGGGGGAAAAGCTGGGGGAAGGGGAGGGTTTTTGTCAGGCCTGGAAATGTGTTTGTCCCCGTAATGCACCCCGGGATCTCGTAAGTGCTCCCCTGGGACCCCCGGTTCCACCTCAGGACCCTTAATTCCACCTCAGAATCCCCTGGTTCCACCTCAGAATCCACCAATTCCACCTCAGGAGCCCCAGTTCCCCCTCAGGACACACCAATTCCACCTCAGGACCCCCAGTTCCTCCTCAGATACTCTCTTTCCCCTCAGGACCCCCCAGTTCCCCCTCAGAGTTCCCCAGTTCCCCCTCAGCACCCCCAATTCCACCTCAGGAACCCCACACTCCAACCCCCATTTTCCCCTCAGATCTCCCCCCCCAGAGCCCCTCCCTTCCTTTCTAGGAGCCGTATTCCTCCTCAGGACAGCTCAGGACTCCTAATCCTTCCAATTTCCCCCTTTTTTCCCCAATTTCTCCCCAGTTCCCCCACCTGCCCCGAGGCCGCGCCCCCTCTCGCGCCGGTGGGCGGGGCCAGCGCCGGCGGCCGTTGGGCGCCGGGGGGCGTTTGAATTCTCCCGCGCTTCGCTCTGATTGGCCCGCGGGGCCCCAGAGCTCGGCCGCTGATTGGCTGAGGGCGCGGAGGCGTGAAAAGGCGGGGCTGCGAGGGAGGGGCGGGGCCTCCGTGAGGGGAAGGGGGGGCGAGTCTGAGGGGAGTTGGAATAAAGGGTGGAAATGAGGGGAAAAAGGGGAAAATTGGGCGGAAAAACGGGCGCAAAAGGGGAGAAACGGGGTGCGGCGAGGGGGATTTGGGGGGAGGGCTGTGGGGAAATGGCCGTAGTGGGGTAAAACGGGAGGAGAACAGGAGAGAATGGGAAATAATGGGGGAAAATGGGGATAGTGAGGGGAAAATGGGACACAGTGGGCTAAAATTTGGAACACTGAGGGGAAATTGGGAGAAAAATTGGCAGAAAACTGGCGGAAAATAGGGGAAATTGTGGAGAAAGGGGAGCGAACAGGGGGATTTGGAGATAATGGTGAAAAATTGGGAGAAATGGGGGGAAAACAGGATAAATGGGGGGGAAATGGGATAAAATGCAGGGAATTTTGGACAAACCGGGGGTAGTGGGGTAAAACAGGGGGGAAACTGGGGATAATGGGGTAAAATGGGGAATTTTAAGGAAAATGGGGGGGATTTTAGGGAAAATGGGGGGGGGACGGACGGTGGTCTCATCCTCATTATTTACCCACAATTATTAAAGATGCATTCATTCTTTATTAGCAAATTGCCAGCTCCAGGTGAGGGGGGGGTCCCCCAGCACCCCCCGGACCCTCACCACCAGCTTTATACCTTTATTTTGTTTTATTTTGCTGCCTTGAGTTACCAGAGCAAAGCCTTCGGGGGGCTCGCGGGGATTTGGGGAGGGGTCCTGTGGGGACCCCCCCCCATTATTTAAGGGTGGGGGTCTTCAAGGCTTCTCCAGGAGCCCCTCGGCGGCAGGGGGGGTCCCCACGTCCTGGTAGGTGGGCTGAGCCCCCCGGGAAATGTCCTCGTACATGGAGCACTCGTCCAGGTTCAGCCCCTGCGGGGGGAAATTGGGGTGGGGGGCTTGGGTTAGGGGGCGACGGACCCCCAAATCCCCACCCAGACCCTTTTTTTTGGGGGGGGGATCCGCGCCCCGGCGTCACCTCGTAAAGGTTTTCCTCCTCCAGGGAGATTTTCTTGGGCTGGAGGAGCCGCTCGTTGGCCCAGCGCTTCTGGGAGGGGGGAAAAAAGGGGGT
>NW_024370640.1:12082-12895 GCF_014805655.1 Passer montanus | reverse complement strand
GGGGGATCTGGGGGTCTCTGGGTCCGTTTGGGGGTCTCCAGGGGGGAGATTGGGGGTCCCCAGGGGGGAATTCGGGGGTCTCCAGGGGGAACCGGGGGTCTCCGGGGTTACTCCCTCCTGCCATCCCCCCCCCATAAGTGGGGTCGGGGGTCCCGCGGCGCCCCCTCCTCACCCTGAGCAGCAGCAGCAGCCCGGGCCCCGCGGCGCAGAGCAGCAGCAGCGCGCCCTGCCCCGCCAGGATCCTGTTCTTGGCGGCATCCCCCACCTTCAGGAACGGCTCCGGCACCGGCTCTGCGGGACCCCCGCGTCAGCACCGCCCCCAGGCCCACCCCGAGCCCCCCGACCCGCGCCGAGCCCCCCACTCACCCAGCACCCTGACGAAGGTGCCGCAGGACTGCGCGGCCGCCCGGCCCAGCCGCGCCCGGCAGAAGTACAGCCCGGCGTGCTCCCTCCGCAGCGCCGCGAAGCTCAGCCGCGCGACCCCCGACTCATTGCGGCTGGCCCGGCGCCCCCCGCCCTCGGCCGGCAGCTCCCGCGGCCAGGTGCAGCCCCAGGTGCGGCCCTGGTGGCTGCGGGGACACACCTGCAGCCAGGTGACCTCGGCGTGCGCCGGCTCGAAGCGGCACTCGAGCGACAGCGCCGAGCCCAGCTCGCCCGAGGCGGACGGGGGTCCCGGCTGCACGCGGACCCCTCCCCACGGCCCGCACGAGGGGCCCGAGCCGGGGCTGGTGGACACCGACAGAGAGGTGGAGGGCTCCGAGGTCGGCGGGGAGACCGGGGGGGGCTCGGGGCTGCGGGCGGGGGAGCCTGGGG
>NW_024370640.1:8982-11935 GCF_014805655.1 Passer montanus | reverse complement strand
GCAGGGAGGGGCAGCGACACCGCCGGACCCCCGGGGGTGGGCGGGGGTCTCACACAGGGGGTCCCTGCAGTCCCCCATGAGTGGGTGGGGGTCTCACAAGGACCATGCAGCCTCCCTGTGAGTGGGGGTCTCACATTGAGCCTGTTAGGGTGGGGGTCTTACACTGGGACCTGGGGGGGCTCAGAGGGTCAGCGAGGGGCGCTGACCCTGCCAGGGGTGGGGGTCTCACCCTGGGCGTCCCTACAACCCCCCCGTGGGTGGGGGTCCCACCCTGGGGGTCCCCGCAGCCCCCCGGGGGTGGGGGGTCTCACACTGGGACCTGGGGGGGACACGGGGGATCAGAGAGGGGCGCCGAGCCTGCCGGACCCCCGGGGGTGGGCGGGCGTCTCACTCTGGGACCTGTTGTGGTGAGGGTCTCACACTGGGGACCCCCGCAGCCCCCCATGAGTGGGTGAGGGTCTCACAAGGACCCTGCAGCCCCCTGTGGGTGGGTGGGGGTCTCACCCTGGGGATCCCCGCAGCCCCCCATGAGTGGGCGGGGGTCTCACCCGGACCCCGCAGCCCCCGCCCCCCCAGTTTCGGTTCCCTTGGGGACAGGAAGCTGGGGGGGGTCCGGGGGGTCCCGGGGGACTCGCAGGCCCAGGTGGCTGGGGGGGGGAGGGGTCCTCCAGAGACCCCCACCCACCTCTGAGGTCCCCACGGCCGCGGGGAACCCCCCGGGAGGGACCCCGAGACCCCCAAATCCTGAGGCCCCGGAAATTCTGAAATGCCCCAAAACCCCAGAAGTGAGATCCCTGGGAGACCCCAGACCCAATTCCTGAGACCCAGGAAATGCTGAAACCCCCAAAATCCAAAACCTGGGACCCCGGAAGTGAGATCCTTGGGAGACCCCAGACCCAAAACCTGAGATCCTCAAGGCCTCCAAGACCCCAAAAATGAGACCCCGGAAACTCTGAAACCCCCAGGCCCAAATCCCGACCCCTGAAACCCCCAGACCCAAACCTCGAGACCCAAAAACGGCCCAGGCCCAAACCCCGACACCCCAGAACCCTAAAACCCCCAGACCCAAACCCCTGAAACCCCCAGACCCAAACCCCAGCACCCAGCCCCCCCCAGCCACACCTGGCAGGAGGAGGAGGAGGCTGAGGATGAGGAGGGGGCTCGGGACCCCCCGTTTCGGGGGAGCCCCCCGGGTTTGGGGGTCCCCACGGCCGCGGGGAACCCCCCGGGAGGGACCCCGAGACCCCCAAATCCTGAGGCCCTGGAAATTCTGAAATGCCCCCAAAACCCCAGAAGTGAGATCCCTGGGAGACCCCAGACCCAATTCCTGAGACCCAGGAAATGCTGAAACCCCCAAAATCCAAAACCTGGGACCCCGGAAGTGAGATCCTTGGGAGACCCCAGACCCAAAACCTGAGATCCTCAAGGCCTCCAAGACCCCAAAAATGAGACCCCAGAAACTTTGAAAAACCCCAGGCCCAAATCCCGACCCCTGAAACCCCCAGACCCAAACCTCGAGACCCAAAAACGGCCCAGGCCCAAACCCCGACACCCCAGAACCCTAAAACCCCCAGACCCAAACCCCTGAAACCCCCAGACCCAGCACCCAGCCCCCCCCCAGCCACACCTGGCAGGAGGAGGAGGAGGCTGAGGATGAGGAGGGGGCTCGGGACCCCCCGTTTCGGGGGAGCCCCCCGGGTTTGGGGAGCAGCCGCCATCAGCCCGGCAGGAGATTCGCCTCAGTGCCCCGGGGGGAGGAAACGGGGGCGCCCCGCCCCGAAAATCCCCCGGGACCCCAGAGCGGGGCTGGGGGAACGGAGGGGCTCGTGCTGGCATTTGGGTCTGGGGGCTCAGGAGCGCGGGGGCCTCGGCGCTGGGATGTCACCATTTGGGGCTGGGGGTCTCAGCGTTTGGGGTTTCAGAGGTGTCAGGATTTGGGTCTGGGGGTTTCAGAAGTCTCAGGATTTGGGTCTGGGGGTCTCGGAGCTCCTGGGTTCTCAGGGTTTGGGTCTGGGGGTTTCAAGGTTTGGGGTGTCAAGGTTTGGGTCTGGGGGTTTCAGGGCTCCTGGGGTCTCAGGGGCTCCTGGGGTCTCAGGGTTTGGGTCTGGGGGTTTCAGAAGTCTCAGGATTTGGGTCTGGGGGTTTCAGCGTTTGGGGTCTCAGGGTTTGGGTCTGGGGTCTCAGGAGTCTGGGGGGTCTCAGCACTGGGATGTCACAGTTTGGGGCTGGGGGTCTCAGGGCTTGGGGTGTCAGGATTTGGGTCTGGGGGGTTCAGAGCTCCTGGAGCTCTCAGGGTTTGGGTCTGGGGGTTTCAGGGCTCTCAGGGTTTGGGTCTGGGGGCTTCCCGGTGCTCCCAGGGGTCCCAGAGTCACGGGCATTGCAGTGGGGGTCCATGGGTCACTCAGGAGGTTTCTGGGGGGGTCTCTGGGGTCGCCCCCTCCCCATTTCCTGCAGGAAGCTCCGGCCGCTCTCGGCGCCCGCCCGGCAACGCCTTTTTCCGTTCCCCGCCCCCAAAACCCCCAAAACACCCAAAAAACCCCAAAAACTCCCCAAAAAAACTCCAAACCCCCCCGGCCTGGCCTGCCCGGGACCGCCCTAAACCCCCCAAAACCCAAAAAAACTCCCCAAAACCCCCCAAAAAAACCCCAAAAAACCCCAAAATCCCCCCAAAATCCGGGGGGGAGGGGCCGGGGTGTCGGTGAAAAATAAAAAAAAATGGGGTGGAAAATGTCCGAAAATGAGGGAAATAAACCCAAAAAATGGGGTGGAAAATGTCCGAAAATGAGGAAAATAAACCCAAAAAATGGGGTGGAAAATGTCCGAAAATGAGGGAAATAAACCCAAAAAATGGGGTGGAAAATGTCCAAAAATGAGGGAAATAACCCCAAAAAATGGGGTGGAAAACGTCCGAAAATGAGGGAAATAAACCCAAAAAATGGGGTGGAAAATGTCC
>NW_024370640.1:7210-8589 GCF_014805655.1 Passer montanus | reverse complement strand
GTTCCTGGGGGGTCTTTTGGGTCTGGGGGTTTCAGCGTTTGGGGTCTCAGGGTTTGGGTCTGGGGTCTCAGGAGTCTGGGGGGTCTCAGCACTGGGATGTCACAGTTTGGGGCTGGGGGTTTCAGGGATTGGGGTGTCCAGATTTGGGTCTGGGGGTTTCGTGGCTCCTGGAGCTCTCAGGGTTTGGGTCTGGGGGTTTCAGGGTTGGGGGTCTCAGGGTTTGGGTCTGGGGGTTTCAGGGCTCTCAGGGTTTGGGTCTGGGGGCTTCCCGGTGCTCCCAGGGGTCCCAGAGTCACGGGCATTGCAGTGGGGGTCCATGGGTCACTCAGGAGGTTTCTGGGGGGGTCTCTGGGGTCGCCCCCTCCCCATTTCCTGCAGGAAGCTCCGGCCGCTCTCGGCGCCCGCCCGGCAACGCCTTTTTCCGTTCCCCGCCCCCAAAACCCCCAAAACACCCAAAAAACCCCAAAAACTCCCAAAAAAAACTCCAAACCCCCCCGGCCTGGCCTGCCCGGGACCGCCCTAAACCCCCCAAAACCCAAAAAAACTCCCCAAAACCCCCCAAAAAAACCCCAAAAAATCTCCCCAAACCCGGCCTGACCGGGAACGCCTTTTTCCGTTCTGCCCGCCCCCAAACCCCCAAAACTCCCAAAAAACCCCAAAAACCATCCAAATCTCCCCAAAAAACATCCAAAACCCCCCGGCCCGCCCCCCCGGGACCGCCCTAAACCCCCCAAAAACTCCCCAAAGCCCCCCCAAAACCCCAAAAACCTCGGTCCGTCCGGAAACGCCTTTTTTATCCAAAAAAACCCGAAAAACCCCCAAAACTCCCCAAAACCGCCCGGCCCGGGAGCGCCTTCACCCGTCCTGCCGGCGACCCCCGCCCCAAAACCCCCAAAATGCTCCAAAAAACCCCCAAAAAACTCCCCAAATCCCGGCCCGACCGGGAACGCCTTTTTCCGTTCTGCCCGCCCCCAAACCCCCAAAACTCCCAAAAAACCCCAAAAACCATCCAAATCTCCCCAAAAAACATCCAAAACCCCCCGGCCCGCCCCCCCGGGACCGCCCTAAACCCCCCAAAAACTCCCCAAAGCCCCCCCAAAACCCCAAAAACCTCGGTCCGTCCGGAAACGCCTTTTTTATCCAAAAAAACCCGAAAAACCCCCAAAACTCCCCAAAACCGCCCGGCCCGGGAGCGCCTTCACCCGTCCTGCCGGCGACCCCCGCCCCAAAACCCCCAAAATGCTCCAAAAAACCCCCAAAAAACTCCCCAAATCCCGGCCCGACCGGGAACGCCTTTTTCCGTTCTGCCCGCCCCAAACCCTCAAAACTCCCAAAAAACACCCAAATCTCCCCAAAAAACATCCAAAACTCGCTCAACC
>NW_024370640.1:6568-7093 GCF_014805655.1 Passer montanus | reverse complement strand
CCGCCCCAAAACCCCCAAAAACTCCCCAAAGCCCCCCAAAAACCCCAAAACCTCCCAAAACCTCGGTCCGTCCGGAAGCGCTTTTTTTTTAATCCAAAAGTGCTCCAAAAAACACCCAAAAACCCCCAAAACTCCCCAAAATTCCCCAAAACCCCCCGGCCCCGGAGCGCGTTCACCCGTCCTGCCGGCGGCCCCCCCCCCCACAACCCCCCCAAAAACCCCCAAAAGCCCAATCCCCCTAAAAACCGCCCCAAAAACCCGCAAAATCCCCCCCAAAATACCTGAAACCCCCCAAAACGCCCCAAAATCGCCGGCAGCCCCCCGAGGAGCAGGAGGGGCGGCTGCAGAGCCCCGAGCAGCTGCGGCAGCAGCCCCTGGCGCTGGCGGCGTTCCTGCTGCACGCCGTGCTGCAGTTCGACCCCTGCCCCCTGGTGAGACCTGGGGAGGGGGCTCCGACCCCCGACCCCCCCCAACCCCCCCAGATTTGGGTGCTTGGTGGAGTCTGGGGGGATTTTGGGAGAGTTT
>NW_024370640.1:3211-3496 GCF_014805655.1 Passer montanus | reverse complement strand
TTTGGGGGGGTTTGGTGATTTTGGGGGTTTTTCGGGAGGGTTTGGGGGAATTTTGGGAGAATTTTGTGGGGTTTTTGGTGGGATTTTCGGGGGAGTTTTTTAGGGGGGTTTTTTGGAGGGGATTTGGTGGTTTTTTTTGGTAGGTTTTTGGGGTTCTTTTGGGGCCATTTTTGGGGTTTCGGGGGTTTTTTGGGGAGGTTTTTTGAGGGGGATTTGGGGGGGTTTGGGGGTTTTTTAGGGGTTTTTTTGGGCGATTTTTGGGGGGTTCTTGGTGGGCTTTTGGGG
>NW_024370640.1:0-3042 GCF_014805655.1 Passer montanus | reverse complement strand
TTTGGGGGGGTTTTAGGGGGGTTTTTTGGGGGGATTTTTGGGGGGGGGTCACGCCATATTTCCCCCCCAGCTGTGCTACCTGCACGCCGACATGCTGCGGAGGATGAGCCCCAAGGAGAGCCGGAAGCAATTCCCGGAGTTCTGCCACCTGTTCCTGGACAGGGCCGGGGTGAGCCCCCTCCCCAAAAAAAACCCAGAGCCTCCCTGAAAATCCCAAAACTTCCCCAAAAAAACCCAAAACCTCCCCCAAAAAACCCCCAAACCTCCCCAAAAAACCCCCAAAACCTCCCAAAAAAGCCCAAAACCTCCCCAAAAAACCCCCAAAACCCCAAAAACTGCGCAAAAAACCCCACCAAAACCTCCCCAAAAACCCCCCAAACCTTCCCAAAAAACCGCAAAAATTGCACCAAAAAACCCCCTAAACCCACTAAAAAACCCCAGAAAACCCCCCTAAAAAAAAAACCAAAAAAGCCCCCAAAAAACCCCAAAAAAGCCCCAAAAGTTGCACCCAAAAACCCCCAAAATCCACCAAAAAACCCCACCAAAGCCCCCCCCCAAAAAAAACCCTAAAAAAACCCCAAGAAAACCCAAAAAACCCAAAACCCCCATAAATTGCCCCTAAAACCCCCCCAGAAAACCTCCCCAAAACCCAGGGAGGGGTCCCCTGCCCAGGATTGCCCGATCTGTCCCCAACCGCAGCTCGGCCATCCTGGGCGCCGTGGGCTCGTACGCGCGCTCGCTGGGGCTGCGCGCCCGGGGGGGCGCCAGGAGAGCGCGCCCCGCCTTCTTCCGCAGGAAGGTGAGACCCCAGACCCAAATCAGCCCCACAGACCCCAGACCCAATTGGGGCACCCCTGAGAGACCCCAGACCCAAATTACCCTGAGACCCCTCCCCAAATTAACCCGGAGAGACCCCAGACCCAAATCAGCCCCACAGACCCCAGACCCAATTGGGGCACCCCCGAGAGACCCCAGACCCAAATTACCCTGAGAGACCCCAGACCCAAATTAACCGAGAGGCCCCAGACCCAAATTAACCCCCGAGACCCCAGACTCAAATTACCCCCGGAGACCCCTCCCCAAATTAACCGAGAGACACCCCAGACCCAAATTACCCCGGAGAGACCCCAGACCCATTCGGGGCCCCCCTCAGAGACCCCAGACTCAATTGCAGCCCCCAGACCTATTTTGGACCCCCCCAAGAGACCCCAGACCCAGTTGGAGCCCCCAGACCCAACAAATTAACCGAGAGGCCCCAGACCCAAATTAACCCCGGAGACCCCAGACTCAAATTACCCCCGGAGACCCCTCCCCAAATTAACCGAGAGACACCCCAGACCCAAATTACCCCGGAGAGACCCCAGACCCATTCGGGGCCCCCCTCAGAGACCCCAGACTCAATTGCAGCCCCCAGACCTATTTTGGACCCCCCCAAGAGACCCCAGACCCAGTTGGAGCCCCCAGACCCAATGGGGCCCCCCCAGAGCCCCCAGACCCAATTTACCCCCAGGTCTCGGGGAAGGAGCCGCAGGGAAAAGGCCGGAAAGGGTTCGGGCCCTTCTGGGGGCACGGTGAGTGAGACCCCAGACCCAATTCAGCACGGGACCCCAGACCCAATTCAGCATGGGACCCCAGACCCAATTTAACCCCGGGACCCCAGACCCAATTCAGCACTGGGACTCGAGACCCAATTTAACACCTCCACGGGACCCCAGACCCAATTCAGCACCCACGGGACCCC
Organism: Passer montanus; assembly: GCF_014805655.1. NCBI lineage: Eukaryota > Metazoa > Chordata > Aves > Passeriformes > Passeridae > Passer > Passer montanus. The sequence continues at coordinate 1,301 of NW_024370640.1, read as the reverse complement.
AGACCCAATTTAACTGCATGGGACCCCAGACCCAATTCAGCACCCCCATGGGATCCCAAACCAAATAAACACCCCGGGACCCCAGACCCAATTTAACCCTGGGACCCCAGACCCAATTTAACCCCGGGACCCCAGACCCAATTTAACTGCATGGGACCCCAGACCCAATTCAGCACCCCCATGGGACCCCAGACCCAATTCAGCACCTGGGACCCCAGACCCAATTTAACCCCGGGACCCCAGACCCAATTTAACCCCCCTGGAGACCCCAGGCCCGATATAACCCGTGGGACCCCAGACCCAATTAAACACCCCCCGGAGACCCCTCCCCAATTGCGCCGGGACCCCCCCGGGGGGCACCGGGACCCCTCCCCACTTTTTGTTTCGCAGGCGCTGAGCTCAGGCCGAGCAAAGGCCCCGAGGGAGAAGGTACCGGAGACCCCAGACCCAATTCAACACCGGGACCCCAGACCCAATTCAACACCGGGACCCCAGACCCAATTTAACACCCGGGACCCCAGACCCAATTAAACCCCACCCTATTTATTCCCCCGAGACCCCACACACAGTTATCCCACCCCTGAGACCCCAGACCCAATTAAACCCCCCCCGGGACCCCAGACCCATTTATAGCCCCCCCCGGGACCCCAGACCCATTTATCCCCATGAGACCCCAGGCCCAATTTAACCCCCAAGACCCCAGACCCAATTACAGCCCACCCTGGAGACCCCAGACCCCAATTATCCCCCACAAGACCCCCACCCCATTTATCCCCATGAGACCCCAGGCCCAATTTAACCCCCAAGACCCCAGACCCAATTACAGCCCACCCTGGAGACCCCAGACCCCAATTATCCCCCACAAGACCCCCACCCCATTTATCCCCATGAGACCCCAGACCCAATTTAACCAACCCAGAGACCCCAGACCCAATTAAACCCCCGGGACCCCAGACCCAATTAAACACTCACAGGACCCCAGACGCAATTAAACCCCATGGAGACCCCAGACCCAATTATCCCCCACAAGACCCCCACCCCATTTATCCCCACGGGACCCCAGACCCATTTATCCCCCCCTATTTATCTCCCCGGAGACCCCAGACTCTTTTTGGGTGGGGGGTCTCTCTCCCCCCACCCCAGGGATTTATTTTGGGTGGGGGTCTCTCTCCCCCCCAGCCGAGAAGCCCCCTCCCCACGCCGAGCGCCGCGGCCCCCGGGGAATTGAGGGGGGGTCTTCCCGCCCCTCCCCCCGCGTTTTGGGGGGGGGTCCCGGGACCCCCGACCCCCCCCCGGGCGGG
>NW_024370639.1:0-693 GCF_014805655.1 Passer montanus | reverse complement strand
AACGGGAATGGGAACTGGAAACGGAAAAGGAAATGGGAAGAGAGTGGGAATTTCCAAACCAACACCGAAATCCCGCCCTCGATGCCGACAATTATAATTTAACACAAACCACACGCTCCCACCAGAGCCGTTTTTGCCCTAAAATCCCGTTTTTCCCCCCGGAACGGCGCAGGGCCCTGCGGCGGCTGACGGGCGAGCGCGGGCTGGTGGTGACGCGCTCGACGTTCCCGGGCAGCGGGCGCTGGGCCGGGCACTGGCTGGGCGACAACTCGGCCGCCTGGGACCAGATGGGCAAGTCCATCATCGGTGAGGGGCAAAAACCCCCCGTTCTGCCCCAAAAATCGCAAATGCTGGGCTTGTGATTAAAAAAAAATTAATTTTTAAAAATCTGTGGTTTTTGAGAAAAAAATCTGTATTTCTCTATATAATTTTATATATAATTAATTTATGTAACTTTATACGTTAATTTTATATATAATTATATATTTGTCATTATAATGATATATATTAATTATATAAAAAATTTATATAATTTTTATATAATTAATATATATCATTTTATATATTCCATTAACATATATAATTATATATTTCTCCATATTTTTATATATAATTAATGTATATAATTTTATATATCCATTTTATATATCTATATAAAATTACATATTTCTCCATATAATTAATGTGTAATTT
>NW_024370638.1:0-693 GCF_014805655.1 Passer montanus | reverse complement strand
TATCTGGATCCATTTTTGGGGTGGTTTTGGAGTTTTTGGGGTCCCTGGATCAGATTTTGGGGTTTCTGGGATAGTTTTTGGGGCAGTTTTTGGGGTTCCTGGATCAGTTTTTGGGCTGTTTGGGATGATTTTTGGGGTCCCTGAGTCAGTTTTTGGGGTGGTTTTGGGGTGGTATTTGGGGTTCCCGGGTCAGTTTTTGGAGTCCCTGTGTCAGTTTTTGGGGTGTTTTTGGGGTGGCTTTTTGTGGTTCCTGGGTCAGTTTTTGGGATCCCTGGGTCAGTTTTTGGGTTTTTGGGGTGGTTTTTGGGGTTCCCGGGTCAGTTTTTTGGGGCTTTTGGGGTCCCCGAGTCAGTTTTTGGGGTGGTTTTTTGGGGTTTTTGGGGTGGTTTTGGGGGTTTTTGGGGTTCCCAGGTCAGTTTTTGAGGTCCCTGTGTCAGTTTTTGGGGTTTTTGGGGTCCCCGAGTCAGTTTTTGGGGTGGTTTTTTGGGGTTTTTGGGGTGGTTTTGGGGTTTTTTGGGGTCCCTGAGTCGGTTTTGGGGTATCTGGATCCATTTTTGGGGTGGTTTTGAAGTTTTTGGGGTGTTTTTTGGGGTCCCTGAATCAGATTTTAGGGTTTTTGGGATGGTTTTTGGGGCAGTTTTTGGGTTCCTGGGTCAGTTTTTGAGTTGTTTGGGATGATTTTTGGGGTCCCTG
>NW_024370637.1:0-693 GCF_014805655.1 Passer montanus | reverse complement strand
AAAATTCCTGGAATTCAGGCAGAAAAATCTCAGAATTCAGGCAGGAAAATCCCAGAATTTACATGAAAAAATCCTGGAATTGAGGCAGGAAAATTCTGGAATTTAGGTGGAAAAATTCTGGGAATTCATGCCAGAAAAATCCTGGAATTCACATGGAAAAATCCCAGAATTTAGGTGGAAAAATCCCAGAATTCAGGCAGAAAAATCCTGGAATTTTTGTGAGAAAATCCTGGAATTTATGTCAGGAAAATTCCTGGAATTTTTGCTAAAAAGATCCTGGAATTGAGGCAGAAAAATCCCAGAATTTATGTGGAAAAATTCCTGGAATTCAGGCAGGAAAATCATGGAAATCATGCCAGAAAAATCCCAGAATTCAGGCAGAAAAATCCCAGAATTTACATGGAAAAATCCTGGAATTTATGCTGAAAATTCCCAATTTCCCCCAAAATTCCCAAATTTTCTCCCAAAAATCCCCAATTTCCCCCCAAAATTCCCAATTTTTATCCCAAAAACCCCCAAAATTCCCAATTTTCTCCCCAGAATTCCCAATTTTTCTCCCAAAAATCCCAATTTTCCCCCAGAATTCCCAATTTCTATCCCAAAAATTCCCAATTTTCCCCCAAAATTCCCAATTTTTATCCCAAAGATCTACCAAAATTCCCAGTTTTCCCCCCAAAATTCCCAATTTCCCCC
>NW_024370636.1:0-693 GCF_014805655.1 Passer montanus | reverse complement strand
AAAAAAAAAAACATTAGAAGGTAAATGAAAGGGAGGAAAAACTTCAGGGCTAAATCTCTCATTGGATGCCAGGCTAAAATCAACAGTATAACACCAGGGTTGAACTTGGCCCAGCATGGTGTTTTGATGAACTAAACAATTAATTAAGAAATATCTCCCCAGCAGATCTATTCTTGTGGCAGAGTATGTGAGGAACACACAGATCCATGTAAGAGTTCTATCACCACCATTACATGCTGGAGAATAGCATATAATTAATTATAATGATGGCAAAGATTAGATCCAAATTCCTTTACACAGTGTGTACACAGCCCAAACAGACAAAATAAATCAGAGTGCCCGTACCCTAATCCAGCAGCTTCAGAGGATTAAATAGGTGCATTCTAATCACAGGCTCAGAGCAGCCCCACTCAGTATGCACAGAGCTGCCCCGTGTGCAACCCTGTTTAAGGGATCCTAGGAAAAGTATCATCCTTCAGAGGAAAAACAGAATTTGGGCTTTGATCATCTGCCGCCATTTATGATGTCCTGGCTTGCTTTCCCTCCCTAGATTTTGGCCTATATATCCCAGGCAAATTCTACGTTCATCTCTCTTGAAGCTTTTTCCTGCAATGCCACCTGGGGAAGACACAAGTTTTCATTGCTCTACCAGCATTCTGTGTGCTGTGCTTTGTTACTTAACAGTTGATGAAC
>NW_024370635.1:0-693 GCF_014805655.1 Passer montanus | reverse complement strand
AGAAAATCCCCTTCCTCAGAAAATCCCCCTCCTCCCTATTATCTCTGCTTTAATTGAAAGGATGGGACCATTTGGGGGCTAAAAGCGATTTCTTTTTGAATGATTTATTTTGGTTTTTTTGCTCACATAAACATCGGTCTCAGAGGCCGAGAGGTTCATGAGAGCAGCATCAGCCACTGCTCAGAGCAGTCACAAGTTCTTTGTTATATAAATTTATGTATGTTATGTTTTATTATATACATCTATATTAAATATATTGTAGATACTAAATATATGTTATGTATTATATCTATTTCTTGTACATATAATTATATATTACATATATATGTAATTATATTACATATATTATATTATATATAGTACATATTATATATATTATATATAATATATTATATATATTATATCTATTATATTGTAGATATTATACGTATTATATTCTATTATAATAAGATATAGATATATATGTGTTATATATACTTATTATATATAATGTGGATTATATATATTATATATTATCTATAATAGATGTATTTATTATATTATATATATGTATTTATAGATATATTATACATATATTATATATATGTATTTATATATATAAAAATATATATTTATATTTTTATAATATATAGTATATGTATTAGATATTATAATAATATATAATATATTCAAATATATATAATTTATACAAAT
>NW_024370634.1:0-694 GCF_014805655.1 Passer montanus | reverse complement strand
GGGGAAATGGGGGAAAAAGAGGGGGGGAAAGGGGGTAAAATGGGAAAAAAGAGGGAAAAATGAGAAAAAATGGTGGGAAAATGGGGGAGGAAATGGGGGAAATGGGGGAGAAAAGAAAAAATGGGGGGAAATGGGGGAAAAAGAGGGGGGAAAATGGGGGGGAAATGGGGGGAAATGAGAGAAAAGAGGGAAAAAATGAGAAAAAATGGGGGAAATGGGGGAAAAAGGGGGAGAAAAAATGGGGGAAAGGGGGGAAAAAGGGGGAGAAAATGGGGGGAAATGGGGAAAATGAGAGAAAAAGAAGGAAAAAATGAGGAAAATGGGGGGGGAATGGGGGAAAGGAGGGGAAAAATGGGGGAGAAAATGAGAAAAAAGAGGGGAAAATGGGGAAAAAGAAGGAAAAAATGAGAAAAAAAGATGGGAAAAATGGGGAAAAGGGGAAAAATGAGAAAAAAGAGAGAAAAATGAGGGAAAGGAGGGAAAAATGAGAAAAAATGAGGGGAAAAGAGGGAAAAATGGGCGAGAAAATGGGGAAAAGAGAAAAAAGGGGGAAAATGAGAAAAAAGAGGGAACAAATGGGGAAAAAACCCCCAAAATGGGATCAAACCCCCCAAAATTGGGATCCAACCTCCCAAAACCGAGGTCCCCGCTCCCCAAATTGGGTGTTTCCCCCAAAAACCAAGCTCCAAACCCC
>NW_024370633.1:0-694 GCF_014805655.1 Passer montanus | reverse complement strand
CCGAAACGGGGAACGGACCCCAAAACGGGGGGAGGGACCCCGAAACGGGAGAGGGGACCCCAAAACGGGGAACGGACCCCGAAACGGGGAACGGACCCCAAGAAATGGGGAGGGGTCCCGAAAACGGGGAACGGACCCCAAAACGGGGAACGGACCCCAAAACGGGAGAGGGGACCCCAAAACGGGAGAGGGGACCCCAAAAACGGGAGAGGGGACCCCAAAAACGGGGAGGGGGAGACCCCAAAAACGGAGAACGGACCCCAAAAACGGGAGGGGGGATCCAAAATGGGGAGGGGGAGACCCCAAAAACGGAGAACGGACCCCGAGAACGGGAGAGGGGGTCCCGAAAACGGGCAACGGGTCCCAAAAACGGGGAACGGACCCCAAAAACGGGAGGGGGGATCCAAAATGGGGAGGGGGAGACCCCAAAAACGGAGAACGGACCCCGAGAACGGGAGAGGGGGTCCCGAAAACGGGCAACGGGTCCCAAAAACGGGGAACGGACCCCAAAAATGGGGAAGGGGGGACCCCAAAACCGGGGAGCGGGTCCCGAAAACGCGGAACGGACCCCAAAAATGGGAGGGGGGATCCAAAACGGGGAGGGGTCCCGAAAACGGGGAGGGGGAGACCCCAAAAATGGGGGGCGGGTCCCAAAAACGGGAGAGGGGGTCCCGAAAACGGGGAACGGACCCCA
>NW_024370632.1:0-694 GCF_014805655.1 Passer montanus | reverse complement strand
TCCCAAATCTGACCCCAAAAACCCCAAAACTGCCTCAAAAATCCCAGCCCGACCCCAAAAATCCCAAATCTGACCCCAAAAACGAGTCCTGACCCCAAAAAACCCCAATTCGGAACCCAAAAACCCCAAAAATCCCAAAACTGCCTCAAAAATCCCAGCCCCGACCCCACAGCTCAGCCCGGGCACTTCTGCCACAGCTCGGGCCAAATCTGGACCCAAAAATCCCAAATCCGACCCCAAAAACGAGTCCTGACCCCAAAAACCCTCAAAAATCCCAATCCTGGGAAAAAAACACCAAAAATCCCAAATCTGACCCCAAAAACGGGTCTGGACCCCAAAAACCCCAAAAATCCTGGTTCTGACACCAAAAACCCCCAAAAATCCCAATCCTGGAAAAAAACCACCAAAAATCCTAAATCTGACCCCAAAAATCCCAACCCTGAAAGCAAAACCCCCGAAAATCCCAAATCTGACCCCAAAAATGCCAAATCTGACCCCAAAAACGAGTCCTGACCCCAAAAAACCCCAAAAATCCGATCCTGATCCCAAAAACCCCAAAAATCCCAACGCAAAGCCAAAAATCCCAACCCTGAAAGCAAAAAACCCTAAAAATCCCAAATCTGATGCCAAAAATCCCAAATCTGACCTCAAAAATCCCGACTCTCACCCCAAAAATCCCAAATCTGAGCCCAAA
>NW_024370631.1:0-694 GCF_014805655.1 Passer montanus | reverse complement strand
ATGGTTTAGTTGTCATGGTGGTGTTCAAAATCAAAGATTGGACTCAGTGATCTTGTTTTCAAATGCAAATGATTTTACGGTGAAATATCAGAACAGTTTGCCCAGTTTTCTACAAAATCTCTTAATTCACAGCATTATTCCTGCCCTTGACAGAAAATAGTGGTTAGGTATAGCATGTAACTTCGATATCCTCTGTCCAGTAAATGCACTTCAAGGTATCAAAGGGGAATTTGAGTGTATTGTGGAGAATGTTGCTGTTTACCTACGTACTTGGAAAAAATACAGTTTCCTTCTATAAAAGGAAACCAAGCAAGCCACATCAGCCCCCCCAGAAGACCACCTGTGGGGAAGGCTTCAGCCACTGCTAGGTGAATAACATTGGAGGATGTCTGGGTGATGATATGTCAGTAGAGTTCCTTGACTGAAATGTCTTCACTCAAGATTGGAATAATAATTGGAAAAAATTATGAATTTATATTGACCACCCAGAGGGGCAAAAGGTTTGTATGACTGATGTAATACTTAGAGGACACTCTCTCACTCTTAAGTCATCACTTCTAATTAAGTTTTGCTTGTCAACTAAAGAGAGTTATTTTTTATATTACTTCCATTAATTAATTAATTCATTCATTCCAGGTGTATCCACTGGGACAAAATTTACTGTAATGTAAATTAAGTCTAATAAGTACTTCCT
>NW_024370630.1:0-719 GCF_014805655.1 Passer montanus | reverse complement strand
GACAGTTTTGTCTTGGGACAGTTTAGTAAGGAGAGCAAAGAGACAAGGGATTCATTCAGCAGTCCCCATGGGCAGCAGATGCTCAGCCATTGCAAGGCTCCAGCACATGGAATGGTGACTTGGGAGACAAATGCTGTCACTCTGGGTGTGTGTCCCCCCTCCTTTCTTCTCCTTCCCCCAGCCTCACATGCTGGTCAGGATGCCATATGGAGTGGAATGTCCCTTGGATCAGCTGGGGTCAGCTGTCCTGGCTGTGTCCCCTGCACCCCTGGCTGCTGGGTGTGCAGCAGAAAAGGCCTTGGCTCTGTGTAATCTCTGCTCAGCAATAACTGAAACGTCCCTGAGCTACCAGTGCCATTTCCTGCACAGATCCACAACACAGGCCCACACCAGCTACTGTGGAAAAAATGAGACTGGCACACAAAGTAAATTTGGAGTTTGCACATACACTGTGCAATTAAAATAAAATGCTTGCATATAATGAAGATTTTTTTCAGACTATAGAAGGTATCTATCAATTAAATCCAGAGTGCATTAATGCAACTTTGTCTCAAGCTGTAGCTTTTAACAACCTGTTTAAATGAACATTCTTCAAAGAATGATGGTGAACATTTGTGTCTTGTATGTAAATGACAAGTCTCAAGGACTTTTATCTCTGTAAGAGAAATGCCGATCTCTATGTGCCAAATAGCAGTATTTCTGCATTTTTAATAGACTGT
>NW_024370629.1:0-17687 GCF_014805655.1 Passer montanus | reverse complement strand
ATGATTTCCCCACAGATCCCAGGACAGAAAGGAATGATTTCCCCACAGATCCCAGAATGGAATAGGACAAACTCCCCACAGATCCCAGGACAGAGCAAGGACAAGCCCCCCACAAATCCCAGGATGGAACGGGACAAACTCCCCACACTTCCCAGGACAGAACAAGGACTAGCCCCCCACAGATCCCAGGACAGAAAGAAATTCTGCTCCCAACCCACAGAATTCCCAGGGAGATGGAAAATCAATTTTATTATTCCCAGAAATGCCAAATTCCAGATGCTCTGGGGGGAAAAAAATCCCAGGAAATCAGATTTAAACAGAGAATTCCTCAAGGAAATTCTGCTCCCAACCCACAGAATTCCCAAGGAGATGGAAAATCCGTTTTGTTATTCCCAGAAATGCCAAATTCCAGCTGCTGTGGCCTCAAAAATCCTTCCCACAGCACAATTCCTTGGATTTTTAAATTAAAAATCCCATGGATTCTAGGGGAGGAATTGTTAAAGCCCAAATCCAGGAGGAAAAACCTCTTAATTAATGAGTTAATTAATGGGGTGGGATGAGGGATTTGCCCATTCCTGAGGTTTTTCAGTGCATTTTTGGAGGAGAATCTTTCTGGACACCTTCTCCTTCACCACCTTCTCTTCCTCTTCTTCACCTTTCTCTCCTTCTTCTTTTTCATTTTCTTCTTCTTCCTTTTCATTTTCTTCTTCTTCTTCTCCACTTTCTTCTTCATTTTCTTCTTCTTCGTCTCCATCTTCTTCTTGTCCTTCTCCATCTTTTTCTTCTCCTTCATTTTTTTCTTCTTCTCCATCTTCTTCTTCTCCTTCTTCTCTTCTCCACCATCTTTTTCTTCTTCTCCACCTTCCTCTTCTTCATCTTCTCCTTCAGCTTCTTCTCCATCTTTTTCTTCTTCACCTTCTTTTTCTCCTTCTTCTTCTTCTTCTCCATCTTCTCCTTCATTTTCTTCTTCTTCTCCATCTTCTTCTTGTCCTTTTTAATTTTCTTCTTCTCCTTCTTAATTTTTTTCTTCTCCTTCTTCATTTTCTTCTTCTTCTTTTCCATCTTCTTCTCCTTCTTCATTTTCTTCTTCTTCTCCATTTTCTCCTTCTTGTTTTCCATATTCTTCTTCACCTTCTTCTCCATTTTCTTCTTCTTCTTCTTTTTCTTCTCCATCTTCTTCTCCTTCATTTTCTTCTTCTTCTTCTCCATTTTCTTCTCCTTCTTCATCTTCTTCTTCTTCTTCTTCTTTTTCATCTTCTTCTCCACCTTCTTCTCCATCTTTTTCTTCTTCACCTTCTTCCTCCCTTCTTCTTCTCCTTCCTCTCCTTCTTCTCCATCTTCTCCTTCAACTCCTTCTCCTTTTTCATTTTCTTCTTCTCCTCCTTCTTCTCCATCTTCTCTTCTTCACCTTCTTCCTTCTTCTCCGTGGCTTTGGGTGATGTTTTGTAATTGGACACAAAAATCCACACTGTGGACCTCGAGTGATTCATTATCAGGTTAAAAATTAAAATAATTAAGGTGTCGTTCCTTAATTGGATCGTTTAATCTTCGTTGACAGAGGTGGAAAAAAGTAAAAACCGTCAATCCCACCAAACCTGGGTTTTCAGGTCTGGAATTCTGGGATTCCTCACCTTGGATGGTCCCAAAACCATCAATCCCACCCAAATCTAGGGGGTTTGAGGTCTGGAATTGTGGGATTCTGGGATTTTGAGGTCTGGAATTGTGGGATTCTGGAATTTCAAGGTCTGGAATTGTAGGATTCTGGCATTCTGGGATTTTGAGGTCTGGAATTGTGGGATTCTGGAATTTCAAGGTCTGGAATTGTAGGATTCTGGCTCCCAAAACCATCAATCCCACCCAAATCTAGGGGGTTTGAGGTCTGGAATTGTGGGATTCTGGGATTTCGAGGTCTGGAATTGTGGGATCTGGAATTGTGGGATTCTGGGATTTCGAGGTCTGGAATTGTGGGATTTTGGAATTCTGGGATTCCTCACCTTGGATGGTCCCAAAACCATCAATCCCACCCAAAACCTGAAGATTTTTGAGGTCTGGAATTGTGGGATTCTGGGATTTCGAGGTCTGGAATTGTGGGATTTTGGAATTCTGGGATTCCTCACCATGGATGGTCCCAAAACCATCAATCCCACCCAAATCTAGGGGGTTTGAGGTCTGGAATTGTGGGATTCTGGGATTTCGAGGTCTGGAGTTGTGGGATTTTGGAATTCTGGGATTCCTCACCTTGGATGGTCCCAAAACCATCAATCCCCACCCAAACCTGAAGATTTTTGAGGTCTGGAATTGTGGGATTCTGGGATTTTGAGATCTGGAATTGTGGGATTCTGGAATTTCGAGGTCTGGAATTGTGGGATTCTGGAATTGTGGGATTCTGGAATTTCGAGGTCTGGAATTGTGGGATTCTGGAACTTTGAGGTCTGGAATTCTGGAATTCCAGGATTCCTTATCTTGGATGGTCCCAAAACCATCAATCCTAAACCCGAGAGTTTTTGAGCTCTGGAATTGTGGGATTCTGGGACTGTGGGATTCTGGAATTCTGAGGTCTGGAGTTGTGGGATTCTGGAATTTTGAGGTCTGGAATTGTGGGACTCTGGAATTTTGAGGTCTGGATTTGTGGGACTCTGGAATTGTGGGATTCTGGGATTGTGGGACTCTGGAATTCTGAGGTCTGGAGTTGTGGGATTCTGGGATTTTGAGGTCTGGAATTGTGGGATTCTGGGACTGTGGGATTCTGGAATTTTGAGGTCTGCAGTTGTGGGATTCTGGAATTGTGGGGTTCTGGAATTGTGGGATTCTGGAATTGTGGGGTTCTGGAATTGTGGGATTCTGGAATTGTGGGGTTCTGGAATTGTGGGATTCTGGAATTGTGGGGTTCTGGAATTGTGGGATTCTGGAATTGTGGGGTTCTGGAATTGTGGGATTCTGGAATTGTGGGGTTCTGGAATTGTGGGATTCTGGAATTGTGGGGTTCTGGAATTGTGGGATTCTGGAATTGTGGGGTTCTGGAATTGTGGGATTCTGGAATTGTGGGGTTCTGGAATTGTGGGATTCTGGGACTGTGGGGTTCTGGAATTGTGGGGTTCTGGGACTGCGGGATTCTGGCATTGTGGGGTTCTGGTATTGTGGGGTTCTGGGACTGTGGGGGTCTGGGGCTGTGGGATTCTGGAATTGTGGGGTTCTGGGACTGTGGGGTTCTGGAATTGTGGGATTCTGGGACTGTGGGATTCTGGAATTGTGGGATTCTGGGACTGTGGGATTCTGGGATTTGGAGGTCTGGGATTTGGGGTTCCGGGGCTGCTGACTCACCTTGTGCAGGGGGTGGATGGTGTCCGGCGCGTAGCCCGGGGCCGGCAGCGCGTGGCCGGAGTGGCCGGAGTGGCCGGAGCCGGGGGAGGGGCCGGGGGAGGGGCCCAGCATCGACCCCGGGGAGGGGCCGGGCCCGGGGGAGGGGCCAGGCCGGGGGGTCCCGCCCAGGGGGGGCTCTGGAGTGGCCATCTCACATCAGGAGCTGGGAACGGGCACCTGGAATGAGGAACTGGGATTAATTGTGTGAATAATTAATGATTAATAACAATTAATAATTGATAATCAATGATTAATGATCCTGGGACTGAGGGAGAGCCGGGGGGTCCCGCCCAGGGGGGGCTCTGGAGTGGCCATCTCACACCAGGAGCTGGGAACGGGCACCTGGAATGAGGAACGGGGATTAATTATGGCAATAATAAACGATTAATTATAATTAATAACTGATAATTAATGATTAATGATCCTGGGACTGAGGGAGAGCCAGGGGGTCCCGCACAGGCGGGGCTCTGGAGTGGCCATCTCACACCAGGAGCTGGGAACGGGCACCTGGAATGAGGAACTGGGATTAATTGTGTGAATAATTAATTGTAAATGATTAATAATTAATGATTAATGATCCTGGGACTGAGGGAGAGCCAGGGGGTCCCGCCCAGGGAGGGCTCTGGAGTGGCCATCTCACACCAGGAGCTGGGAACGGGCACCTGGAATGAGGAACTGGGATTAATTGTGTGAATAATTAATTGTAAATGATTAATAATTAATTATTAATGATCCTGGGACTGAGGGAGAGCCAGGGGGTCCTGCCCAGGGGGGGCTCTGGAGTGGCCATCTCACACCAGGAGCTGGGAACGGGCACCTGGAATGGGGGATCGGGGTTAATTTTGGGAATAATTAATAATTAACCATTAATAATTGATAATAATTAATAATTGATAATTAATGACTAATAATTCTGGAACTGAGGGAACACCAAGTGGGAAACTTCCTTCACAATCCATGGTCAAGGAATGAGCAAGGAACTCTCCACAGTTTGTGCTCCTCAGGCACGAGAAATTAAAATAATAATTAAATAATTTAAATTAAACATTAAAATAAAAATCAAATAATTAAAATTTAAAATTATTTAATTTTAATTAAATAATTCAAATTTAATTTTTTTAATTTATTATTCCATTCCTCCTTTTTAAAAAATTAAATAATTTAAATTAAACATTAAAATAAAAATTAAATAATTAAAATTTTAAATTATTTAGTTTTAATTAAATAATTCAAATTTAGTTTTTTTTAAATTTATTATTCCATTCCTCCTTTTTCATTTCATTTTTCATTTAATAAAATTTATGTATTTTCATTAAACAATTCAAATTCAATTCTTTGAAATTTTCTCCATTCCTCCTCTTTAATTTCATTTAATAAAAATTATTTCATTTTAATTAAATAATTCAAATTTAATTATTTGAATTTTTTTCTATTCCTCCTCTTTTTAACTTCATTTTTCATTTAATAAAAATGATTTCATTTTAATTAATTCAAATTTAATTATTTGAATTTTTTTCTATTCCTCCTCTTTTTAACTTCATTTTTCATTTAATAAAAATGATTTCATTTTAATTAATTCAAATTTAATTATTTGAATTTTTTTCTATTCCTCCTCTTTTTAACTTCATTTTTCATTTAATAAAAATGATTTCATTTTAATTAATTCAAATTTAATTATTTGAATTTTTTTCCATTCCTCCTCTTTTTAATTTATTTTTTTATTTATAAAAAAGTTTCATTTCAATTAAATAACTCATACTTAATTCTTTGACACTTTCTCCATTCTTTCTCTTTTAAATTTAATTTAATTTAATTTTTGAAAGCTCCCACCTAAGGGCATGGTAGTCCTCGATGCCTCGCAGGGACGAGCTCCTAACGCCAGGCTGGGGGGAAAAAATGAGAATTAATTAGGAATTAATTAGGGAATTTCATTATTCTCTGAGGGGATCCTCTGAGGGGGCTGAGGGGGGATCCCATGAGGGGATCGATCCTGAGGGGAGATCCCATGAGGGGATCCTTGAGGGGATCAATCCTGAGGGGACTGAAGGGAGGTTCCAATGAGGGGGGATCCTCTGAGGGAGGAACAATCCTGGGGGGTTGAGGGAGGATCCCATGAAGGGAGATCAATCCTGAGGGGGATCCCATGAGGGGGATCAATGATCAATCCTGAGGGGGCTGAGAGAGGTTCTGATGAGGGGGGATCCTCTGAGGGGGAATCAATCCTATGGGGGGATCCCATGAGGGGGCATGAAGGAGGATCCTCTGAGGGGATCCTCTGAGGGGGGATCGATCCTGAGGGGGGATCCCCTGGGGGGGGATGAAGGAGGATCCTCTGAGAGGATCCCATGAGGGGGGATCCTCTGAAAGGGCTGAGGGGGGATGCTCTGAGGGAATCCTATGAGGGGGGATCGATCATGAGGGGACTGAGGGGGGATCGATCCTGAGGGGGAATCCCATGAGGGGATCCTCTGAGGGGGGATTCTATGAGGGGAACCTTTGAGGGGGATCCTCTGAGGGGAGACTCGAGGGAGGATCCCATGAAGGGAGATCAATCCTGAGGGGGATCCTATGAGGGGGATCAATGATCAATCCTGAGGGGGCTGAGAGAGGTTCTGATGAGGGGGGATCCTCTGAGGGGGGAACAATCCTGAGGGGGGATCCCCTGAGGGGGGATCGATCCTGAGGGGAGATCCCATGAGGGGGGATCGATCCTGAGGGGGCTGAGGGGGGATCCCATGAGGAGGGATGAAGGAGGATCCTCTGAGGGGATCCCATGAGGGGGGATCGATCCTGAGGGGGTATCAATGATCAATCATGAGGGGGCTGAGAGAGGTTCTGATGAGGGGGGATCCTCTGAGGGGGAATCAATCCTATGGGGGGATCCCATGAGGGGGCATGAAGGAGGATCCTCTGAGGGGATCCTCTGAGGGGGGATCGATCCTGAGGGGGGATCCCCTGAGGGGGGATGAAGGAGGATCCTCTGAGGGGATCCCATGAGGGGGGATCCTCTGAAAGGGCTGAGGGGGGATGCTCTGAGGGAATCCTATGAGGGGGGATCGATCCTGAGGGGGAATCCCATGAGGGGATCCTCTGAGGGGGGATTCTATGAGGGGAACCTTTGAGGGGGATCCTCTGAGGGGAGACTCTATGAGGGGATCCTCTGAGGGGAACCTGTGAGGCGGGATCCTCTGAGGGAGGATCCTGTGACTGATCCCCCCCCTCTGAGGGGGGATGGATCCTGAGGGGGCTGAGGGAGGATCCTCTGAGGGGAACCTTTCAAGGGGATCCTCTGAGGAGATCCTCTGAGGAGGGACCGATCCTGGGGGGTTGAGGAGGGATCCTCTGAGAGAAGATCCTCTGTGGGGATCCTCTGAGGGGAACCTTTGAGGGGGGATCGATCCTGAGATCGACCCTGAGGGGCTGAGGGGGGGATCCCATGAGGGAGTATCCTTTGAGGGGATCCTCTGAGGGGAACATTTGAGGGGGATTCTCTGAGGGAGGATCCTATGAGGAGATCCTCTGAGGGGGATCAATCCTGGGGGGTTGAGGGGGAATTCTCTGAGGGGAACCATTCAGATGGATCCTCTGAGGGGAACATTTGAGGGAGATTCTCTGAGGGAGGATCCTATGAGGAGATCCCCTGATGGCGGGGGGGTTGAGGGGGGATCCTCTGAGGGAATCCTCGGAGGGGGGATCGATCTTGACAGGGCTGAGGGTGTCCCGATCTTCTGAGGGGGAGGAGAACCCCAAGGCCCCGCGCTGAGGGCGCCGCCGGTGCCGAACAAAGGGCCCGTGACCCTCGCGGGCCGCCGTATCCTGCCCTCACCCGCCTTTAGCCGGCCTTACCGGAGCCGGAGCCCTTCCCGGAGCCCTTCCCGGGGCTCATCCCGGCCCGATCCCGACGCGATCCAGAGCCCGGTGCCGGCGGGGGGGAACAAAGGAGCCGCCGGAGCCGCCGCCGCCGCCTCAGGGAGCGCCGGGCCCGCGCAGGCAAGGGTCTTCCCAAGAATGATCAGCAGCACCAGGGATCACCGGGGCTCCCTGGGGATCATCCAGCCCGGATCCTCCCACAGGGGAGGCAGCTGGATCAGCGCCCGGAGCTCTTCCTGCGCCCTGGGCGGCCCGCAGTGCTGGCTGCACTGGTGTTTGGTCAAGTTACAGCTCTGCGTGAAGCTCTTCCCGCACTGCCCGCACCGGTAGGGCCGCTCCCCGGTGTGGATCCTCTGGTGGGCGATCAGCCCGGAGCTCTGGCTGAAGCTCTTGCCGCACTGCCCGCACTCGTAGGGCCGCTCTCCCGTGTGGATCCTGTGGTGCACAATCAGGCTGAAGGTCGTGCTGAAGCTCTTCCCGCACTGCCAGCACTCGTAGGGCCTCTCCCCGGTGTGGGTGCGCCGGTGCTTGACGAGGGAGGAGTTGTGCTTGAAGCCCACCCCGCAATCGGGGCAGCGGAAGGGCCTCTCGTCCGTGTGGATGCGCTGGTGCAGGAGGAGATCGGACGTGGAGTGGAAACTCTTCCAGCACTGATCACACTCGTAGGGCCTCTCCCCGGTGTGGATGCGCTGGTGGATGACGAGCGCCGAGTTGTGCCTGAAGCCCTGCCCGCACTCGGGGCACACGAAGGGCCTCTCCTCGGCGTGAGAGCGCTGGTGGCTGAGCAGAGCGGAGCTGGTGTAAAACCTCTTCTGGCATTGATCGCACTCGTAGGGCCTCTCCCCAGTGTGGTTCCTCTGGTGGACAACCAGGCTGGAGCCCTCACTCGAGCTCTTCCCACACTCCCCACACTCGCAGGGGCTCTCCCCGGTGTGGGTGCACTGATGCTCGTTGAGGCTGGAGTTGTGCTCAAAGCCCTGCCCGCAATCAGGACAGCGAAAGGGTTTCTCCTCCGTGTGAGAACGCTGGTGCACGACGAGATCACCGATGCTCTGAAACCTCTCCTTGCACTGATCGCACTCGTAGGGCCTCTCCTCCGCGTGGCTCCTCTGGTGGACGATCAGGTTGGAGCTGCAGGTGAAGCCCTTCCCACACCGGGGACACTCGTAGGGCCGTTCCCCGGTGTGGCTCCGGTAGTGCACGATCAGCTGCGAGCTGCGGGTGAAGCTCTTCCCGCACTGCCCGCACTCGTAGGGCCGTTCCCCGCTGTGCATCCTCTGGTGCACCATCAGGTAGGAGCTGGTGTTGAAGCTCTTCCCGCACAGCCCGCACACGTAGGGCCTCTCCCCGGTGTGGGTGCGCCGGTGGGTGACCAGGGTGGATTTTTCCCTGAACCCCTTCCCGCAGTCGGGGCAGCGGAAGGGCCTCTCCTCGGTGTGGATGCGCTGGTGACTGAGCAGAGTGGAGCTGGTCTGAAACCTCTTCTTGCATCTGGTGTTTGGTCAAGTTACAGCTCTGCGTGAAGCTCTTCCCGCACTGCCCGCACCGGTAGGGCCGCTCCCCGGTGTGGATCCTCTGGTGGGCGATCAGCCCGGAGCTCTGGCTGAAGCTCTTGCCGCACTGCCCGCACTCGTAGGGCCGCTCTCCCGTGTGGATCCTGTGGTGCACAATCAGGCTGAAGGTCGTGCTGAAGCTCTTCCCGCACTGCCAGCACTCGTAGGGCCTCTCCCCGGTGTGGGTGCGCCGGTGCTTGACGAGGGAGGAGTTGTGCTTGAAGCCCACCCCGCAATCGGGGCAGCGGAAGGGCCTCTCGTCCGTGTGGATGCGCTGGTGCAGGAGGAGATCGGACGTGGAGTGGAAACTCTTCCAGCACTGATCACACTCGTAGGGCCTCTCCCCGGTGTGGATGCGCTGGTGGATGACGAGCGCCGAGTTGTGCCTGAAGCCCTGCCCGCACTCGGGGCACACGAAGGGCCTCTCCTCGGCGTGAGAGCGCTGGTGGCTGAGCAGAGCGGAGCTGGTGTAAAACCTCTTCTGGCATTGATCGCACTCGTAGGGCCTCTCCCCAGTGTGGTTCCTCTGGTGGACAACCAGGCTGGAGCCCTCACTCGAGCTCTTCCCACACTCCCCACACTCGCAGGGGCTCTCCCCGGTGTGGGTGCACTGATGCTCGTTGAGGCTGGAGTTGTGCTCAAAGCCCTGCCCGCAATCAGGACAGCGAAAGGGTTTCTCCTCCGTGTGAGAACGCTGGTGCACGACGAGATCACCGATGCTCTGAAACCTCTCCTTGCACTGATCGCACTCGTAGGGCCTCTCCTCCGCGTGGCTCCTCTGGTGGACGATCAGGTTGGAGCTACAGGTGAAGCCCTTCCCACACCGGGGACACTCGTAGGGCCGTTCCCCGGTGTGGCTCCGGTAGTGCACGATCAGCTGCGAGCTGCGGGTGAAGCTCTTCCCGCACTGCCCGCACTCGTAGGGCCGTTCCCCGCTGTGCATCCTCTGGTGCACCATCAGGTAGGAGCTGGTGTTGAAGCTCTTCCCGCACAGCCCGCACACGTAGGGCCTCTCCCCGGTGTGGGTGCGCCGGTGGGTGACCAGGGTGGATTTTTCCCTGAACCCCTTCCCGCAGTCGGGGCAGCGGAAGGGCCTCTCCTCGGTGTGGATGCGCTGGTGACTGAGCAGAGTGGAGCTGGTCTGAAACCTCTTCTTGCATTTGTCGCACTCGTAGGGCCTCTCTCCCGTGTGATTCCTCTGGTGGACAATGAGGTGAGAGCTCAGCATGAAGCTCTTCCCACACAGCCCACACTCGTAGGGTCTCTCCCCGCTGTGGACGCGCTGGTGGACGATCAGGTACGAGCTGGTGTTGAAGCTCTTCCCGCACTCCCCGCACTCGTAGGGACGTTCTCCCGTGTGGATCCTGCAGTGGCGGATCAGGGAGGATCTCCACCTGAAGCTCTTCCCACACTGCGAGCACGTGTGGGGCTTCTCCCCATCCTGGGGCTGCTCAGGGACCCCCAGCTCCGAGCTCTGGCCGCCTCCCCGGCCCGGCCCGGCTCTTTCCCCCTCGCCTCCCCGCGCTCTGCCTTTGCAGCCCCTCCTGCTGAGGCATCTCCGGGGCTTTTCCTCCGCGCGGAGGATTTACACCTGAAGCTCTTCCCACACACCGAGCACTTGTGGGGATTCCCCCCCTCCTGGAGCTGCTGGTGGACCCCCAGCTCCGAGCTCCGGCCCAGCGAGGGTCTCTCCCCCTCGGACCCCCACCAATGCCCCGGGTGGCTCCTCTGGTGTAAAATCAGCCGGGAGCGCAGGGCGAAGCTCATCCCGCACTGCCCGCACTTGTAGGGCCGCTCTCCCGTGTGGATCCACCGGTGGAGAACCAGCTGGCCGTTTGTCCTGAAGCTCTTGCCGCACTGCCCGCACTCGTAGGGCCGCTCGTCCGTGTGCATCCGCTGGTGGGCAACCAGCTGGCAGTTGGTCCTGAAGCTCTTCCCGCACTGCCCGCACTCGTAGGGCTTCTCGCCGGTGTGGATGCGCCGGTGGGTGATGAGGTTGGACTTCTGACTGAACCCCTTCCCGCAGTCGGGGCAGAGGAAGGGCTTCTCCCCGGTGTGAGTGCGCCGGTGCACGAGGAGAGCGGAGCTGGTCTGGAACCTCTTCTTGCATTTGTCGCACTCGTAGGGCCTCTCTCCTGTGTGGATTCTGACGTGCTCAACCAGATAGGATCTGCACTTGAAGCTCTTCCCACACTGCGAGCACGTGTGGGGCTTCTCCCCATCCTGGGGCTGCTCAGGGACCCCCAGCTCCGAGCTCCGGCCGCCTCCCCGGCCCGGCCCGGCTCTTTCCCCCTCGCCTCCCCGCGCTCTGCCTTTGCAGCCCCTCCTGCTGAGGCATCTCCGGGGCTTTTCCTCCCCGCCGCCTTCCCGCGCCGTGCAGCCGCTCCCCACGGCCTCTGCCGCCGGGTTCTGCCGCGGGGATTTGTCCTCCCTGCTCTCCATGCTCGGCTCCTGCTCTGCGGGGGAAGCACAAGGACACCGTGCCGTTTGCCTCCGCACCCCCTGCCCCGCACCGAAACCCTCCCGGAGACCCCCGCGATGGCTTCGGGGCGAGCTCCCCCTCCCCGCTCACCTGCGGCTGCCGGGGGGGCGATGCCGGCGGATGCGGGCGAGCCGCGGCCGCAGCGAGGCAACCGCGTGGGCTCGGGGCTCCTCCTCCTCGCGCTCCTCCTCGTGCCTTGGCCCTCCTCTTCCTTTGTCCCCCCTCTTCCTCTGGCCCTCCTCTTCCTCTGGCCCTCCTCTTCCTCTTCCTCTTCCTCTTCCCCCTGCTCCTCCTCCTGCTCCTCCTCCTCCTCCTCTTCCTCCCCCCCTTCCTCTCCTCCTCCTCCTCCCGAGTCCCCTCTCGCAGTCCCTGGTTATGTAAATCCGGTTTGAATCCTCCGCTGTGATTGGTTAAGACGGGAGGCTCGCAGTCCTTTGCGGGTGCTTTGGGCGTGGTTATGTAAATGTTTCGCGGGATTGTTGGATTAGTGTGGGCGTGGTCATGCAAATAAAATTTACTTTTTCAGTCTGTGGGCGGGGTTATGCAAATAAAATTCACTTTTTCAGTCCGTGGGCGGGGTTATGCAAATAAAATTTACTTTTTTCAGTCCGTGGGCGTGGTTATGCAAATAAAATTTACTTTTCCAGTCCGTGGGCGGGGTTATGCAAATATCCCAGCGGTTCCCGCGCTGTCCTTTATGAGAAGCCCCCAGAGCTTCCCCCTCCCCCATGGATGGGCCGGGGTTTGGGACCCCCCCCCCCAATTTTGGGGTTTTTCCCCCCCCCCGGGATTGGGCCCCCCCCCCCCCAATTTTGGGGTCTTCCCCTCCCCCAGGGAATTTTTCGGGGGGGGGAAATTTTGGGGACCCCCTGAGGTTTGTGGTTTTCCCCCCAAAACCCTCAGGACCCCCGAAATCCGCCCGGGACCCCCCAGTTCCCCCTCGCCGGGGGTCTCCGGGGTCCCCAAATTCCCCTCCCGGGGATGATTTTTGGGCTGGGGGTGGGTTTGAAGCCCCCCGCGGGCTCGGTTCCTGCCGGGACCGGGCCGCGGGGCCGGGGGGGAGTCCCGGGGGTCCCCGGTGCTCGGTACCGGAGCGCATCGGCCGGCCCGGGGGTCCCCGGTGGGTCTGGGGTTCGGTGTTGGTGCTTGGAGTGAGCGCAAGGGGGTCTCCGGTGGGTCCGGGGTGTTCCCGGTGCTCGGTACCGGAGCTCGGAGCCGTTTCTGGGGGTCCTTGGTGGGTTCCCGGTGTCCGGTCCCGGCGCTCGGAGCCCGGTCCGAGCGGTTCCGATGCTCGGTACCGGAGCTCGGAGCCGTTTCTGGGGGTCCTTGGTGGGTTCCCGGTGTCCGGTACCGGAGCTCGGAGCTCGCAGCCCGGTCCGGGTGGTCCCGGTGCTCGGTACCGGAACTCGGAGCCGCTCCGGGTGGTCCTTGGTGGGTTCCCCGGTGCCCGGTACCGGAGCTCGGAGCCCGGTCCGAGCGGTTCCGATGCTCGGTACCGGAGCTCGGAGCCGTTTCTGGGGTGCCACCCCGTGTCCCCCCCTTGGTGACACAGTGTCCCCCCCCGGTGACCCCGGTGCCACCGCGCGCGCTGATCCCGTTAAGCGCCTTTGCCCGGGGGGGGAGGTGACACCATGGCCGCCCCCCCGGCCCGCACTGTCCTTGTCACCGGCTGCTCCTCGGGCATCGGCCTGGCCGTGGCCGTGCAGCTCGCCAGGGACCCCCAGAGGCGCTACCTGGGTGAGCGCGGGCCCCCCGGTGTCCCCCGGTGTCCCCAAGTGTCCCCAGGTGTCCCCAAGTGTCGCCAAGAGGGAGGGGGACACGGGAAACGGCGGGGGGGGGGACAGCCCGGGATTGTCGCCAAGGAGGGAGGGACAGGGGGGGACACCACGGGAGGGTCAGGGGACACCCCGAGAGGTCAGAGGACACTCCTGGAGGTGATGGGAGGGTCCTCGAATGTCCCCAGGTGTCCCCAAGTGTCGCCAAACGGGAGGGGGACGCGGGAAACAGCGGGAGGGGACGGGGGGGACAGCCCGGGATTGTCACCAAGGCGGGAGGGACAGGAGGGGACACCCCGGGAGGGTCAGGGGACACCCCGGGAGGGGATGGGGACACCCCGGGAGGGTCAGGGGACACCCCGGGAGGGGATGGGGGTCCCTAAATGTTCCCAGAGGGGGGTTTGGGGTGGTTTGATGTGGGTTAGGGGCGATTTTGGGGGGTTTGGGGGCGTTTTTGGGGATTTTTTGGGGAATTTTAGGGGATTTTAGGGGATTTTTTAGGAGATTTTAGGGAATTTTATGGAATTTTAGGGGGTTTGGGGAGGTTTGATGTGTGTTTGGGGCGATTTTGGGGGTTTGGGGGCATTTTAGGGGATTTTTTTTTTATTTTATGGCATTTTAGGAGAATTTTTTGGGTATTTTTAAAGGATTTTAGGGGGTTTGGAGTGGTTTAATGTGGGTTTGTGACAATTTTGGGGGATTTGGGGTTTTAGGGCATTTTAGGGGATTTTTTTGGGAATTTTAGGGGATTTTCAGGGATTTTTAGGAGATTTTAGGGGATTTTATGGGATTTTAGGGGTGTTTGGGGCGGTTTGATGTGCGTTTGGGGGCATTTTAGGGATTATTTAGGAGATTTTTGGGGATTTTAGGGGTGTTTGGGGTGGTTTTATGTGTATTTGGGGGGTTTGGGGGATTTGGGGGAATTTTAAGACATTTCAGGGGATTTTTGGGGGGATTTTTCGGGATTTTCTGGGATTTTTTAGGAGATTTTAGGGGATTTTTATGGGATTTTAGGGGGGTTTGGGGTGGTTTGATGTGGGTTAGGGGCCATTTTGGGGGGTATGGGGGAATTTTAGGGGATTTTAGGGGATTATTTAGGAGATTTTTTGGGATTTTAGGGGGGTTCGGGGTGGTTTGATGTGGGTTAGGGGCGATTTTGGGGGTTTGAGGGATGTTTAGGGGATTTTTTTTATTTTACGGCATTTTAGGGGATTTTCTGGGAAATTTTATGGGATTTTAAGGGGGTTTGGGGAGGTTTCATGTGTGTTTGGGGCAATTTTGGAGGGTTTGGGGCCATTTTGGGGGGTCTGGGAGCATTTTAGGGGATTTTTGGGGAGAATTTTAAGGCATTTTAGGAGATTTTTGGGATTTTAATTTTAGGGGGGTTGGGGTGTGTTTGGGGCGATTTTGGGGGATTTGGGGCCATTTTGGGGGATTTTGGAGCGGTTCCAGGGTGGTCTGGGGGGTTTTGAGAGGATTTTTGGGTTTTTAGGGACATTTTGAGGGTGCTGGGGAGGTTTGGGGCCTTTTTGGGGCGCAGTTGGGGATTTTTTTGGGGGCGTTTTGAGGCATATTTGGGGTTTGGGGGCGTTTTAAGGTTTTTTTGGGAGGTTTGGGGGATTTGGGGTCGGTTTTGGGGGATTTTGGGGCGGTTTTGGGGGATTTAGGGGGGGTTTGGGCTGGATTTGGGCACCTTAGGAGGTTCTGATGGGAGAATTTTGGGGGAATTTCGTTTTTTTTGGGGTTCCTCTGATCCCCCCCCTCGACCCCCCCCAGTGAACAACTCAAGGTTGTGAATTTTGGGAAGAATTTGGGTGGATTTTATGGGATTTTGTGCAGATTTTCTAATTTTCTGGGAGATTTTAGGGGACTTTATGGAATTTTAGTGGGGTTCGGGGTGGTTTGATGTGGGTTAGGGGGAATTTTGGGGGTTTTGGGGGAATTTTAGGGCATTTTAGGGATAGGATTTAATGGGATTTAATGGGATTTAATGGGATTTAATGGGATTTTCTGGGGTTTGGGTACCTCAGCGCCCCAGGGGCCGATTTTGGGGGGGATTTCGGGATTTTTTGGGGTTCCCCTGACCCCTCCCGACCCCCCCAGTGAACAACTCAGGGCTGTGGATTTCAGGGTGAATTTTTGAGTGGTTTTGGGGCGGATTTTCTGGGATTTTCTGGGATTTGGGTATCTCGGCGCCCCAAGGGCCGATTTTGGGGGGATTTCGGGATTTTTTGGGGTTCCCCTGACCCCTCCCGATCCCCCCAGTGAACAACTCAGTCCTGTGGATTTCAGGGTGGATTTTGGGGTGGATTTTATGGGATTTTGTGCAGAATTTATGGGATTTAATGGGATTTAATGGGATTTTTTTGGGATTTTGGTATCTCAGCTCCCCAGGGGCCGATTTTGGGGGGATTTCGGGATTTTTTGGGGTTCCCCTGACCCCTCCCGCCCCCCGCAGTGAACGACTCAGGGCTGTGGATTTCAGGGTGAATTTTGGGGTGGTTTGGGGGCCGATTTAATGGGATTTTCTGGGATTTAATGGGGTTTGGGTATCCCAGCTCCCCAGGGGCCGATTTTGGGGGGGATTTCGGGATTTTTTGGGTTCCCCTCACTCCTCCCGACCCCCCCAGTGAACAACTCAGGGCTGTGGATTTCAGGGTGAATTTTTGAGTGGTTTTGGGGCGGATTGGGGAGTTCTGTGGATTTCAGGGTGGATTTTGGGGTGGATTTTATGGGATTTTGTGCAGAATTTATGGGATTTAATGGGATTTAATGGGGTTTGGGTATCTCAGAGCCCCAGGGGCCGATTTTGGGGGGATTTCGGGATTTTTTGGGGTTCCCCTGACCCCTCCCGACCCCCGCAGTGAACGACTCAGGGCTGTGGATTTCAGGGTGAATTTTGGGGTGGTTTGGGGGCCGATTTAATGGGATTTTCTGGGATTTAATGGGGTTTGGGTATCCCAGCTCCCCAGGGGCCGATTTTGGGGGGGATTTCGGGATTTTTTGGGGTTCCCCTGACCCCTCCCGACCCCCGCAGTGAACGACTCAGGGCTGTGGATTTCAGGGTGAATTTTGGGGTGGTTTGGGGGCCGATTTAATGGGATTTTCTGGGATTTAATGGGGTTTGGGTATCCCAGCTCCCCAGGGGCCGATTTTGGGGGGGATTTCGGGATTTTTTGGGTTCCCCTCACTCCTCCCGACCCCCCCAGTGAACAACTCAGGGCTGTGGATTTCAGGGTGAATTTTTGAGTGGTTTTGGGGCGGATTTATAGGGATTTTATGGGATTTAATGGGATTTAATGGGATTTTTTGGGATTTTGGTATCTCAGCGCCCCAGGGGCCGATTTTTGGGGGGATTTCGGGATTTTTTGGGGTTCCCCTGACCCCTCCCGCCCCCCGCAGTGAACAACGCCGGCGTGGGGCTGGTGGGGCCCCTGGAGAGCGCCTCGGGGCCGCAGGTGCAGCGCGTCTTCGACACCAACGTCTTCGGGGTGCTGCGCCTGGCCCAGGCCCTGCTCCCCCAAATGAAGCGGCGCCGCAGCGGCCACATCGTGGTGGTCAGCAGCGTCATGGGGCTGCAGGGTGAGCCCCCCAAAAAAACCCCACCTTCTAGGGACCCCAAAATTCGGATTCAGCACCCCAAAAAACCCCCGGGACCCGAAAAAACCCCCGGGACCTCAAAATTCGGCTTTGGGACCCCAAAATTCGGCTTTAGGACCCCAAAAAACCTCATCGTGGTGGTCAGCAGCGTCATGGGGCTGCAGGGTGAGCCCCCCAAAAAAACCCCCCCAAAACCCTCCCCGGGACCCCAAAATTCGGATTCGGCACCCCAAAAAACCCCCGGGACCCCAAAAAACCCCCGGGACCCCAAAATCCTTCTCAGAACCCCAAAATTCGGTTTTGGAACCCCAAAACCCTCCTCGGGACCCCAAAATTCGGATTCGGCACCCCAGAAAACCCCCGGGAACCCAAAATCCTTCTCAGAACCCCAAAATTCGGTTTTGGGACCCCAAACCCCTCCTCGGGACCCCAAAATTCGGATTCCGCACCCCAAAAAACCCCCGGGACCCCAAAAAACCCCCGGGACCCCAAAATCCTTCTCAGGAACCCAAAATTCGGCTTTGGGACCCCAAAAACCACATCGTAGTGGTCAGCAGCGTCATGGGGCTGCAGGGTGAGCCCCCCAAAAAACCCACCCCAAAACCCTCCCCGGGACCCCAAAATTCGGATTCGGCACCCCAAAAAACCCCCGGGAACCCAAAATCCTTCTCAGGACCCCAAAATTCGGCTTTGGGACCCCAAAACCCTCCTCGGGACCCCAAAATTCGGATTCGGCACCCCAAAAAACCCCCGGGAACCCAAAATCCTTCTCAGGACCCCAAAATTCGGCTTTGGGACCCCAAAACCCTCCTCGGGGCCCCAAAATTCGGAGCTGTCACCCCAAAAAACCCCCGGGACCCCAAAATCCTTCTCAGGACCCCAAAATTCGGCTTTGGGACCCCAAAACCCTCCTCGGGACCCCAAAATTCGGAGCTGTCACCCCAAAAAACCCCCGGGACCCCAAAATCCTTCTCAGGAACCCAAAATTCGGCTTTGGGACCCCAAAAACCACATCGTAGTGGTCAGCAGCGTCATGGGGCTGCAGGG